>NC_000071.6:79119704-79719704 GCF_000001635.26 Mus musculus | reverse complement strand
TGGCCATAAGTTGTTCATTAACCAATATTGTTACAAACTTCCTTATCTATATTTAAAATCTTGGCCCACTGTTTAAGAGGTTGAGGCAGTCTGCCTCCTTTGAAAAGTTACAAAGCTATTCCTCAAAAAAATTAAATTTTGATCACTTTAGCATTCTGCAATTAAACCTCTGATTAAATTACAAAAATAGTTTAAAATAGTTATTTCAACATGTACTTGTATGTCCATGTTGATGCCAGCATTTATTCTAAATTAACCAGCTACCCAATAGGAAAACAGACATTTTGTTCATCAAAGGATAAGGAAATTGGGACATATACTATACTTCAAATGGGTTCTACTTAACATTCGCAGTGCAGCTAGTTCTGCTACTATATAATGCGACGGAAAGGTATGATAGACGATGTAGTCCATCCATCAAAACTCAAATACTGTGTGCATCCCATTACTCTGAAGTATGTAGAAAAATCAAATTTATAGAAACAGAAAAAAAAAAAAGAATGGGGAATGGCAGTAGGAGAAGAGGAGATTAGAGAGTTTGTGACAGGCAGTACCAATATGAATACTAAAAAAAATTCAAGAGATACTGATCTCTTAAAGAAATATTTATCATTACTATTATAATTACTCTTGTCAAGGAAAGTGGAAACTGCATCGCTTAAAGCTTCAACAGAACAAATACCAATGATATAATTTGTATTCTTGTTTCAATCTTTTGTAAGTTTATAGTGATAAAACAGTTAGTTGATTATAATTTTCTGATTGTAATTCTGTTACCCAAATTCTAGAAAGATGTGGACTCTCCCTTTCATCTTTAAATTAAAAGGTTTCCTTCACTTTTCATCTTTAAGTTAAAAGATTTTCAGTTCATTTTATTTTATATTTTTTCCTACATTCTTGAGATTGTAATATAATTACATTATTCCTTCAATCTTTTCCTCACCTAAAACCTTTCATGCAACTTTTCTCATACTTTTCCAAACTTCTAGCCTCTTTTTTCCATTATTAATTGATTTTAATCCAACTGGAATGATACTTTCACGATAGACACTAAGATTAACATGTAGTATTTAAACTCTGGCATTACTACAATATAATGTTGGGGAGTAAAAAAAAAAATCAAGCTCCCTAAGCAAAAGTTATAACTTGTACTTTGTAAAGATCTTATGACATGTATCGATCACACTTACCCTTGTAAGATTTTATTTCTTATTTGATATCAGAACTTATTACTTACCTTTCTTATTGATGTGACCAAATGGCCTGGTAAGAAGCATGTTACAGGAGGAGCAGCTTCTCTTGGCTTATACTGGAAGACTGGACACAATCCACCATCACAGGGAAGACATGCTGTGTTTGCAATGGTGCTAAACAAGTTATAGAATCCCAAAAATGTCAGCCTTTACATCTTTATCTCTATGACCTATATACTACTGATCATATATGCAATACTGATAACAGTTTCAAATGTTCCAGTTTTACCACAATTATTTCATGACAAATAAAAAAATGGCTCAAATTAATTTAGATATTTTTAAGTCCTCCTAAAATTTAAAGTACAGAAGTTCTATAAATATGCTTGTATTTATAAGCTAAGGATTGAGATAAAGAAAATAATCTGATAGGATATTTATGAAATTTTGTTAGGTTGGTTTTTTAAGTTGTAATAATTTTAATAACTGCTTTCATTTTACTAGATGTTATAGGTTTCTTTAAATTGCCTATCTGCTCTTCATTTAACTTTGATAAATGCATGTATGAGAAAAATTATCCATTATTTTGAATTTTTCAAATTTTTGAAGCTTCTAAAATCTATCTTTATGATTCTCTGGACTACCTTGGTGTGTTTTTCTATGCTTGCACTTTTATTTGAAATTTTGTAAATTTGCATTTTCCCTTTCCATCTTTTAACTACTTTTGGATAAAGGTTTGTTAATTTTTTTTTTTTTTTTTGGAAAGCTTTCTCTGGTCTCTTTGTTTGCTTGTCTTAACTGATGGCTGCCCTTAGTATGGTTATTTCTTGTTGTCTATTCCATTGGATGTTATTGGGAGCACAAAGGTCCTTTTGCCCACAGATCAGTAGGAAAACCAGAATGTTAGTCACACCAGATTGTCTCCTTGAATACATATTTTCTACCGAGAAGTCTGAAAATGGATGTTAATTACAGGTCATCTTGTAAAGGCAGGCATCATACAGATCCCTCAGAATGGTTAGGCCAGAATTTCTCTCTCTAGAACTTTCTTTTTTTAGTCAATAGAATACATTCTTAGGGAAGCTGTCATATGTATTTCATAGAATAAATGACCTCTTTATGATCTGTATGACCTAGGCTATGCCAGACCCTTCCCTAGATTCTTAAGTTAATCCATGTGGCCTATCTCTAGAATACATTTCTATGGACAAATAACATGTATTTTAAGTTGTGTTTCAATATAATTATGCAACCATGTGCACTAGGGATGACTTACAGAAGGAAATATTTTCCCCATAAATTGTACTTAAATGTGTTTGCAATATACTGCCTGATATCAGACTCCACAAGTTGTGGTCCAACACCAGTTAAATGGTGCTGTACTGAGTTTTCCTTCTTATTTCACCCTGATCATTAACTTATTGGCCACGATGCTTGCAGGGATCTCTATAGGGTGTGAGTTCTTTTCATTCTAGAGCTTTAGTGTTTTTGCACCAGATGGGGTCCTTGAGATGAAAAGAGACGTGAACACACACACACACACACACACACACACACACACACACCTTTTCCTAACCTAGAACTTTCCCTCAATTGATAGGCACTTGTAAATGATTGATTTCTTACCTCCATGTGATTCTCACTGGGGAAATTAACTACTCTTAAAGGTAGGCCCCATGTCCAGCAGTAGCTGATAAACACAAAATGAACTCATTGACGTTTTTGGAGGTTCTTTGTCTCATGATGTTAAATTAGGACATTTATTTATTTTGTTTTGTTTTTATTTCAATGATACTCATCCTTTTTGTATGTATTAGAGCTTTTGGTTTTGGGTTTTTAATGAGATTAAGACATGATGTGGCAATATGTGTGTCTTTGTGTCTATAAATGAAAATTCTGCTTTTTCTTTAGCTCTTTTTTTTATTCCTGTTCAGTTTGTCTCTCATATTCTGATGCTTTAAATTTAGTATTATTACTTAGATTCTCAGTGTCTTCTAGTAAGCAACAGAGGGATATAGAACCGGATGGGTGGGGAGATGGAGACAAACTGATAGACAAAAGAAGAAGAAAGATTCTATTCAGGATATGTTGTATAAAAACAATCAAGTTTAGAGAAAAAATAGGAAGCACTTTGTGAATAGCAATGGTACTAATGTAGATGTCCATTCATAACTGGAAAATGAAAATGCTATACATATGCATGATAACTCTTATACAACTGTAAAGCTAATAGGAATATTTAAATGTTCAGGCCAGTAGAAGAATCTGTAAAATATACTAAAAAGTGATATAATGGAAACTCAAGAAAAAAATAAAATAAAAAATGTGTGTGTGTATGTGTGTCCCAAAAAGTAATGGGTTCAATGATGAGAAAGTACAAAGTAAAGGAAAATGGATACATGAATAATTAAAGAGGATATTCAGCTATTGTATTAGAGTTTTCATGATAGATATGTGATTTAAATTTCTGTGTATAAATGTCACAACCAACCAGGCATGGTGGCACATGCCTTTAATCCCAGCATTTGGGAGGGAGGCAGAGACAGGCGAATTTCTGAGTTCAAGGCCATCCTGGTCTACAGAGTGAATTCCAGGACAGCCACGGCTACACAGAGAAACCCTGTCTCAAAAAAACAACAACAAAAAAAAATCACAACCATTATCAGATAAGTAAATTTAACATGGTATTTCTTTTAGATGACTGTGAGAATTGAGCTTTTTTTAAACTGCATTTATCATCAGTGGACTAGGAACTGAACATGACATGTTTCTAAATATATTTGGGGCAACAATTGAGAGTGTAATCTATTATTTTGTTTTCTAAATCATTTTTGTGTAGAGAGTTCCTATAGCCTGAAGTATTCTCTTAAATTTGTCTTCTGAGAGTACTGAGTTAGGCAGAGCCAGGCTGAATTCACAACATGCCTGCAGTTTGGGAGGCTAGGCCTAAGATTCTGTTTCTGAGAAATGAGAACCAAGATCCAGAAACACTGGGTCAGCCAAACACAGCTCCAAGCAGCCAATCAGAGGATTTCTTGTCACCCTGGAAATTGTTTAGAGCCCTAACTCATCACGAAGGCTCCCATACTGCTGGAGATAGAGTCAATAAGTCAAGAAAAAGAAAGGTAAAATGTTACCCACTCGCACCCTAACAGGCTTTAAATAAACACTGGAAAGCACACACAAGGGTATCCATTCCCAAATGGGGAAATCCCTGTATGCAGAAAATACTGCTGAATAAATTTTCTTTACCTTTGCATACTGTTTGAGTCTTGGGTCTTCCTTCAATGATTCTTGGGCCCTAACACTTTTAGTTAGTTAAGACTAAGCAATTCATTTTATCATAGTGTTATTTAATGTAAATATTATACAGCTGTGCATAAAAGAAGATGCAATTAAGATTATCTCAAACAACCCATGCTCAACTATGTTCATAGCAGCCTTATTTGTAATAGCCAGAAGCTGGAAAGAAACCAGATGCACCTCAACAGAGGAATGGATACAGAAAATGTGGTACATTTACACAATGGAGTACTATTCAGCTATTAAAAAGAATGAATTTATGAAATTCCTAGGCAAATGGATTGACCTGGAGGGCATCATCCTGAGTGAGGTAACTGAATCACAAAAGAACTCACACAATATGTACTCACTGATAAGTGGATATTAGCCCAGAAACTTAAAATGCCCAAGATATAAGAGACAATTTGTGAAACACATGAAACTCAAGAAAAATGAAGACCAAAATGTGGATACGATGCCCCTTCTTAGAATTGGGAACAAAACACCCATAGAAGTTACAGAGAGAAAGTTTGGAGCTGAGACGAAAGGATGGGCCATCTAGAGGCTGCCATACCCAGGGATCCATCCCATAATCAGCCTCCAAACGCTGACACCATTGCACACACTAGCAAGATTTTGTTGCTAGGACCCTGATATAGCTGTCTATTGTGAGACTATGCTGGGGCCTAGCAAACACAGAAGTGGATGCTCACAGTCAGCTATTGGATGGATCACAGGGCCCCCAATGGAGGAGCTAGAGAAAGTATCCAAGGAGCTAAAGGGATCTGCAACCCTATAGGTGGAACAACAATATGAACTATCCAGTACCCCCCAGATCTCATGTCTCTAGCTGCATATGTATCAGAAGATGGCCTAGTCGGACATCACTGGAAAGAGAGGCCCATTGGTCTTGCAAACGTTATATGCCTCAGAACAGGGGAACGCCAGGGCCAAGAAGGGGGAGTGGGGGGAGGGGAGTGGGAGGGAGGGTATGGGGGACTTTTGGGGTAGCATTGGAAATGTAAATGAAGAAAATACCTAATTAAAATAAAAAAAGTTTATCTCAAACATACAGAAATTGACAAAATTGTCAGGGTATATGCTTTCCTGAAAGCAAAAATGTCCAGGCCTATTCAAGAAAGTTACCTGTGGATAGATTTCCAATGAGTAAGATTTGAAATTAGACACTGAGATTCAATATATTCCTTTTTACCCTATAGTTTTTAAAGCTGAAAAACAACCTGGTTATGATGCAAATATGATAATGTATATGTGACATCCATCTAAGTAAGGAGACATTCAAGAGCTTTGTTTGTAGCACTGAAAGACTTAAAATGGGTGCATAGAGAGAATAATTTTCCAAGATAGCCTTTGAGATAGAAAACAGCATAACCCTGTATATGAGTAAGAGTATCAATTGTGGACTCCAGAATATACCCCTGGTAACATGCATGGCACATATCAGGAATTAGACTAGAAACACATACTTGGGGAAGAAACCAAAGCATACAAACCTGTAAATTGAACAAAGGAAGTTTCCCCATAAGTTAACCAAAATCAGTTGAATCAATTATGTGTTGACCAAAAGTTCTTCTGGAAGTTCAAAATACATAAATTAGTTCCAAGTGGGTTTCATTAGCAGAAGAGTATACTAATTTTCTTACAAGTCTGTGGTGAAACAAATCAAATCAAAAGTCACTTGAGAAAAATAACAGGAAATCAGCAAACGCTTGGGAAGTTCACTCAGAAAAATAACAGGAAATCAATCAGCAAACCCTTGGGAAGTTCACTCAGAGGAGTCCAGAAAGAGATGTTATCTCTACCCATCATGCTTTTGTGAAGGCCTTCTATGGGTACCAGGTCATAAAGGATGCTAGAGGATGCTCCTGTAGATAACTCAAACTCTAAAGAGGTCTAGACTAATATAACCATTTGTTTTATATTTTAAGAAATAAATATTTTGACCAAAAAAATAAATTTTAAAATAGGGAAAATTGAATAATATTAATAAAAATAATAATAATAAAACAGAGAGTTTTAATACAGTCATACAGTGTACTTGTGTTTTAATAACTTAAAGAAAAACTATTATTTAAGAATTTAAGACTGTTTAACATTCTTTTTCTTCGGAGAAATGCAGATCAAAACACCTGTAAGATCTCATCTTATACCCATCAGAATCACTAAGATCAAAACTCTGTCACTGCATATGTTTTCCAGGAGGCAGAATAAGGGGAAGACCTTTCCATTGCTGGTCGAGCTTATACCCCAACAATGCTCCTACTATACCACAAGAGCAAAACAAAATTATGTTCATAGAAACTTTATTCATAATAATCAGAAACTGGAAACAACCTAAATGTTCCTCAACTGAAAAATGAATAAAGAAAATGTGTTACATCTACACAATGGCATACTTTTCAGCTATTAAAAACAAAGACATCATGAAATGTGCAGGCAAATTAATGGAACGTGAGATTATTATCCTGAGTGAGCTAACACAGACCCAAAATGTGATGTATGGTATGTCCTTACTTATAATTGAACACTAAACATAAAGTGCATGGCAGCAATGCTACAATCTACAGATGCAAAGAACCTAGGTAGTAAGGTGGTCCCAAGGAAGGATGCATAAATCTCAGTCAGAAGGGATAATTAAATAATCATCAGAGATGTATAGAGAAAAGGAACTTAGTGAGAAGGGATATGGGGATGGTGATCAAGTGTAGAGAGAGGGGAAGGGTCAGGCCTAGGGGTGGGAATGGAAATTGGTGGGAGGCATCTCTGTGATCAGCTGGAGACCTGGGATGGGAGAAGCTATAGGGTGTCTATGGGCATGACCTGAGCTGTGAGTCCTACCAGCAGAGAATTTACAGAGTGCAATGGCCACCTCCTGTACATAGGCAAGACTTACAGTGGAAGGCCAAGTACATCAACTCATCCACAATACCTTCAACCCAAAATTTGCCCAGAGATAAAGATGGAGCAGACACTAAGACTTTATTAAGTCCAAATAAACACTGACCCAACTTGAGACACATCTCATGGTAGGGAGCTAACCCCTGATGCTATTAATGATACTCTGCTATGCTTGCAAACTGAAATCTCACATAACTGTCTTCTGAGAGGCTTCATCAAGCCATGGATAAAAACAGATTCAAAGACCCATAGCCAAACATTACATGGAGCTTAGGGAGTCTTTTTGAAGAGTTGAGGATTGAATTGACCTAGCCCAAGGGTTCAAGGATACCACAAGAAGACCTACAGAATCAACCAACCTGGACCCATGGTGGATCAAATAGCCTGAACCACCTACCAAAGAGTATGAAGGGGCTGAACCTGGGACTCCCCACATTTGTATCAGATGAGCAATTTGGTTTTCATAAGGTGCCCTAACAATCTGTGAGGAGGCAATCTCAGACTTTTGCCTGACATTGGTTCATCTTCTCCTACCTGAACTGCCTAATTGTGCCTCTGTAGGAGATGTGGTGCTTAATCCTTCTGGGCCAAGGTTTCCTAGGATGGGTTGGTATTAAGCAGGACTGGGAGGAGAGGAGGGAGGGGACTGTGATTGGGTTGTAATTTTAATAAAAATAAATAAGTTATGGAAAGAAAAAAAAGCATATTCCTACTAACAAAATGAAAAAGTTTTAAATTAGTGAAAATGTATGTGATTATAATATGAAATAGAAAATTTTAATAAAGCAGTACAATGTACTTGTATGTTATTTTAAGTGCTATTATGAGAGTGCAACATTAAATGAGTGAAAGTACAAAGTAAAAGCTACAGACATGCAAGGTTAATTTCTCGAAAAGAATTATTTTAGCACTAAGTGTAGCTTAGTTATATAGTGTATACAGTGTACAGTAATGTGCTAGATGTGTGAATATTCACCACCAGCCATGTCAAGCTTTCCCCCTGTTCATGGTAAGGTCCTTTACTGGCATTAAGTGTTCACTCTTTAAGCTGTATTTTACAGTCCTGTTTTTAAAGATATACTTATGTACACAAATGCTATGTATCATATTACATATGGATATAACTATATTGGCTGTATTATATACTTGTTATAGTGATGTGTTTAGGAGCAGTAAGCCACACCATTATAGTACAGGTATGTAATAAGTAAAGCTACCTAGTTTTGTAAAAACATATATTTTAGGATATATGCACAAAGGTAGAGCTTTGACTGATGCATATGTCAGACTGTGTCACTGTTATGCAATAAATGGCTGTCTATTTTCCAATGAATCCATTTTCTTCAATCAAGCCAATAGATTTGCCACAAGGAATTATATAAATGAATCTTTTTCTTTTTCTTTCCAGTGCTGAGCACAGGTTGGAAAACTGAGGCACAAACTTTCATCAGGCATTTGTTTTAAAAATAAAGTTTTATTGGTACTGCCATACCTGTTCATTGCAACTGTGCTGGCAGGTGACTTTTCTGCTACAAAGAAAGAAACAAGAGACTATACTGAATGAAGACAAAATATATATGACATATTTATGTTTATAGAAAATGTGTTACATGCTACCTGAAATTTCCACAATTTAATATTGTGGAGCATTTAAAGTTCAATGAAGTGGAGCAAAAACATATTATTTTAAGGTATTTTCCAAGTTTTACCTTGTCTAGCTTTGGAAATACAATTCAGATGTTTCAAGAGCTGTGGTCTCAATAATTTTGAAATAATCATAATACATGGTTAAAGAAAATGGGCCCAAGGATGCCTTACTACATTTAGAGATTGCTAGTAATGTTTTCAAGGGAGTAGTTTTTTTTTTGCTTGAGATTCTACAGTTCATTGTAAAAAGATTTCCTAATATGAAAAAAGCCAGTTACTGCACTCAGCCTTTGAAAAAATATATCCTTGGAACAAACTGTTAAATTATGCAAAGTGTGTGGGATTTAAAGTGTGACCAGATAGGCTGTTAGAAAATTAACTCTCAACTAGTTTTCCAGTTGAAGGCAACTTATGCCTTTTAATGGCAAACTCACCACATCCCACTATATTTTGCATTGAGAATAATGAATTCAATAATTTTGGTTTCAAAGGCTAATGCGGTCATGAAAATTCAGTGTTTGTAGCCACTCAAACTAATTGTTCCATTGAAAATATAATGAAGAAGTCATAAAGGAATTTCATAGATTTTTCAATGTACTGGAGCAATAAATGATCCCTTGTGGTTCCTTTTTGAAATGCTATTTTCTGTGCTTCACAGATCTTACCAACTGAATGTGAAAAATCCTGGATATATTTATATATTAAAGGGATATGGACATTCCTGGCCAACACACAGATGGTGAGAATTTAAGTTCATTTCCAGGGACACATTTCAATATATGAATATAGAGAAGCTGATAAGTGATTTTAAAGGAAGCTTGTTTTAGAGTGTGAAATCCTTCTACCAACACCCCCCCGAAAAAAAAACAAACTATGATGCTCTTGCAATATTAACAGATGACTCCTGAAATATGGCTTCAAATACATTTTAAAGAAGGGAGAAGGGAGTACTTATCTTTTTATGGTATAATATTTAAAATATGGTGCTTATGCAGTAGCACACATGGGGATATAAATCAAGGGCTAAAACCTTAACCATGTTGAGAGACGGGGTTATAATACATTTCACGCTTTAGCGAAGCAGTTGCTGAAACCAAATTTTAGCACTCTGCATTGAGTGAGTCTGCTCAGTTGGTAGCATCTTATTTGTGAACAAAGCATCCTCATTATGATGGCAATAACTAAGGTGAGGCATAATAGCTTGATTATATTTTTCATTGTTTACTGATTAGTAATGAAATTGATTTACTAGGAGGTTTTTGTGTGAAAAATATAAAAGTTATGGGTCATTTAATTTTTTATTTATATAGATAAATTATGCATGGGCCACATATTTAGCAAAACAGTTTTTTTTTTTTATAAAGGAAGACTAACACTTATGATAGCTGGAATAGTAGGATATCCCTAATGAAAAACGTGCTTAAATAAACGCTCAGATTTGATATACTGGGAAATGTTAAATAGGAATTGGATGTCATTCTAAAGTAAGGTTATGTGGTATAGGACTCTTTAAGAAAGGATATGGTTTTCTATTGTTGTTGTTGTAGTTGGCCTGAACAAGTAAAGTCAAACATTAAAAGCAGTAAGCTTCATCCAGTGGGATGGGCCAAAGACTAAAGTTCAATTCCCAGGAGTCACAAGGAAAATGAGAAAAATAGCTTGTGCATGCTATGCTTTGACCTCCACATAGGTGGCACCACAAACAACCCCAATGCAACAATAAATAATTATATATATGTATATATGTATACATACAAACACACATATGTGGGAATATCGGTATATACACTTACACATACATGTATGTAATAATTAATGAAAAATGAGACCATGAATTTAAAAGAGTAAGCAGGGTTAAGAGAGGTTTAGAGGTTGAAATGGATATGAGGAAATAATGTAATAATATTATAATCTCAAAATATATAAAAAAATAATTTTAAGAAAAGTACAACTTCTTGGTTATGAGATCAAAGCTAGAGAATTAAAACGATAAGAAGGAAAATATATATTTATGGTGTCATGTAGGAACTGAAAAGAACAGTGAGTTGACAGCCAACCAAAAAAAAAAAAAAAAAAAAGCAAGAACCAGAACAGTCAAATCATAAGAAAATGAAATTTTCATGAGTCTTAGTTAGGTTTCTATTGCTGTGAAGAGACATCATGACCAAGGCAACTTTTTTTATATATAAGTCAAGATGTTATTCCCCTCCCTGTCTACCCACTGATTGATACACATCCCATACCTCCTTTCTGCCACCCTTTCTCCACGAGGATATCCCCACCCCCACCCCCACCCAACAAGACCTCTATAATCCCTGGGACCTCCACTCTCTTGAGGGTTAGATGTATCTCCTCTGACTAAACCCAGACACCGCAGTCCTCTGGTGTATATGTGTTGGGGGTAGGATATCAGCTTGTGTATGCTGCCTGGTTGTTGTTCCAGTACCTGAGAGATCTTGAGGGTCCAGACTGAGACTACTGGTCCTTCTACAACGTTGCTCTCCTCCTCAGCTTTCCCCTAATTCAACCAGAGGAGTCATTCCATCAGTTGCTGTCCATTGGTTGGGTACAAGTAGTTGCATCTAACTCTTTTAGCTGCTTGTTGGGTCTTTTGGAGGGCAGTCATGCTAGGTCCCTTTTTGGGAGCGCTCCATATCCTCAGTAAGAGTGCCAGATCTTGGAGCCTCCCCTTGAGCTGGATCCCACTTTGGGCTGGTCACTGGACCTTCTTTTCCTCAATTTCTTCTCCTTTTCCATCCCTTCAGTTCTTTTAGACAGGAAAAATTATCGGTCAGAATTTTGACTGTGGAATGGCAACCCCATTCCTCAGTTGATGCCCTGTCTTCTGCTGGAGGTGAGCTATACAAGTCCCCCCTCCCCCAACGTGGGGCATTTCATCTAAGGACTCTTTGAGTCCTGAGAGTCTCATAAGGAAGAGACATTAAACTCTTCACTTTCTCGTTTTCTCATGTGATTCTTCTTTCTCATTATGTAAGTTTATTTCATATTTAATCTGTAATATAAGTCATTCCGACTCAGTTATTATGTGCATTGTAATGATTACAATTCTGTTTTGTCAGCAAATCATTTAAGATTTTCATACAGTTCTGACATTAATAATTTCCAGTAGTATTGCAGTTTTATATTTTAACTCCCAGCCTTGATGTTGTTTTGAATTTTAACAAAACTCCTTTGTTTGCTACTTTGATGACCACAGTTGACTAATTGTTAATAAAATCTCTAAGGCTAAAAGGGTACTTGAAAAACACAGGAAACATAAATGTCTCAGAAATACAAATGTCAAAGGAGGCAATGTAGTTAAAAGTAATGGTATGAACATAGATGGATAAATGCCCTTAGTGTGGGACTAAAGGAGCTCTTACATATGAGGACATAGTAACTAAGGAAAACTTACAAAGAGAAGGTTAAAAGGGAATTTCAGAGGCAAAAGGCATGACTGGCCTTCCCCAGGTACACTCTAATGATAATCAGGAATCCCAAGCCAAGAACCACTTTTGAAGACTGAAATAGTGTCATTTGTGGATTTTATTTACTTTTATTATGAGATGTATTATGACTGTTGAGATGAAATAATTATAAGAAAATAGATATATTCAGGCTTCTTGTGTGTTTGTGACAGAAAAGTGTCTAATGTGTTTGAAATTCAAGGCATCTGAATTTTTTTATATAATATAAACCATGTGGAAATTTTCAGTTTTAAACAATTCAAGCAAGGCTTGTACAGAAATCACTAACACAGTCAATAGGATTTCACTCAGCCTGCAGGTGCATTGAGGAGTCTGTGGAAGACAGTTGACGAACTGCCAAGGAGCTCAGGAATGACACATACTCTAAGCAACTTCACTGAGGATATTTTAAGATTGGAGACTAAGATAAGTACACATGCAGACACAGCCTATGCCCAGAGGGAGCATTACATAACAATTTGTAGAAAATGGATTTTTAAAGAAGTGGAAGTAGAAGGAAATACTATCCTGTGGAACAAGGGGGCAAATTTGGTTCACACCAGTGATCTCTGCTCCCATTTATAGCTTTGCGAAGGTGTAGCTGACATTATAGAAGCCTAATTATAGAAACTCACTACCATTTGGAAATCTACCCCAGCTGACACAAATATGGGAAAGACATCAGCAGACAGACTCTCTAAGATGACTAGATTCTGAATGTATTAATGTGTTGCGGACAAATTAATTTCTTTGGACTGTGTTGCTTCATGATAATAAACGAATCATGAAATCAGACAAGTGGTACAAGTAGCTTGAAAACTCCTGCAAGGGTTTCCTGGATTGTAAGGAACATCACAGAGATGCTCTGCGCTTTCACCATTACTCTTGCACTAGCAAAATTGTAGCTGTGAACTTTAGTAACCTTAGACCTAGAGTTCTGGTTGGGATAACTAAAGCCAAATTCTGGGCTTTATATTTTATATTCTGATTTTTATATCAAAAATAAATGAATAAATAAATGGATGGATACATACATACATATATATAGATAAATAAACAAACATGGTTTTTTTCATTAAAATAAAGACAAAACAGCAAGGGAGACTTTATTCAAGATTGAAGCCATAACACAAATGAGTTAGAAAATGCTTTTAAAAGTTGCAGGAGTGTCACACTGTACATATAATATTATTATTAGGAGTTTTATTTTATGGAATTCAACTGAAAAAAAGAAAACAGTTTTGGGGATGGGGTATGTATTGTTCTGTAGCAGAAAAGCTGACTTCATTTAGAAGCACACCTATAAGTGACCTCACTACTACTTTTAACTCTTCCTCCAGTGTACCAAAGTACTGTTTGTATCTGAGGACAAGTAGTCACTTGCAGGATTCTGTTGGGGCCGGCCTGAGGCTCTCATGTCCGGGATGGAGCCTGGGAGGCAGTCTGGAGCTGAAAAAGAAGAGGTAACCTAGGCAGGTAGAGAAATAATGGAACCAAGACAACTAGTCTGCTCAAGGTTCTAATGTTTAGTGGCGGACACGCTTTATAAAGGAGAGGGGAGGCCCATTCCTGCCAAATCATCCTTGGAGCCTGGCTGCAGGTGACTACCTGTAGTCTGAAGAATAACTAGGTGGACTCCCAGCAGGGAGCAGCAGCGACAATGGCTGAACAATAGAGTGATCTAGGGAGGCAAGCTTGTTGGAGGTTACACGATTCTATACATAGACCTATTTACAAATGAACAACAACAAATATCATTAAAATCAGTACAGTTTGTTTGATAAAGATTGATGCATAAGAAGTGTTGTGTTTTGATTATAAGATTTGAATTATTAAAGGGTTTGCTCACTGTAAATGCCCATTTCCACAGTGTATCTCATTCATATCATATGGATTCTTTATTATATAGAGACATAAGATAGGATTTTTCAACAACATTTAGGCAATTTAAGATATAATTATATTTAAAGTTGAAAATGAAATTATCATAAAAGTCCAAAAAGATCCTGAAGATGGTTTACAGAAAAATGTTTTTGGCTATGCAAACCCACTGAGCTTAGCTGAGCTGAATACCTCAAATGTTAATATCTTCCCATTAACATATTTGAATTTGCCCTTACCTAATTGCATCTAGTAAACCCCTGTCTTCTTATTGATTTATCCCCAGAAAACCATAAAATCTTTTTTGTGCTGTCCATATATATCTGGGTATGGGTCCATCTACTGCAGCATGGGTAAACTATCATGAATCACACTGTTAAAGAAAATGTACTTTCCCAGAAACAATCAACTATCCATAGCTCCTTAGGGTTTCAGGTCATGAACACCTTCCAATTCCATGAGAAAGTGTTCAGTTGTTTGCACTTGTTACAGATCTTACTCAGGGATCTGTATATGCTATGACATTATGAATGCAGCAGTCATGCCTTGTATAGAAGAAACTACTTTGGTCCTCTCCTAAACAACCTCTTACAATCTTTCCATAGACTCTTCTGTAACATCCACTATTCAGTGGTTAAGGGGTGCTATATAGATGAGATACCCCAAATGTGGGTAGACACTGCATATACATGCATTATGTGCACTTTAGCAAGATATGTGTCTCTATGTTAGCTATTATCCACTGAGAGGAAAAATACATCTCTGATATATCAGAGAATCATGCAAGTCTACAGGTAAATAGAAATGAATCTAGAGGAAAGGTTGATACACTCTTCGTTTAGTAAATAATAGTTGGTCTCTAAACCCCAATTTTATTGGTTCTTGGTCAGATATGCAGTGCCAGGAATGTGTTCCCTAATATGGAGTAGAACTCAAATCCAATCAGAAAGCAGCTGGCTAAGCCCATTAGAATCTGTGCCACGATTACACTGATAGGTATTTTTTCCCATGGTAGATTTTGTTTCAGCTCATAAGATTCAAGCTGAATAAGACTATTGCTGAATTTCTTTCTCCCAGTAGACTGTGAAGCACCTTCCAGTACTATAAGAACTAGCAAGTAGGAGATTTCCTATTTACTTCAAGCTTGACTTTTCCATGTCCTATGACCTATATTGGTGCTGACTTCATGAATAGGTTTTGCCATAAAGATCTGGTAGATTAGCAAGTACAGTGAGTGTATTGTGAATGGTTTTGAAAGGTTCCTAGGACACCTCTGATCAACAACTAGACAGTAGATATGCTATATATTTTACTGGGATTTATATTTGGAAACTTTTCCACTGAGGCCAGACAAGACAGCCGAGTTAGGGGAACAGATTCCATAGACAGGCAACAGCTTTTAGGATAGCCCTCCACCTCCAGTTGTTTGGGACCAACATGAAGACCAGGCTGCACATATACTACATATGAGAGAGTAGCAAGGTCCAGCCTGTATATGATGCTTTGGTGGTTCAGTCTCTGAGGGCCTCCAAGAGCCCAAATTAGTTGAGTCTGTTGATTTTCCTGTGGAGTTTCTATCACCTTAAGGGCCCCCAATCCTTCTACCAGCTCATCCATAAGAGTACCAAGCTCCATCCAGTGTTTGGTTGTGGGTCTCTGGATCTGCCTGAGTCAACTGCTGGGTGGAGCCTCTCACAGGACAGCCATGCTAGGGTACTGTCTGCAAGAATAACAGAGTATCATTAATAATGTCAGTGACTATTACTTGCCCATGTGATGGGTTTCAAGTTGGGCTGATTATTGGTTGGTCATTCCTTTAGTCTCTGCTTCATCTTTGTCTCTAAATTTCTTTTAGACATGACAAATTTTGTACCAAACCTTTTAGGGGTGGGTTGGTTTTGCTATTGTACCAGTGGGGTTCCTTCCTGGCTACAGGAGTTGGGTTCTTTAGCTTTCATATAACCACTGCTTTGAGTCTCAGCTAAGATCACTTCTTTGATTATTAGGAGCGTTCCCTATCCTAGATCTTTGGCATGTCCTTGAGAAGCCTCCAAACCCTGCCAGCTGGAGACGTCCATTCATTTTCTAGGCCATCTTAGCCATCTTCCCTGTCTCTTCATTTACCTGGTCCCGAAACCCCTCCCATTCACCTTTCCTTTCCCTTTCTCACACACTTCCCTTTTTCCATCTACCTCTTATGACTATTACTCTTCAAAGTGAATTCAAGAATTTTCCCTTGGACCTTCCTTGTTTAGCTGGGTCTGTGGAATGAAGCATGGGTATTCTGTATCTTATGGCTAATACCCACTTGTTAGTGCATACATATCATGCTTCTCCTTTTGGGTATGGGTTACCTCACTCAGGATGATAATCTCATGTTCCATCTATTTGCCAGAAAAAAAAGAGATCATGATGGCTTTGTTTTAAATAGTGGAATAGTATTCCATTGTATAGATGTACCACATTTTCTTTATCCAACTTCAGTTGAGCAACATCTAGGTTGTTTCCAGTTTCTTGCTATTATGAATAAAATTGCTATACACATCGATGAGCATGTGCCCCTGGAGTGGAGTGGAGCAACTTTTGCATATATATATATCCAGGATTGGTATAGATGGGTTTTGAGATAGAGCTATTCCCAGTTCTCTGAGAAATTGCCAAATTGATTTGCTAAGTGGTTGTACAAGTTTGCTCTCCCACAAGGAATAGAGACGTGTTTCACTTGCTCCATATCCTCTCCAGCATGTGCTATCAGTTGATTTTTTTTTTACCTGTTTTTGATCTTAGCCATTCTGACTGGTGTAAGATGGAGTCTCAGAGTCATTTTGGTTTGCATTTACCCAATGACTAAGGATTTGAAAATTTCTTTAAGTGTTTCTCAGCCATTTGTCAGCCTGGTCTTTTTGGGTCTGGGTTATCTCTCTCAGGATTTTCTGAATGTGTTCCAATACCATGCAGTTTTTATTACTGTTGCTCTGTAATATAGCTTGAGGTCAGGGATGGCCATATGGAGCCCTGCTTTTTTCCTAAGAGGAAATGAAAGAGTAGATATAGGAGAGAAAGGAGGTGGAAGAAATAAGAGCACTGAAAGGAGAGAAAACTGTGGTTGATATATGTGTGTGTGTGTGTGTGTGTGTGTGTGTGTGTGTGTGTGTGTGTGTGTGTATGTGTGTGTGTGTGTATGTACACATATATAATAGGAGAACCTATTTCAATTTTAAAAAATGTCTCTAAAGTTCATAAGATTAGACATTAGATGTTTTCTTGGTGTTTTTTTCTCGCTAACTCTAATGTTTCCCAGGTTCGCCTGCTTAGCTTCACCTTTCACTTCTGTTAGAGGTGTTTAAATCCCACCATTTATAGGAACCACATTTTCATTAGCTTTTATCAGTGATAGGTAGTGACATGAATGAAGCTTTTGGGAGAACCATTTAGAAGACAGTCGCTGGGAATTTAATCTACTGTGTCAACTGCTATTATATTCTGAAAAGTAGGACTGAGGAGACATGCATCCTTGAAATTTTTATTTAGCTTCTGTGTTATGTAAGCATTCTGGATTAGTACAGTATTATAAAGTAGATTAAAATCAATTTGCTAAAATTGTTTTCTTTGTAGATAGATATCTTTAGTCTTGATTCATCCATTACTCAACTAATATTTATGGATGACCCTGTCACATGCTCAGTGACTGTGCCTCCATGCATTTTCACAGTATATCATTTCCTTCAAGTTGAGTAAAATTGGATCAATAGAGTATTTTGTTTCTCAACACAACTGTCAGCCATTACTACAGAGGTGTCAGGAAAGCTACGGCCTAGAAATTTGTAATGTCTACAGGACTGAATCAAGAATCAAGATTGGTTTAGATATTGATAGAATAAATTTGATCATTTTAAAATGAGTTAATATATTTGATTTTACTGAATATATAATTATTTTAAATATAAAATTGTTATTTAAAATAATACTAAGCAGTATACCTTAAGGCATGAATAAAATATTCTTGTACTGATTATGGGAATTTTGAAAATAATATTATTTAATTTTAATAAATATCTAAGTAGCATATATTAATAATCTATTGATAGCATTTTCAAAGAAAATATATTGTTGTGCATTTTCTCAATAAATTTTATTAGTAAATATTTCATATTTATGGTTTGTATCATGGCAAAAATACATATATTCACCTGTTTAAAAGTTACTCTGTCTCTTAGAACTTGTAGACTATCTTTATAGTCCTACTGTTCTTGGAGTCTAGATTCAGAAGTCACTTGCTATTCAATACATCTGACTTTACATCTTATGTAATCTTTTCTTGGCCGTCTTCTAATGGCCTTTCTTTGTTATGTACATTTCGTGTTTTGATTGTTAGGTACTGATGTGAATTTCCTTTTTCATCCATTCTATTTTGTGATATGTGTGTGTGTGTGTGTGTGTGTGTGTGTGTGTGTTTTATATTGATAGGTAGCTTTTTCTTTATGTTAGATAAACTGTCATTTATGATTTTGTTGAAAATATTTTCTGTGCCTTTGTCCATAGTCAATTCTGCTTTTTGTATTGCTGTTTTTCTTTATTTGAGTATTTTCAGAGTGTCCCAGTTTATTTGATATTTCACATTTCATGCCAAGATTTTCTTATATTTAAGCTTATCTTTTAATTAGGTATCTATTCTTCCTATCATGTCCTCAATACCTGAGATTCTTCTATCTCTTGTATCCTCTTGATAACACTAGACTCTGAGGTTCATTTTCTTTTCCTTTTTTTAATTAATCATTTTATTTGTTTACATTTCAAAAGATATTCCCTTCCCGGTTACTCCTCCACAAACCACTCTCCCGGCACCCCATACCTTCTTCCCCCTCCCCTTTGTCTCTATGAGTGTGCTCCTCTGCCCAGCCACTCTTGTCTCACCACCGTAGCATCCTCACACACTGGAGCATCAAACCTCTACAGGATCAAGCCTTACTTCCCATTGATGTCAGATAAGGCTATCCTCTGCTACACATGTATCTGTAGCCATGGAGGTTCATTTTCAAGTTCCTAAAATTTTCAGTTCCAAGTTTCTCTCAGTTTTTTTTCTTAATTGATTTTGTTTTCACTTTCTGGTTTTGAAATATCTTATTATTTTCTTCTGCTCTTTGAGCCTTCATAAATTTCTTTCTAGGAATTATTAAGTTTGAAATTCTCAGTTCCTACTCTGGGTGAGGTTGCTGGGCTTAGAGAAGACATTAATGATTGTATTTTTATGCTGTGCTTTTGGCATCTGGGTTTGGGATGGCTGTAATTCTAGGTGGAGGTATTTGGTCTTGACTTTGGTGGGTGGGTATTCTGCCCATTTGTTTATATTGTCCTCTCAGGTTCTTAGGAGAGTGTGGTAGCTATGAGTGGCCCAGTTGTTGCAGGGTATTTAGTTACACTGTAAACCCTAAGATTACAAATGGTTTTTAATTGTGGTATGGCTCAGACTTTGATCCTATTGCTTTCTGTTTACTGTAAACCAGTACTTGTGGTACGGCCCAATCTTAGCACACACTTGAACCCAAGAGCATAATAAAATCAACCCGAGGAAAAAAGGTAGAATAAGACACTTTGCCCCTTCTTAGAATTGGGAACAAAACACCCATGAAAAGAGTTACAGAGATAAAGTTTGGAGCTGTGACGAAAGGATGGACCATCTAGAGACTGCCATATCTCGGGATCCATCCCATAATCAGCTTCCAAATGCTGACACCATTGCATACACAAGCAAGATTGTGCTGAAAGGACCCAGATATAGCTGTCTCTTGTGAGACTAGGCCAGGGCCTAGCAAACACAGAAGTGGATGCTCACAGTCAGCTATTGGATGGATCATAGGGCCCCCAATGGAGGAGCTAGAGAAAGTATCCAAGGAGCTAAAGGGATCTGCAACCCTATAGGTGGAACAACATTATGAACTAACCAGTACCCCGGAGCTCTTGACTCTAGCTGCATATGTATCAAAAGATGGCCTAGTCGGCCATCACTGGAAAGAGAGGCCCATTGGACTTGCAAACTTTATATGCCCCAGTACAGGGGAACGCCAGGGCCAAAAAGTGGGAGCGGGTGGGTAGGGGAGTTGGGGGGGGGAGAGTATGGGGGACTTTTGGGATAGCATTAGAAATGTAAATGAGGAAAATACCTAATAAAAATATTAAAAAAAAAAGAAACCAGGTGACAGGGCATAAACATAAGTAAACAGAAAGGAAAGACATTGAGTCGAAGGGTATTTAAGGCAGCATGAAGAAAGAGAAGGAGTTTTTGCTTCTGGGACACCAGTGGAGTAGCAAATCAGCTGGGTCTTTTCTACCTCTCCGAGCTAGCAAGTTTTCACCGCATCTGACTCCTGAGTCTTCTTTGGTAAAATTGAAGGATGGGGATTTTAGTTTTTAAAACTACTGCCAGTAGGAAATTTCAAATCCTGATTAGTGTGACTGCTAAGAGTTTGGGTAAAATGTGTTTCTAGATATTGGGAGCTGACAATTATGAATGGGGATGAGCTAGTGGAGTGGAAGAGTCCACAGGAGGGAGGAAAGCAGGGTGTTCCACCAGGATCTGTTCAGTCCCATGGGATTGAGAACAGAGAATAAGGAATGGCCAAGCTACAGAGCTGGGGTGAGACTGGGGAGGTCGGAGGCAGGCATTGTATTTAGAGGACAGGATTCAGAGTGAGGATCTAAAGCTTGCCTGCCTAACTTTCAGTCCTCCTTACTTCTCTGGGAAGTTTGGCAAGTTGATTCCCATAGAATGCCTGCTGGAGTCAGAGTCCTTACTAGTAATAAAAGTGCAGAGAAAAATTGCAGGAAACATCTGAATGATCCATTGGATATGGGGGCAGAGAGGTAGTGGAGGCCACAGTAGACCACAGTTTCCTACAGAGCAGGGTTGAACCTTGGGATTGAACTTGAAGGAGACTAAGGGGAAGTGAACATCTGCAGTTAGCCTACCTGCTTTTCTAGCCTGACTTACATTCCATTTCTAGTGGGAAGAAAACAATAAAATAGAGTATAAACAGAGGCAGCATTTTTAATTAACATCGAGATTGCAAGTCAGTTATCAAGTGTCATTTACTGTATGTAAATTACATCGAAATATATGTTATTAAAGATTTGCACTTTACTTCTGAAAATTCCATATATAAAAATATACATGTGTGGGATACACACACACACACACACACACACACACACAATTTCAGTAGTTCGCAGTTATTTGCTTAGCTCTTATCTTAGTGCTTATTTCAAATAACCTAGAAGGTTTCTGTCTGAGATTGTTTCTCCTCTCAGCCTTATCCACTGTGCCCTTCATCCTCGCTGGCTGCCGTTGCCATTTTCATTCACATTAGGTATGATTGTCTTAAGCTTGTTCTGTGTGGAGTTGATTTGTCTTTCCACACTATCGATTATCTCCTTTCTGCTTCATTTCCACTTTATGGTATTCAATTGTGTTATTTCTCCGTAATTTATTCCCTCAGTTTGCCTGCCTCACTTGTCATTACATTTTGCTGTCTTGCCCTCTCTTTTATTTCAGGGTTGCAACTTTTAGTGCCTTGGGATATTCATGTCAAATCTGAACTAAATCCTTTTTGGCTCAGTGTTTTAGGGTTTTTTTTGTTTTTTTGTTTTCCATGCGTGTTGTCTGTATTTTCTTTTGGATTATCTCATTTTATGTGCTAAACTACTTTCTATGCTTTGGTCTTTCCTCAAGATTTATCTGCACGAGGATTGTGGGTTTTTTTTTTTTTTTGTATAACTAATTACAAATAGTAACTATTTAACATCATCAAAGATTATCTCATAATATGTGGTTCAATTGATAATCTCACTAATCACATTTTTTTGAAAAACCCACAAACATATACTGATCTAGCCTCTTGACTATTTAAAATAAGTTATTCAATTTTATTATGTTAAATTGCTAACACTAAATATTAAGTTTATTGTCTAAACACTGTGAATTTTCTATGCAAAGGTAAGGTTTTATTTAAAGCTTTAAATTTACTTTTCATTCAGTCTACCTACATCATGAATCAGAAGCATTGCCACCTTGTCAGTCAGATCAACTTTTAATTGTGATTATTAAACAGCTGTGTGTCAGACAGACATCTTTCTAATTGTTTAGTTGAAATTGTGGCCCTGTAGTATAGACAATTATTAACTGTCTTTTGGTAAATGTTGACATTTCCACAGACAAGCTATTATAATTAAGCTGCAGCCTTGCTGGGGTACCCTAGTTTTGAGCTGATATGAAGACAGCTGTCACTCACCAATTCCTTTAGATAAAAGAAAACTAGACATCATTAGTTAATGAGACATTTTATGTCAACAATTACTCTTTTTTATTTAGAAATAATGAAATTGGTTTTTTATCAGTTTATAAAACAATTTCTCTGCTTGTCATAAGGCCAGTTGTTAAAAAGGATTCCTGCCATCTCACCATTTCTTGTCTGGGCGGTATTATAGTAATTCTCCTGCATAAGACAGAGAAGGTTAAGTTATTGTGTATTTCACGGTTTTCATAAGTTATTCAAACAATCCTAACTAGGAACGATGTTAAAATCTGTTCTATTTATAATTTCTGCATTATATTTATAGCTTCTGTTCAAGACTAAGAAAAACAGATATAATTGAAAAAAATGTGAAGGTTGTAGGAGGAACTAAAGGGCCTAATACACCTTGCCTCTTCCTGCTTTAGCTGGTTGCAGACAGGACTTGGGTCTATATCACACATATTTCATATTCTAATGCTAGCATTATATAAAACACATTTGTTCTCTGTTTTCATATATTTGCATGTGTGTGTACATCCATGTGAAATCTCCAATTCTAAACAGAGCACACCCATCTGAAGATTGAAAAGCACACAGTAAAGAAATTGTGTGATGCTTGCTTTTCTGATTCTCAGTCACATGAGTCAGAATGACTGATTCCAATCCACCCAGTTACCTGCAAATTTCATATTTCTCTTATTATTAGCATGATATTAATTTGTGTAAATCACTACATTTTCAGTTTACTTTCTCCAGCTGATGGACATCTAGTTTGTTTGCAGTTCCTAGCTACTGTGAGGAAAGCAACAGTAAACCTGGAAATATGAGTATAGCTATAGTCAGACATGGGATACTTCCAACATACCCAAAGGTTGTATAGCAGGACCCTGAGAGAAATCTACTTCTTGTTTTCAAGGTGTATAAACATGAACTTTCATAGTGGCTGCATGAATATACATTCCTACCAGAACTGAATAGTGTTCTTATTTCCTAATAATGAGAGGAGCGTATTTTATCATTTGCTGTTTGTTTATTTAGGCAGATGAAGGTATGAGCTTTTAGTTTTGTTACCATTGTATTAATTTCTTTGCTTATTAATTTTAGTCATTGAAACTAAATTAAAGTTAACTCTCAACCTGAAGCTTCACTTTTAATTGCTAAGAATATTGAACACTTTAAAAATGATTTTTAGCCTTTTAAGATTCTATAATTTAAAAAAACATTTTCCTTATTTCATATGCTTACTGATGAAATTATACTGAAATGTAGGGCATCTATACAAAGTAAAACTATGCAGATATAAAGAAAATATGAAATTTGTAGAATATTTCTTGGTGTATAGCATTTTTAATTATTCTTATACTCTATATACTAAACCTCTGTGTGATATGTTGGTAAAATAGATTTATTTCCTTTCTATAAGCTACCAGTTGCACTCAAATGATGGTATCTATTGTTATAAAGAAGCCTTTTATTTTAATAAATTTCCATTCATTAAGTGTTGGTTTGATTGAATATTCTACCAAGGTCTTTCTCAGTTAAGCTTTTTCCTATACCTACAAGTTTGATCCTATCCCAAAGTTTCTCCAGTAACAGATTCAAAATATAGTGTCTTCAGTTGAGGTCATGGTCTCTTTGATATTAATTTCTGATCAGAATAAGAAATAATGATCTAATTTCCTTCTTCTACATGTAGCTATCGTGTGTGTATGTGTGTGTGTGTGTGTGTATGTGTGTGTGTGTGTGTGTGTGTATGTGTGTGTGTGTGGTATTGGGATATTGCTTTTTGTGTCTTGCCTCTAACAACTTGACTATAACTGAAGCAAGGGAAGATGTCTTCTACATTTTCCCTTTGGGGTGTTTTTCTCTCTGTATATAAAAGGTCAGATTTACTTTGTTGTCCTTTGGGAAACTGAAAGGAAATAAACTGGTTTAGCTACCCTTTAACTCTTCAGAAAGTCTCTTCTCCACAGCTATACCACGAACTTATATTTCTCAGGTTGCTTTAGATAAATGTATGGATCTGTTTACTTACTTTGCTACTATGGATTGATTTAAAAATAAGAGTAAGGGAAATTAAGTTTATACTCAATAATTAAAGATGTTGTCAATAATTATTGCCATAATGAGTATACTTCTTAGGTAGATAGTTGTCCTGTTGATTTTATTTCAAAAATGTTGCATGGGTTTTATAAAAACATAACTAAGATGTTGAATTGAAATTTAGTCTATGATCAAGACTTGTTCAATTTGGACAAGCAAACTTTATATGCCCCAGTACAGGGTAACACCAGGGCCAAAAAATGGGAATGGGTGGGTAGGGAAGTGGGGGGAGGGTGTGGAGGACTTTTGGGATAGCATTGGAAATGTAATTGAGGAAAATACGTAATAAAAAATATTAAAGAAAAAAAACAAGACTTGTTCAATTTAGTGAAAGCACACCAAAAACACAAATGATAGTATGTACTTGGAGATAACTTGCTTTCTATGTGTATTTTTTTATTGGAATAGTCATGGAATTAAACATAAATATAACATAATTGCTTATAAATATTGAAAAAATCAGAAGTGTAAATGAAAGGATGATTTTAAAGCAAAACGTTTTTGGGAATAAATAACAACTTAGAAATGAGATTGAAGTATCAGTGCTACAAATAGCCATGGGGAAGTATTTCAAAGGAGAAATTAATTATATATATTTGACTTTTTGTTTATATATATATTAATTATATATATTTGACTTTTGTTTGCCTACTCAGCTTATAATATTCATGTATACATATGTCTTAGTCAGGGTTTCTATTCCTAGACCAAACATCATGACCAAGAAGCAAGTTGGGGAGGAAAGGGTTTATTTAGCTTACACTTCCATACTGCTGTTCATTACCAAAGGATGTCAGGACAAGAATTCAAGCAGGTCAGAAAGCAGGAGCTGATGCAGAAGCCATGGAGGGATGTTCTTTACTAGCTTGCTTCCCCTGGCTTGCTCAGTCTGCTCTCTTATAGAACCAAGACTACCAGCTTAGAGATGGCACCACCCACAAGGGGACCTCCCTCCTTGATCACTAATTGAGAAAATGCCTTACAGCTAGATCTCGTGGAGGCATTTCCCCAACTGAACCTCATTTCTTTGTGATAACTCCAGTCTGTGTCAAATTGACAGAAAACTATCCAGTATAGCATATAAAAATGCATACATATTCAAATACAAAATATGAAATTACCACCATTTGCACCTAACTTGAATATTTAGCCGGTGGGTTTTCATGAAGATATTAGTGGAGTGACTCATGACACAGTGTAACTATTTAGTAAACAGTCAAAATTTTCTGGGTATTTCAAATTGTTAAATACATTTCTTTTTATTTATTAGATATTTTCTTCATCTAATTTTCAAATTCTATCCCCAAAGTTCCCTAAACCCTCCCCCCACCCTGCTCCCCAACCCACTCACTACCACTTCCTGGCCCTGGTATTCCCCTGTACTGGGGCATAGAATCATCACAAGACCAAGGGCCTCTCCTCCCTTTGATGGCCAACTAAACCATCATTTGCTACATATGCAACTAGAGACACAGCTCTTGGGGGGTACTGGTTAGTTCATATTGTTGTTCCTCCTATAGGGTTGCAGACCCCTTTAGCTCCTTGGGTACTTTCTCTAGCTCCTTCATTACGGGCCCTGTGATCCATCCAATAGATGACTGTGAGCATCCACTTCTGTACTTGCCAGGCACTGGCATAGCCTCACAAAAGAGAGCTATATCAGGATCCTGTCAGCAAAATCTTCCTGGCATATGCAACAGTGTCTGGGTTTGGTGGTTGTATATGGGATGGATCCCCGGGTGGGGCATTCACTGGATGGTCCTTTCTTCCATCTCAGCTCTGAACTTTCTCTCTGTAACTCCTTCCATGGGTATTTTCTTCCCCATTTTAAGAAGGAGCGAAGTATTGGTCTTCCTTCTTCTTGAGTTTCATGTGTTTTGCAAATTGTATCTTGTATATTCTAAGTTTCTGGGCTAATATCTGCTTATCAGTGAGTGCATATCATGTGTGTTCTTTTGTGATTAGGTTACCTCACTCAGGATGATACCCTCCAGATACATCCATTTGCCTAAGAATTTCATAAATTCATTTTTTTAATAGCTGATTTGTACTCCATTGTGTAAATGTACCACATTTTCTGTATACATTCCTCTGTTGAGGGACATCTGGGTTCTTTCCAGCTTCTGGATATTATAAATAAGGCTGCTGTGAACACACCTAAATAAGTTCCTTTACAAAAAAATATTTTCTAGGTTTGGTTTATTCATTATCACTCCATCAGTTTGGTAAAGTAAGTTATTAGCAAACATTAAATAGCTCCTTACTTGGTCCTGTGTGTTCCTCCTCAAATTTCAGAGAAATTATGAGATGGATCTTATTTAAATAAACCATATAAAAACATTTGCATCAACTGTGGGTTTCAACACTTTTGTTGTTGTTATTGATGACTCAAGGATATTGAAGAAGGCCATTGTGCTGTCTTATTTTATGTCAGCTTGACACAAGCCAGAGTCATTTTTTTTCAGTCACTTTCTAACATTGAGATTCAAGAGAGAAAATGTCCCCAGTAGATTGACATGTGTACAAGCCTGTAGGGTATTTTTTGATTGATGATTGATGTGAAACAGCACAGATCACTATGCACAGGGCCACTTTGGGATCTTGGCTCTGAGTGATATATGAAAGCAGGCAGAGCAAGTCATGAAGATTAAGCCACTAGTTAGCACCACCATGGCCTCTGTTTCAGCTCCTGCTTCTAGGTTCCTGTCTTGTTGGAATTCCTGCTCTGAAATCCCTCAGTGATAAGCTATGATTTGACAGTACAAGTAATATACATCCTTTCCTCCCCAAGTTGCTTCTGGGTTTGCTGTTCTATCATAACCGTAGCAACACTAATATAGCTATGTTGAGAACAAAGACCAACAACAGACATATCATGCGAATAATGTACATACATCTTTGATTGTAAATAAAATGATTGTTCATGACTTAGGCTGGAGAGGGAAGGTGGGGGAGCACCCTTATAGAAGTAGGATAAGGAGGGATGAGATAGGAGTCTCCAAAGGGGAAACTGGCAAAGAAGATGACATTTGAAATGTAAATAAATAAAATACCCAATTTAAAAAAAAATAGACTACAAGATGCTATATTATTGGGTTTCCAAAATAAAGCCCTAGAATGAGTGGCATTTTAGTAAATATATAAGAGACACGAGAGAACTGGGAAGCCTGACCCCTGGCATATTCATATCTAAAATGTCAAAGTCAAAAGAAAAAATAACAAGTGCACTCAAGGAAAAGTGTTTCTGGAGTATTAGAGAAACTTTAGGAACGCCCATCAGTCAGTGGTCAAAGGAACAGAAAGCTTATGTATACCGTAGATATGACCATGACTTAAAAAGTCACTGGACGTAAATCATCTTGGATCATAGAAGGCTTTTTGGCTACAAATGGAAGCTTCTGAGTGGCTTTTGAGTAGAGATTGACATGGATTTTCTTGTACAGAGACAGTATCACTGATGCTTCCCTGTGACGAATAGACAGAAGGGAGCCACGGTAAAATGACAGAGAAGTTGATGCTTCCCTGTGACGAATAGACAGAAGGGAGCCACGGTAAAATAATGACAGAGAAGTTGATGCTTCCCTGTGACGAATAGACAGAAGGGAGCCACGGTAAAATGACAGAGAAGTTGGAAGCAGAGGCAGTAATCCAGAAGGGAGATAAAGATGGATCAGCTATCTTATCAGAGTAGACAAAATTAAACAAATAAATGACTAGCTTTGACAACTGAATCATCAATAAGACTTTGATTGATATCATTTCAAAATTTCCTTTTGCATTCTGATCAGCAACCGACAGGCATGTTTGAAACCAAATCCAATATTTCTGAAATCTCTTCCTGCTTATCTACAGGATGATTTAGTCCACAGATTTATTTTTGTTGTCATGCAGCAAATGTTTTGAACAACATTTAGAATTTGGAAGAATTTATGTAAAATAGAATTTTGGGGGTTATGCGGAAATACCAGGTATTCTGGGAAATATCTGGCTCAGCGTCAGCAAAGGCAACTGGGCAGTCCAAATTAAATTTGCATAATGTCCTTAACTTTCTACTTGTCTATAATACCTAACTTTTGCAGGCCTTATTGGAGATATATGTCACAAGGATGAGGGAAAGATAGATTACACCATCATATTTACTCTGTTTGATTTCTGAGAATACAGAAAGATGCCTCCACTTCTATTTTTCTGGCTCTACAGGTAGTTTTGCCTTCTTTGAGCTGAAACAACAGAATCTAGAATCTGTGAAACTGGGTAATTTAAAGCAAACATAAAAGTATTGGGTCCACATATTGAAGGCTTGGAAGTCCAACCTGTCCCTGAAAGCTTTCTATTAGGTTATTTGTTTGTTGTTGTTGTTTGTTTATTTTCTGATGTGTGTGTGTGTGTTTTGTTGTTTTCAAACAATGACTCATTATATAGCAATGAGTAGACTAGAACTCTCTATGAAGAATAGACGTGTTTCAATGCTTCACATATATTGTTTCTGTCTCCTGAGTGCTGTGATTAAAGGAGTGCTCCCCCATGCCTATGTGAAAAGCTGCCTTTAAAAGGCATGAAAGTTCTCATGGCCTACTTAACTCATAAAGCTCTTTCCTACAATCATGGTACACTGGTAACCTGAATACTAGAAAGAACCAAAGTTCAAACCATAGCATGTTTGACTATAACTTAGACATATTTTATGTAATTGATCTAGTGTTTATGTTAAAATTATATATATATATATATATATATATATAGTTATTACTTGATAACCAAACTAATTATATTTTTAAAAGAAGCTACATTGTAACATTCCCTTATGTAAATACTGAATGAGTAAAGAGGGTGGTTAAGCATGGGCACAGATGGATTTTCACAAGTATAGGGATGTTGAACTTCATAATTCTGTCTAAATCTAGATTTATACGTGTAAATCTATTGTTTTCCTCATCATTTAATCATCTTTGGATTCAATATATCCCATTCAGAGGAACTACCTATAAGCCAGTACATTTATGAAAAATATTTGTTTATTATTATAACTGAAATTATCTGTATATAAAGAATCCATGCCCTGTCTTTCTACTAGATGTGAACACTATAACTTCTCTCTTCTGACTATAGGCTATTTTACCTAGGGTCACTTCCCTTGACTCCTGAGAGTGTGTAACTTCCCAGGTGTCTGGTATATTCTAGAGGTTCCCCCCCACCCACCCCACTTCACCTCCTATTTCCCAACGTTGCATGTTTGTATTCTGTCTGATTGCCCTGAAGACTTCAGTCCTGTTGCCCACCTCATGTTCAGCTTTTCCCCTTCCTGTCCTCTCTCCCACCCAGGTCCCTGCCTCCCTCTGCACCCCCACATTGTTTTATTCTCCCTCTTCAGTTTGTTAATCTTCTTGAGTTCTGTTGATTGCATCCTAGGTATTCTATAATTTTGGGGGCTAATATCCACTTAGTAGTGAGTATATAACATGCATGTCATTTGAGTCTGTGTTAACTTACTCAGGATGATATTTTCTAGTTCCATCCATTTGCCTGCAAACCTCATGATGTCCCCATTCTTAATAGTTAAGTAGTATTCCATTGTGTACCCATTCTTCTGTTGTGGGACATTTGGGTTGTTTTAAGTTTCTGGTTATCACAAATAAGACAGCTATGAACATAGTGGAACACAAGCTTCTGTGGCATGGTGGGATATCTTTTGGGTATTTGCCCAAGAGTGGGCCTTCAGGTAGATCTATTTTCAACTTTCTGAGAAACCTCCAGACAGATTTCAAGGGTGATTGTACCAGTTTGCAATTGCACGAGCAAAGGAGGAGTGTTCCCCTTTCTCCACATCCTTTCCAACATTTGCTATCACCTGAGTTTTTTAATCTTAGCCATTCTAATTGGTGTAAGGTGGTATCTCAGAGTCATTTCTTTTTTTCTTTTTTTTTTCATTTCCGTGATCACTAAGGACTTTGAACATTTCTTTGAGTTCTTAGCAGCCATTTGAGAATCCTCTGTTATGAATTCTCAAGTAGAGAGATGGCGCTGCCATCCTATAGTTAAAAACTCTGACCCAAAATTGTTCCTGTCTAAAAGAAATGCAAGGACAAAAATGGAGAAGAGACTGAGGGAAAGGAGGTCCAGATACAAGCCCAAATTGATATCCAGCTCAAAAGGAGGCTCCAAGGCCTGCCACTATTACTGATGCTATGGTATGCTTTGAGACAGGAGCCTAGCATAGCTGCCCTCTGAGAGGCCCAACAAGCAGTTGAAAGAGTCAGATACAGATACTTACATCCAACCAATGGAAAGAAGCCGGGGACCCCTGTGGTTGATTTGGGAACTCCTGGAAGAAGCTGAGGAAGAAGACTCAATGGGAATTAGACCCCCGAGATCTCCCACATACTGAGACACCAACCAGGCAGCATACCCCTGTTTAGGGCCCCGGCACATATACAGCAGAAGACTGCCTGGTCAGGCCTCAGTGAAAGAAGATGCACCTAATCCTGGAGATACTTGAACCCCCCGGGAGTGGGGAGGTCTGATGGTGTGGGGCTAGGGAATGGAGATATCCTCTTGGATGAGGAACAGTCAGATCGCTGATCAGGAGTGAGATAATGACTGGACTTTAAAAATATATTAAAGAATAAAATTTTTAAACAATTTCAAAAAGTATCCATTTATTTCTATTAAGTAATATATTTTTCTTTAATAAATGACAGATGAGAAGAAATCAAGAGATATGAGTTTTTAAAATAGTAAGGATGTGTTTCTTTGATTAGTTTTTCAATGCATATGGCAGAACATGTTCTAAGGATAAAATCACAGGTAGGAGGCAGAAGAAACTAGGCATCCAAATAACAAAAGATTGGTAAAGTCTGTAATTTGTAAGTCACTGGAAAGGCAGCCCTGAATTCCTCAAGAAGAAAATATGATTTCTGATTTTCAAATTGACCCCAAGTATATAAATCATAGTTATTGTTCATATTGGCTAAGACTTTGGAAATGCATGGGTAATTTCTCCTCTTATGTACATGAATTTTTACCAAGCAGATATTATAACTTCTCATTATACAAGATTATATTATACAAGATTTTTAGTTCATTTCCATGATATTTTATATTCACCATGGCTCTTAGTTTGTTAGTTTGTTTGTACCAGTTAATCACAAACATTGTGCAGTTCTTTTCATGTAAGTTGCTGTGAGACATTCTTGAAGGTATTGGAAGGGCACTTACTTTTACACACTCCTTTTTATTTTATTTTTCCTTTTGAGAATGCCTAACTATCATGTAAATCTCTAGGTATTAACTGACAACATTGCCCTCTATACTTGCAACGGTTGTCCAAAATAAGTCAATATTCTAAAGGTTACATTTCCTGACCCTCATTTCATCATTACTTTAAATCAAAGAGTACCAAGAAACTGGATATAGGATTAAGGTCTACTAGGCAATGTCCCATAAGAAATTTAGATCTCTTCACTTCCACTAACCAAATGCCTCAATAGGAAATGAAGCAAATAAGAATAAAGGTTACTTTAAAAACCATTTAAAAGCATATGCAGTGTTATATGTTACATAGCATGCGAGGCATGCATGCTCCTGCATACATGGATGTTAGCGGACACTTGTAAAGGGCAAATCTTTTCTTCTATCCTGGGTGTCTCAGGATAAAACTCAGAGTGTCAGGATTGGTGGCAAATGCCTTCCTTCTCTCAGCCATTCAGCCATCATAAGACTCAAATGTCTTATGCCAAAAGCACCTGGTTTCCAGATTTCACTGGTCGAAAAAAGTTGAATATTAGAAAGAATACAACCAATTATGCAATTTAATAGAAATAACTAATAAGATAATCCTTCAAGATTTGTAATCTGGTTGAATAACAAGGGAGGTCAACAAAAATAATGATAATGAGATTGGCAAAGGAGAAATTAAACAGCTGAACATGTTTTTTTATTATTTTTATTAGATATTTTCTTTATATACATTTTAAATTTCAAATGCTATCCTGAAAGTACCCTATACCCTCCCCCCACCCTGCTTCCCTACCCATGCACTCCTGCTTTTTGGCCCTGGCATTCCCCTGGACTGGGGCATATAAAGTTTGCAAGACCAAGGGGCCTCTCTTCCCAGTGATGTGAACATGTTTTAACAAATGTTTTTATTTGAATAGTGATATATCGTTTTAGAAGCCTCATTCTTTGAATTTTCAGAAATTCCTTTAATCAACAAGTTTAGTACAAATAAGAACTTCCTGACCATCAGAAAAAGGCCTGATAGCCCAGAAGAGAGGGAAAAAAAACACTACTGCCTCACAATTAGCATTTTAAATTTGAGACTAACAATTTGCCACCCATGTCCACACTTTACTATAATGGCAGCCATGCTGACAAGGCTCAAGTTTGTAGCCGCTTTCTCTGGGCTACTTTCAACTAACAATTTATTAAGAGGAACCAACTGGTTTTAGGAGAAATGAGAACACAAAGTACCAACCACCAGTATGTTCCATCTGCTGGAGTCTGATTACTTATCAATTTAGTGGCCAAGGCTGGCTGAGCTGTAACTCAGAACTTTCACTGGTTAGAGTATTTCTATGCCAGCCAATGCCCAGGGTTCAAATTAATTCTTCATTACTTCAAACATAGAGGGGAGAGTTTCCAGTTATTTCATTTGATTTGGATTCCTCGCTACCCATAATATTCCAAAATTAGAAAATACCATGTGTGGTATCACTGGAACATCCCTTTTTCCCAAAGGAAAATATTATCTGTTGTTTTGATATATCATCAGGACACCTCAGTGTTAAATATCTCTCAGAAAATGGTAAGGGAAAAATCTCTGGAGAAGTAAAAAGTGTAATGTATTAGTTAGTGATTCATCCATGATGTAAATATAATGATTCTCAGGATTTAAAAACATGCCAATCATTAAAACATATTAATTCAGTATCAAAAATTATCAGTGGATATTAATCAGCCAGAATGAGCATTTAATGTTAGATTTAAATAGACTCATTTAGCAAGAATTTTAACTCAATACAAGAATAATAAATTATCAGCTATATTTAATGACAGAAAATGTGTCATTATAGTTCATCAAATATTTTAAATAATGCCATTGTACATAACATTTAGGAAAAAAAAAACCCTAAATACACCGTATAAAATGTGTTAAAATAATACTGAATACAATTTAATGGATTAAAAAGTCAGAAAGCATCAAGATATTCAAATACTTATCAGCTTATACAAATGGTAAAATTCTTGACACAAAAGATCTGATACCTATAACAGGAGAATACACAAAAATGAAGAAAATTTCATGTTAACTGTAAAACATCAGTGTTTCTGAATCTGCTTTACATCAGACAAATTTTAAAGAATCCAGACAAATGGTTATTTATTTGCTCATTCATCATTCATTGAATATCACTAATTGATTATTAATTAATTGTCAGTTGGGTAAGGTCTATAAATACAACATAAGATAAGATATAACTATAGTCTACAAGAATCAAAAAGACCAATGGTGTGATTTGAGCAGATAAATACATTGAATATCAAATAAAGAATCATCTTCAGAGTTACAAGATCATACACAGATCCAAGCAGTAGAGACATGAGAAGCTGATATGAATTTTAGGCATCACAGTTGTAAAGAATCAAGGGCTACTGACAGAAAAGCCAGTTCAAAGGTAAAACTAAGGTTCATTATGAGGAAATTTCAACTTACACAAAATTGCCATCAATTAGATATTTACTCATGTACATCTAAAATATTATATAATTTAAAAAGTTAAATGAATAGTTTTCTATGCATGTGATATTGTGGATATCCAAGGAGTAAATAATATCTCTTAATTACAGATGAAATAAAGAGTTAAATTTTATAAACTTGCTAGGTTTACCTCTGAAGTTGATTCTTCATTGTGATCTCCTACACTTAAAGGCTCCTATGTCATCTAAAAGCAGTAAGAAAATTGTTAAAAATGTGTCACAAAAAATCGAGAATTGTATTTAAAACATGCAGAGTATATTTAACTCTCCACTGAGTATAAATTCTGGCCATTAAGGTTTATAGAAAACCTAGAAAATGAATTTAAATGATTGCATCAATATATCTCCAACATGATAATAATAAAATATCAATCTCATTTCCGAAAAGAAACAGTTTTTGTTTGTTTATTTTTCCCATGTGATTTGGAAAAGGATAAATAGGGGGTCATCAAAATTCATAGAAATGAGAACTCCCAAATTCCTTTTTTTTTTGCTATATTTGCTTCTACCCCATGTATCTAGATTTCTCGGTCTCTGGTTCCTAGCTATCCAGGCAACACAAGGCATGAGCTGTCTCTAATGGCATGGACCTCAAATTGATTCAAAAATTGGGTGGCTACTCCCACGAATTTTTCACCCCTTTTACACCATTTTCTTAGGACATCTTAGGCAGTGCAGATTGGAGTTTAAGGAGTTTGTGCCTGGGTTCATGTCCAGGTTGCTTTTTCTAAAGTCTACAGAGTAAGTTCTTTGCCCAAAAGATTTAGATTTAATCTCCATGAGGGCAGCAGTTCAACCCTTTTACAGTCAATGAGCTGTGTGGATGTAGCAATGAAATGATTCCTAAGTGATATTTTACTATAATCATATACTATGTCCAGTGATCATCAGAGAGGCTTCCTCCTGAAGCACTTGGGGGCAGGTACAGAGATATAAAGCAAGACATTATGCAGAAACCAAATTGGATGTCTCTGTCAAGGCCTTTCCTTTGGAGTTTAGAGAATTGTTCAGAAGTAGAGGAGGAAAGATTGGAGCTATTAGAGAGGATGGACGACACCAGGAGTACATGGGCAACCAAATCTAGTAAACAGGGTTCACATGGGCTCACAGAGACTGAAGTGGCAAGAACAGGGTCTTCACGGGGCTGCCCCAGGTCCTCTGAATTGATGTTATGGCTGTTAGCTTAATATTTTTGTAGGATTCCTAAGAGTTGGTAGTGGTGTATCTCTGATTTATTTATTTATTTATTTATTTATTTATTTATTTATTTATTTATTTATTTATTTATTTATTTGACTGACCCTGGGGACTCCTTTCCTCCCTCTGAATTATCTTGTACAGTTTGGATTTGAAGGTTTTGCCTTGTTTTCTTTTATGTTATTTTTGTCTTTTCTGACTGTTGTTTCTTGGAGATCTACTCATTTCTGGGCAGCTGTTCATGGAATGCGTTAGGAAAATAGAAAGCCAAGAGCCTGAGCAAGCCAGACAGTAAGTGAATATGCTGCCTTCCTTTGTAGTTCCCGCCTCTGCACTAGGCTTTTTACTTTAACTTAAATTCGAGATCACCTGTAAGCTCTAAGATACATGAATTCTCCAAGTTGCTTTTGGGCATAGTATTGAGTACAGAAACAGGAAAACGAAACACCAAAATGTATGCCTGTATCTCCTGCTAAACCACCCCAGAAAGCTCGCCCCCCCCCAGCAGTGTTTGTGCTGATGAGTTTTGTATATTTTATATTTAAATCAAAGCATAAGACAAAGATGTTTGTCCTCTATTTCTGTTGATGCACCATTTTATTGTATTGTTCTCTTCGTCATGAAACATGGAGTCTTCAGATGATTGATATTTGAGTTTGCCCAATATAACTATGAATTTCAAGAACAAAAATGACTCGTCTTTCTCCAAGAGCTTTAAATAAAAGTATTTGGTTATAACAATAAATTCCTGTTGCCAAATTACTCCTGGATAGATGCAAATAGATACACTCTAGATTTTCCTAATTTCCTTTTTTCCTTTTCTTTTTTAACCTTGTGTCCCTTATGTATTCACTGGACTCCTTTAATATCTCATCTATACACTTAATGTAAATTTCTTATATGTTGTACGAACTTTCCCTTGAGGTGTGTTAGGAGACTAATATTCAGTGTAAAACAATTCTCAAGCTTTACAAATGTTCACATTTAATCATTAGAAGAATATTTCAGATTGGAGTGTACAGACATAATAGAATGAGAGTAATTATTAGGCAATAAATTAAGAAACTATGACTGGGTGGGCAGTGGTGGAGCACACCTTTAATCTCAGCACTTGGGAGGCAGAGACAGGTAGATTTCTGAGTTCGAGGTCAGGATGGTCTACCAAGTGAGTTCCAGGACAGCCAAGGCTACACAGAAAAACCCTGTCTCGAAACAAAACCAAAAAAATAACATAAAATAAAAAATAAAAATAAAAATAAAAGAAGCTATGTCCAAACTTTATATGCCCCAGTACAGGGGAACGCCATGGCCAAGAAGTGGGAGTAAGGAAGTGGGAGCAGGGCAGGGGAGAGGGTATATGGGACTTATGGGATAGCATTTGAAATGTAAATGAAGAAAATATCTAATAAAAAAATTTTAAAAATAAATAAATAAACATTTACATAATTAAAAACAAATAAGCTATGTCTGTAGACTATTGTAAAACATTGCTGTCATGAACACATGTTAATAGAGAACTGATAATTATTAATTGAGGCAAATGAGGGTGGAGAGCTGGCTTAGTAAGGGATTTACCATAGAAATTTAAACATCTAAATTTGTTCTTAAAGAGCATATGTGAAAAGGGTTGGTATATCAGTTAATAAGTATAATTCCAGAACTGGGGACAGGAGTCAATAGACTCACTGAATCACATGCTCAGTGAGGTGCTCACATTTCCATTTCCCTCTCTTTTCATTCAGACTTGGCAATTAGTGAAAATAACTTGTCTGTCCATAAAGGTACAGTCCCTGAAACTGGGTTATATATAAACATTATAAAACATACTTCTAAAACCTTTTTGAAAGTGGGGACTAATTACTCAAGTGGAAACAATCTTTGCAATCATAGCAGTGACAGGGATGTGTGCTCAAAAGTGATTCAGTGCTGTTCTAAAACTATGGTAACAAGGATCAAAAGAGGATGTAGTCCAAATGAGCCAGTGTTTCATGGCGATAATTAATATACTTGGAGGAACAGGAGGGAACATGCAAATGGAATGCTGTCACCAGAATTATGAAGCATTCTGAACTCATGATGTTTATGAGAAAAGTATGTGACTATGTCCCTTGGATAATTTGAAAAATTGCACCTCTCAATTAAAATTTTCAGTTACAAATTTAGAAGGCTTCTTGGTATTAATTATTTGGTTGTGCATACTTAATAATATATGAACTTTCGGTGAGTTACTGAGTCTGTTTTACAAAATCAGGTAATACCTAAAAAAGCGAACATACTTTAATATTTGTAATATTAGAGCTGTCTCCTCAAGGTATGGATACATTTCATCTATAGTTTAGTTTCATTCGTTTGTTAAAGCTATACTTTGAAATAATGGCTTTCATTAATAAGTGTTTGAATTTTAAACCTTGATTGCAAGCACTGGTCTCCCTTGAGAAACTGATTGAAGTTCCTGCCTAGAAAAGTCCTTTATCAATCTGCTATTGAGCTGTACACTTTGTATTCCCTGTATTCTATAACATTGCTCCCAGGCTAAAAACTGCAAACACCTACAGTACCATATCTGAATTTGGTCAAAACACAGAATTGTACTATAATAATCCCCCTATTTTCAAATTCTTCACTTGAAGTACAAGGTATTCTCTAGAGATAAGAATCAATATACCTTGAAGAATGCATATGGAACATTATTTAAAATAGAAGCTGTAGGCAAGTGGCAGATGCTAAGGAGCACTGGAGGTGAACTACAGAAGTCTGCCAGAGACAACACACACATAAATGAAACATGTATCAACAGGACTACCTCATGGCATAATGAGAAGAGGGAGCACAAAGGAATACAGAAAAGGCAGGTCCAGGCCAGAACAATAAGTGCCCTATATAAAGGCATGTCAAGAAACCCGTTATATCCATCCATTCAATAAATATAATGGTTGAGTGTCCCACAGTTCTGCTAAGTTGTTTTGGATAGCCCTGGGGCTAATTATATTTGATGTCAATTCCGTTCTTCTATGAGGGTTTGTGAACAAGGAATGAGTCAGCACTCAAGTGATTTCCTATAAACCTGCTTCCCACCTTAATTTGTAAAATAAAAGAAAGCTGATGATTGGGCAAATAAAGGGAAGGTGGAGCAGAAGGTGAGAGGGAGAGAGAGAGAAGGAGAAACTGGGAGAGAAAGAGGACACTGAGGAGAAGGAAGAAAAAGAAAAGCAGAGCAGAAGCACATGGTCTGGAGAAACTGCAAGTTCTAAGGGGTCTCATAGATGTGGAAGACAGTAGTTTGGTGGTAGATCTGCCCAATCTAGGCACAGAGCACATATTTATATTAATTGAGTTGTGTTTTCATTGCTGGGGCATATTTGGGTTGGAGATTTACCACAACACTTAGTTCTAAGATAACAGAGATAAATGACCCTCTATATGAAATGTTTATCATTAGTACAGCATTTATGTACACAGTGATTTTCAGTGATACTCTGTGAAGCCACAGGGAGAATGTATGACACAATCCTACTGGCTAGGGAAGTCATTCCCTAGAAGCTTAACCCTTCCATAATGTAAAGCATTTCAATGAAAAACCAAAAACAAAAACATACACAATGGCAGAGATGTAAAACAATACCTAAGCCTGAGGTTTGGGGTCTCAAATGTGTCTTCCCTATAGATCAAAGAAATGTGTTTGAGAAAAATGTACTGTATGTATGACTCTTTGTGATTGGTCAAGAAGCTAACACCTTCATGTAAAATGATGAGGGGAAGAGTCTGTATGACTGCAACACGGTCTATTATCAGTAAGCTAAAAAATATGAAATGAGGAGAATCAATATAGAGTATGACTCTATAGCTGATACTAGCAATTAAGAAACAATAAACAAAGAAATATAGAAAGACTTTGCAAATAAGAAACTAAATAACAATAAATTCAAAGTGACTTTTAAAAAGCATTCATATCATTTAGATAAGTTTTCTAAGATACATGTACTAATTAAAGTAAACCAGAAAAGGATGACTAAATATAAAACTAATTACAAATTATTGGCTCAATTTTTCATCAATAGCTGTATAAAGTTATATGATAACTATAGCATGCAAAAGTTATATCTCAAATACTCATTGTCTATTAGCTGCTCCAAAGTGAAATGCTAAAATATAAAATATATTTGGTGCTTAATAAAAATAGTAAATAAAATGCAAACATAGTTTATGGATTCAGTAAACTGAAAAAAAAACTGATATATGTCTAACAAAACATTCAGGACATGTGGACATTTTCACTAGCTTTTAAATCATGACATGAAAAGAAAATGACAGCCACAAAGCAGAGGACAACAGCTAAATACAGGCAGTAAGTATTGCAGGTCATCCCCTGCCCTTTTACATCTCCTTATTTGTTATACAAAGACTCGGAATGACTTCGTTAGAATAGATAACTCTCATTTCATCTGGTCAGATTTACATTAACAACTATTTTGTGTAATCACCTGCAGCCACACTAATTGGGTTCCTGAGTGGGAGGCCGGAGCTGTATGGAAGGAAATGGCGAGAGAAATAATTGAGGCCAAGACATGTTTGTGTTCAAGGCCCCCAAAGTTTACTAAGAGTCTGTGCTTATAAAGCGGGAGGCCCATCCCCCAATCCATTCTTGATGCCTGTTGCCAGCCTGTAGAAGGATCTGCCTGACGCTGTCTTCTCAAGGGCCTCTCAGCAGGTAGCAGTGTCTTGGAGAAGAGCAGCAGCAGATGACATAACAATAGAGCCATCTAAGTCTGAAGGCTCCACCCCAGGTGGCCTCATACTCAGTGCCTGGAAGGTCTGAATCAGCCTGTTTCAAGGCTGTGGGAGGCTACAATTTTGGAGAGCTCTCTCTCTCTTTCTCTCTCTCTCTCTTTCTCTCTCTCTCTTTCTCTCTCTCTCTCTCTCTCTCTCTCTCTCTCTCTCTCTCTCTCTCTCTCGCTCTCTCTCTCTTTCTCTCTCTGTCTCTCTCTGTCTCTCTCTCTGTCTCTCTCTTTTTCAAAAACATTTTTATTCGATATTTTCTTCATTTACATTTAAAATGCTATCCCAATAGTCCCCTATATCATCCCCTCGCCCTGCTCCCCCACCCATCCACTCCTACTTCCTGTCCCTGGCATTCCCCTGTACTGGGACACATAATCTTTGCAAGACCAAGGGCCTCTCCTACGAATGATGGCCAACTAGGCCATCTTCTGCTACATATGCAGCTAGAGACATGAGCTCTGGTGTTACTGGTTAGTTCATATTGTTGTTCCTCCTAAAGGGTTGCAGCTCAAAACTTTGTCTCTGTAATTCCTTCCATTGGGATTTTGTTCCCCATTATAAAGAGGAACAAAGTATCCACACTTTGGTCTTCCTTCTTGAGTTTCATGTGTTTTGCAAATTGTTTTTGGTATTCTAAGTTTCTGGGTTAATATCCACTCATCAGTGGGTGCATATCATGTGAATTCTTTTGTGATGGGGTAACCTCACTCAGGATGATATCCTTCAGATACATCTGTTTGTCTAAGAATTTCATAAATTCATTGTTTTTAATAGCTGAGTAGTACTCCATTGTGTAAATGTACCACATTTTCTGTATCCATTTCTCTATTGAGGGACATCTGGGTTCTTTCCAGCTTCTTGCTAATATAAATAAGGCTGCTATGAATATAGTGGAGCATGTGTCCATATTACAAGTTGGGACATGTTCTGGGTATATGCCCAGGAGAGTTATTGCTGGATCTTCCGGTAGTACCATGTCCAGTTTTCTGAGGAAACTCCAGATTGATTTCAAGAGTGATTGTACCAGTTTGCAATTCCACCAGCAATGGAGGAGTGTTCCTCTTTCTCCACATGCTCGACAGCATCTGCTGTTGGAGTACTCTCTTAAGGGAAGCCATGAAGCCAGAAACCAGAGAAGAATTAAAGTAGTGTAGAGACATTTAGTTACAGAAGTAATATAACACCAGAGCTATGACAGACCATATGAAACCCAAGAAGAAAGAAGACCACAGCAAAGTGTGGATGATACTGTCTTGCTCAGAAGGGGGAAGGGGAGAAAATAATCTCTGGGAAGTATAGGGAGAGAAGGATCTGGGAGGGAGTGAGGAGGGGGAGAAAAAATGTGGGGCCAGTTCAGATAGGGGAGAAGATGGTGGAGAAGTACAGAAGGTCAGAAATTTGAAAGTAGGTGTGAAGGAGTGGGGGAAGGGGATCTGGGGGTAGCTATTAGAAAGTCCCAGATGCCAGAGACCCAAGAGGTTCACAGGACCCAAGAGGGAGGACATTAACTCAAATATCCAACAAAGGGGAGATAGAACATGTAGAGACCATATCCAGTGGATAGGCATGGCCCCATTTGAGGGATTGGGCCACAGTCCACCTTAAAACTATTAATCCAGAATTCCTCCTATCCAAAGGAAATGCAGGGACAAAGAGTGGAGCAGAGACTGGAAGAAAGGCAACCCAGAGATTTCCCCACCTAGGGATCCATCCCATCTGCAGACACCAAACCCAGACACTACTGCTGATGCCAAGAAGAGCTTACTGACAGGAGCCAGGTATAGTAGTTTCCTGAGAGGCTCTGCTATAGCCTTACCAAAACAGATGCAGATGAACACAGCCAAATATCTAACTGAGTACCAGGAACCCAGTGCAGAAGTTAGGACAAAGAATATGGAACTGAAGAGGTTTGCAAACTCATAGGAAGAACAACAATAGCAACCAAGCAAAACACTCAAAGCTCCCAGGGACTAAACCACCAATAAAAGATTACACATGTGGGTACCCATGACTCCAGCTGGATAGCAGAAGATTGCCTTATTTGGCATCACTGGGAGGGGAGTCCCTTGTATATAAATAAAATAACCAATAAAAAATACTGTTAGTAGAATGATATGATGTGAGCATATGCTTGGACTTTGTTATAAAAAGCCTAAGTGAGGAAAGATGTAGCATGGAGGTCAGAATATGTTTTTGGGTAAGAATTTATGCTTACACTATGTAAAAAGTAACAGTAGGCATACAAAGGGGATAATATTTTGATCAGACCTGAATTAAATCATTAAACTGAAGAACATATTTAATATAAATATTTACCTGCACTTACAATATGGAATCCTAGAAATGAATAAAAGAATGTGGCTTTTTGCAGACCTTTCTTTATTCCTTAAAATGGCAGGAACAAGCATGGACCTGAACGTTACAAATCAGAAAGTAACAGGTTTCTCATAGAGTCCAGACTAGAGAGAGTGATAATATTTGCTCAAACTACTAGTGGGTTAAAACAGATCCTATAGAATCACTTACATTAATTTTAACAATTGGGATAGGACCATAAGGATAGAAACAACCACTGGGTGTGTGTGTGCATGTGTGTGTGCTCTCATAAGTCAACTAGATGCATAACAGTACACATGAAAAACTTAGGGAAATGTCCACATTTCTATGAAAAGGTGAATGAAAACCAATCTGTGCCCTAGGAACTGGGGGCAGGAGGGCCTCCAGAATGTACCAGAGACTTGGGAGGTGAGAGACTCTCAGTAGTCGCAAGGGAGGAGCCCTTGATGAAATTATCTACAGTGGGGAGAGGGAACTTGTAGAGACCACCCTCAGCAGCAAGACAGGGCATCAAGTGAGGGAGGAGGTTGACAGCTCACAGGCAAAACCCTGACTGATAATTGTTCCTGTCTGAAAGAACCGCAGGGATGGAAAGGAGAAGAGGTTGAGAAAAAGTATGTCCAGCAACAGGCACAAAGTTGGATCCAGCTCAAAGGGAGGCCCCAAGGCCTGACACTATTATTGAGGCTATGGAGTGCTCACAAAAAGGGACCTATCATGACCACCCTCTGAAAGACCCAACAAGCAGCTGAAAGAGCCAGATGCAGATATTTGCACCCAACCAATGGACAGAAGCTGCTGACACCTGATGTTGAATTAGGGAAAAGCTGAAAGATGCTGAGTAGGAGCGGGACCCTGTAGGAGAACCAGCAGTCTCAATTTACCTGGATCCACAAAATCTCTCAGACACTGGATCATTAACCAGGCAGCATGCACCAGCTGATATGAGGCCCCCAACACATATAGAGCAAAGGACTGCTGGGTCTGGGTTCAGTCAGAGATGATCTACCTAACCCTTAAAAGACTGGAGACCCCACAGAGTTTAAAGGTCTGGTGGGTGAGGGATGAGGCGTGGAGATATCCTTGTAGATACAGGGGACAGGGAGGATGTATAGCATTTGAAACAGTCGGAGAGTAATAAAATCTGGAGTTAAAAAAAAAAAAGAAGAAAAAAATAATAAAAGACCTACTTATTAAAATGTGATACTAATCTTTGTAATCACTGTTCCTAAAGTGGACCACTGTGGAACTTTAACTCATTTATTCCAATTGCTATACAAGGGGAATTTAGAACTCATAACAGAAGTTTTAACAATGAGGTTCAAAAATGTATATGTATATTTTGTATATGTATATGTATATGTATATGCATATTTGTATGTGTATTTGTATATGATGTATATTTATATTATGTATATGTACATGATGTATATGTATGTATAAATCATTTATGAATAAAAACAATATATATGCCTATATACAGATACACATATATAAACCTATACACACGTATACATATATAGACATACAGCTACACATGTACATACACATATATATCTATATGTGTGTATATAATGTGTATATGTACATAAGTGTCCCTGTGTATGTATGTCTATGTGCATGTGTGTATATATTTGCCTATCTGTATATGTGCATATATTTATGTATGTCCATTTGTGTATATGTGTATCTATTCATATGTGTTTAGGCAAATATGTGTACTTGTGTACATGTGTATACATGTAATGTGTGTATATATATATATATTTATATGTATATATATGTTTATGCATTTGTATATGTATGCATAAATTCATATATGTATATTCATATATGTGTATACATGGTTATGTGAATATGTGCATGAATGCATGCTTATATATGTATATGCGGTATATGTACATGTGTATATAAGTATATAAGTAGATAATGTACACGATTCTATATGTATATATATATGTGTGTGTGTATATGTAAATGTTTATGTGTATACATATCTCTTGATAAATGTGTATGCGTTTATATATATGTGTGTATGTATTTATATATGTATATATGTGTGTGTATATAGACACATTATTGCATATGCACACATACACATATATGTACACATATGTCAACATGTACTAATATACACATATGCACAATGCATATATACCAGGATACACATATACATACATGCACATATACCAATATGCACATACACATATGTACATATGCACACGTATATAATATGGATACACATATACATGTGTTGTTTTCATTTATAACTAATTAAATAGTAGAAGAAATATCTATGATTTGATGATTCCAATTTTCTTCAGAGTGGACAGTGAAGCACTTTCTATACTTTCCTACATTTAACATTTTTAATAGATTTCTTAAACCATGATATAAGCACATTTTTTTCAGTTCCTACAATCATGGAAAGTGAATAAATAATAACCAATGTAGATAGAGTGTACATTTTTTTCAGAGAAGATATAATTAAGAAATGGAGACTAATAATCATATCACTGGTAAGTATGGATGCTTGTCTTTATGAAGCATTTCACAATCTAAATTCCTTTATCTCAATCAAAAATGTCCAATATGTTTTCCAAACATATCATTTGAATAAAAATGTATGGAGGTAGATCATTAAAATATTTTTGTTCTTTATAATGTTAAGCAGCTGAATTGACTGTCAACAAATGTCAATGCACATTCAAGCTCTATTTGTATATCTTCTTTCATGGAATTATGTAGGACTTTTTAGACCGTGTGAAATTGTAATGCATTGTCATGATAGAAGAAAGTAGGCAGCATGCTCAGGCTCAGTTCCTAGTGATTATTAATTGTTTAGAGAATCAAAATCATTCTCAGATAAGAAGTATATCTCAAGCCGGGTGTGGTGGTGCACACCTTTAATCCCAGCACTTGGGAGGCAGAGGCAGGTGGATTTCTGAGTATGAGGCCAGCCTGGTCTACAGAGTGAGTTCCAGGACAGCCAGGGTTACACAGAGAAACCCTGTCTCGAAAAAAGTATATCTCAGATTACCAGATGGCTTATTTTATTAATCTCTTAAAGTACATTTTACATTGCAATATTGTTTTTCAAGAACCAGAAATTCTGTTTTTAGATAGTTCCCTAGCAACTTAAGTATATCATTGAGTATGTCATATTAAATTATGATAGAAGTACTATTTTAGTAGTGATCCTGGTCCAGAAACAATAGAGTATAAGAGCAGTGTTTGACTTAATAGTAACAAGAAAATCTAGATAAAATAAAAATCATAATTACTGGTAATACTCTCAATTTATCTCATTGCAATATAACTAGAGATGGAAGGTCACCACATCAGGAAAGAGACCCAACTAACAAATGGTCACTATTTGTTGGTCGTGAACTGGACTTCAGTAACTCTGAGACGTGAGTCATGCCAATGATTAATATCAGGGGTTAAGCTTAAATTTGCTAATTTGAGAAAATTGTGATCAATAATTGCTACCATGGAAAATCTCTCTCTCTCTCTCTCTCTCTCTCTCTCTCTCTCTCTCTCTCTCTCTCTCTCTCTCACACACACACACACACACACACACAAATCTAAAATTGTTTCAAGATAAAAGTTTTATCTAAATCAACAGCACTCTCCTTTTACAGTATTAAGAAATTAAGAATAGTAGCTGTAGCAAATTTTTCACAAAGATGAAAGTCACACTCTCATGATCTATTGCACTTGAATGTTTCATGTTATTAAATCTGAAGGTGATCTCTAGCTACAACCAAATATGTTGAAGTAAATAAACAGGAGATTAAATTAACAACAACAACAAAAGACAGAAGATGAACCAAATTTAAAAAATTCTTAAATCTTACAATGTTCTTTACTACACATAAAATAATATTGACAATAGGATATTAGACATGATAATGTTGAAAAACAAAGATCAAAATAAACTTCAAAAAGAGATAGGCATATACAATCCTTCATACTTGATTATTATGTATCTCCGTGCAGTAGCACACACTGGAACTTTAGAAATAAGGAAGGAACATGAAACAAGACGATGTACAAGGTCAGGTTACCTCTGTTCTATATAGCAAAGTCAAAGGAAAGCTAAGCTACATTGCCCATCTCAGAAACCCAAGACTGTCTTTGTAGCTCAGTGATGGAACACCAGTTGAACATGTATTTATTTTTTTCTAAAATTTTATGTTTTCAGATACAATTTTGCTGCATAGCTCAAGCTGGCTCCAAACTCATGATCCCCTTTCCTCCCTCTCTGTGCTGGGATTACAAATGTGATCAACCAAGCCAGGCAGTCACAAAGATTATTCCGAAAGTAAATTGACAAGTTAAGTTATGCACAATATAGAATACAAATTCAAAGAACTCATCTATAAGCAATGACATCATCATTTAAAAAGGCTATGTGTGCCGGGCGTGGTGGCACACGCCTTTAATCCCAGCACTCTGGAGGCAGAGGCAGGCAGATTTCTGAGTTCGAGGCCAGCCTGGTCTACAAAGTGAGTTCCAGGACAGCCAGGGCTATACAAAGAAACCCTATCTCGAAAAACAAAAAACAAACAAACAAACAAACAAACAAAAAACCAAAAACAAACAAACAAACAAAAAAGGCTAGTTTCAGGGTGGAATTGGTTGCAAGTTTTCCCAAGAATTTTTCTTTTGCTTTAAAAAATTATTTACTTATTTAATTTACATCTCGACATCAACCCCCCTATCCTTCTACACAGCTCTGCCCGCCATTCCCCCTCTTCTCCTCTGAGATGGCAGAGGCCCTCTCTAGGTATCACCCCAACCCTAGCAAGCAAATCTCTGAAGGATTAAGCACTTCATTTCTCACTGAAGGCAAACAAGGTGAACCAGTTCAAGATTGGGATCCACGGTGGGCAATAGATTCAGGGACAGCTGTCGGGGCTGGAGGATCAGCATGAAGACAAAACTGCATATCTGCTACATCTGTTATGCTTGCAGACTAGAGACTTACATAACTGCTCTCTGAGAGATTCTACCCATTGTTCGTTGGAAACAGATGCAGGGACCCAAGGCAAACATTAGATAGAGTTTGGAGTGTCTTGCCTAAATGTTAGGGGAAGGATCAAGGAACGGGATGTGGACAGGGACTCTACAGGAAGACCAACAGAATCAACTAACTTGGACCCTGTGTAGTTTCTAGAGACTGAATCACTAGCCAAAGAGCAAGCATGGGCTTGATCTAGCATGTCCCAGCCCCTGACACATATGTAGCAGATGTACAGTCTAGTATATTTTGCCACTATATTTGATTCCTGGAACCACAAAGGAAATAGATAAATGTCAGATGATAACTAAACTTACAGATAACTGATAAATAGCCATGCAAGAACACACAGATAACGATTGATAGATTAGAAGTAGATAGACAATACATAGATAGATGATAGTGATAGATGATAGAAAAATAAATACATAATGTAGAATAAACACATAGAGTGATATGTAATATGAATAATAGCAAGCCTAGCAATGAACACTAACTGTTCAAGAAACAATACTGAGCAAAAAATAATGGAATGTTTCCAAGTGCTCAAAAACCCTATGAATATATAATGTTTTATACAATGGAAAAAAACATTAGAAATAGACTAAATATATCATTTAAAAACTCAAATAATTTATACTAGTAAAATTAATAATATGAAGGTTTTACACAAAAAATGATAAATAATATTTTTAAAAGAAAAAGTAAAATCTCTACTAAGTAAAAAGCTTTAAACAAATAAGGCTTGAAACTGCTTATCTTCAGACGAAAAAAGTGAATATCAATTTCTTCCACATATATGTTCCACATGTAACATTCAGTGGTTCATACATCTACAAAGATATTTTATTATTTATACTAAGAATTTATGCAAATTAGATTGTACTCACATATGTACGTATTCTTTTTTATATTACCTCGATTTGCAGGTAGGTAAAGGCCACTTATTAAGAATGATAAATTATCGTTCCTCAATATCTAATACTTCATCATCTCAGCAACCTAGATAGAAAACTATAAAGCAAACTATTATCCAGTGAAAATATTGGTAGTTTTATTGGACTAAATACATGAAATTTTTACATTTAGGCTTCAATTCTTGCTCTACGACCCAAAGACAATCTAAGAATAACTCTAATTCCACGCCTAAGAGACCTTCTTTGGAGTTACGGTTCAGAGTTGTTTGATAGACTCCAAAAATATTACAAGCTATTGCCCTTGGTTACTCTTTCTAATGGTGGGAGGCAAGTTCCTATTGCTGAGGCTAACATGAATTCCAGCCACAAGGTCCAGAGGACTTTCAGCTAGAAGTAACTTTAAAAATGTCTTCCTCTATTATGGTATTAGATGGTAACATCCAAGCATCAGAGAAGGAAAGTAACCAACTGTCCTACAGAACTATGATATGTCAAATACAACAACCATAATGGCAGTAGTGACATGCATACATTTGCAATAGCCAAAAGCTCTCTATTGAATTTAAGATACTCGCTGAAGGAAAACTATGACTGCTCATAGAAAACTAACCAAATAACTAGGGATAATAAAGTATGGATCTTTGAGGGAAAACTATAACCACTGCTTTATAAAATAGTCATAATACCTAAGTGCATTTTAAGTATTTGTCTTTATATCTACATGTAAGTGCATTGGTGACTGTTCCTCCAGAAATCTTCACTTTTACATAAGTGGAAATCATTACATCAACCCATAAACAACCAAAATGCAAAATTATAAAGCCCATTACCAAATAGTCAGATCTACAGAACACTCATAAGTATGACTCGGGTATCATTGTGGAAGATTTGGCAGACAGTTTGTAAGAGACAGTAGATTTTATTATGAGACTGTCTCATAGTAGTATTAGAAGCTACATATATAATGTCTCATTAATGTAACTGCCTAGATATGAGTAGAACATGGACAACAGCAATAACCATGCCAAATCAGAAGAGGAATCCAGGAAACACTTCCCATATCAAGAACTACAAGCAAGTAAGGAATTTTGAGATTAGCAGTAATGAAACCCTGAGGGAGAACACACTAATCAGTTATAAATACTATAAGATCAGCCTTAAAAACCAGGAAACAAGTAACATTATAGACAGAGAAACCTGCATTTATATAACTTGGAATTGATTTGTGCATGCATATATGCATGGAACAACAATGAATGAAGAAAATACTAAGAGAGATAGAGAGAGAGAGAGAGGAAGGAATGATGCATATGATGGCATGAGGGAGGTAAAAAAGTAGTCAATGAAGAATTGTATTCTCAAAATATAGAGAAATTATACAATTTTTATTATATAATATGTCTCAATAGTAACATTAAGCAAATTTGCTTTGTAAAAAGATATCCTAGAACTCAAATGTCCCTTTCAAAAAATTAAAGATAAAGAAATATGATTTTTACTTTTTAATTGAATGTAGATTTTTCTCTTATACAATAAATCTCAGCTTCAATTTCCCCTGTGTCTACTCCTTCTAGAACTCCACCACATTTCCTCTTCTCCAGGTTCATTTGCTCTCTGTTTACTCTTCGGAAAGGAGCAGGTCTCTAAAAGACAACAGCCAGACAAAAACATATTTGTAAAATAAACCATAATACGCTCATAACAAAACTATGCAATCCAAAAAGAATTACTAAACATAGCAAATACAAGCACTCACATGAACAAATGTGGAATAATCTCAAAATATTAAATTAAAAATACAATACATAAATATCTATTATTTAGTTGTAGTCATATGGAATCAAACAACTAGAGTAACAGAAAGCATCAACTATTCACTTAAGGGGAGGCAAGCTGACATATTTTTACCCTTGGGACACACCATTTTTTTTTTAGGGTTAAAGGGATAAGTTTAATATTTTCTATATTTCATAGCATCCAATGATTTCTAGAAAAAGCAGAATTTCTTTTGCTTCATGGTTACATCAAAATAGATACTAAAGCAAACTACAGACATAAAAGACTGACTTAGACTTGGAAGGAGAATTATTAACATCTACATTCCTACACTTTTCTGAGCACCCAGGAAAAATGTTTCTTCCAATTTAGAAAACTCATCAATGTTTCCCTGGGGATATATGACTTTAGGATATGCTCACGGGAAAAAATGTCATATGATAGATACCAATGAACATCATGGCCAAAGTCATGCACTTAATGTAAAAATAAAAATTATTATGATTTAAACCATATTTTCCTGTTCTGTTTTAACTCCCTGATCATATGAATAATAGGACATAGTGTAGAAGCATGGTGTTTGAAGGAGGGAAGTTTGTGTGTGTGTGTGTGTGTGTGTGTGTGTGTGTGTGTGTAATTTCATACACAAAACACATACACAGAGACACAAATACAAGCACACACATATATAATGAGTCAATATCAATAATACATATTACATGTAAATTATATATATGTATATGTATGTAAATTAATCAGTCAAGAATGGGAATTGGCAGAAACCGGAGGTGCTTACTCAAAAAACTGAACAAATGGGTCTGTTACATAAAAGCAGAACCTTAAAAGTTCTGAGCCAAACAAATAGAAAGTTTCTTTGTGTTTGAAGCAACAATAAAAGCAGCTAGGGAAAAAACGAGAGGCTAATCATAGGGAAATTATTTCAGTAGTCAGAACACCATACTGTGCTAAATTATCTTTTCTGGTTCCTGCGTAATGAATTTTAAATCAATATTTCTAGTGTACATTTATATATAAAATTTTCAGCAAATGCATTTTATTTTTTAACATTGTGGATAAAGCTGTTCTACCAGAAAATTGCAAATGATTCAGAAATGGAAAGGAACAGATGAGATTTTTTTTAAAAAAAATGCTGACAAATAAGGTAAATGGATTTTAGTTGAATGGTGTCAAAAGAATTTTTGGGCAAAGAAACGTTGCTTTTGTAGCGTGCACATCATTTATGATGTTTGAGTGCTAAAATGCTTCTCTCTCTATTCTTCTTTCTGTTTAGTACAGTGCTGTTTATATATGCATTTGATCAGGTATAAGTGACATTTTTTCCTCTCATGTTTTTGACGTGTTCCATCTGTAAGGATTTAACTCTGTAAGAGCCTTTGTTTAAAATTCTTTCTTAGCGGGCTGGAGAGATGGCTCAGTGATTAAGAGCACTAACTGCCTATAGGTGGAACAACATTATGAACTAACCAGTACCCCACAGCTCTTGACTCTAGCTGCATATGTATCAAAAGATGGCCTAGTCAGCCATCACTGGAAAGAGAGGCCCATTGGACTTGCAAACTTTATATGCCCCAGTACAGGGGAATGCCAGGGCCAAAAAGTGGGAGTGGGTGGGGAGGTGAGTGGTGGGGAGGGTATGGGGGACTTTTGGGATAGCATTAGAAATGTAAATGAGGAAAATACCTAATAAAATATATATATATGAGCACTAACTGCTCTTCCAGACATCCTGACTGAAATTCCTAGCAACCACATGGTGGATTACAACCATCTGTAACAGAATTTGATACCCTCTTCTGGTGTGTCTAAAGACAGCTCATATACATAAAATAAATAAATATTTATTTATACATAAAATAAATAAATAAATAAATATTTTTTAAAAAATCTTTCTTAGTACTTGTTGAATATTTGCTTTGAGCCTGTTAATATTGATTCGGGTACATTACTAACTACATTAGACAGCACTGAGGACTGCGGTGGTAATATAAACCTAGAAGCTGTAACTTACCACCACTTGTAAGGATGACACAGAGGATTTGTGATGACTGGGCTGATGACAGAATAGGGCAATTTATCAAACCAAACAAACAAACAAATAAAAATAAACAGAGAACACAAGCTTGAAAACAGCATCTTTATATAGATTTTGATTGCATTATTTCTTTAAATTTATTCATTTGATACCATGAGTTAGTGTGAATATTTCTTTCTCCATGCATGTGTGATCATAGACTTTAAAATTTGTGCCTATAACTTCATTGTAGTGGAGCATATCTTTTTAGCAATTATAGGAAATGTGAACTATCACATAAATTCCTTTCTACTCCAAACTTCCAAGTTTCATGTAAAGTTTCTTACCATGAAAATTCAAGTTCAGTGCACAAAATCCTTTTCACAGCCTAGATGTGAAACTATCTTGAAAATTCATAAACAAACATATGTCTACATCACATTATATTTAGAATTTATCAGTTATTTAGAAAATGTGTGAAACATATTTATTATATACAAAGTATTTGACTCCTACAATAGTGATGTCAATTACTCAATTCATTTATTTTTCTGACCAAGAGGCCTTTGGAACAGCACAATATACTCTCTGATACTAAATTATTTACCATCTTCTCTTTATGTTTCTTATAGATTGCTTAATTCATAAACACCTCATCTAAATGTTATTTGCTATAATATTTTAGAAATTGGATGTTTCTATAATCTGGACATCCAATTCCTTTGTGCTTTGTCCAGCAAAAATATGTCTATGAAATAGTGTTCAACTGATTCCACTGACTCTAGCCATGTTACATTGCACAGATGATCCCTATGTAGGTAAAGCCTGAAATTCAGTCACAATTCTTATTCTTGAAAGACAACAGCTTCTCACCGTCTCCAAAATCCCAGCTATATTGTTGGCAATATAAATGAGCTGTTTTTATGCAAGCTTGCGTGCTCGTGAATATACATAGTTTCTTTACTACTTGAGCTTGCTAGTGTTAAGAATTCAGATCCTAATAGAGTATTTTTAAACCTCAAAACGATTTTTTGTCCAAAAAGAAATTCAAGACTAGGATTAAAATTGATTAGTAGAAAAGATAATTAGAAACATAAAATGGTATGAAGAAAAACATGTCCAGAGAGATGAAACAGAGAGAACCACCCTAATGCACCTTTTCTATTGGTGCCATTTCTGACTACAACTTCATTTTAATAGAGCTAATCTCTGTAACAATTATAGTTATAGGAAATTTATGCTATTGTATAAACTCCATTACCCCAAAATTCCCATTTTCATGTAATATTTCTGCATTCTTTTACCATATAAATCCAATATCAATCCATAGTATCCTTGTCCCTGTTGGGCTGTTAAGATGTCTTAAATTTCATGAACAAATTTGTAACCAAAATTCATATATAATTTTCACTCATTTCATCAGGGAACAGACAGAATGTGTCAGATTCATTGATAGAATATAACATGAATGCTATCCTTCCAAGTACCCAATAAGTGTCTTTCTTCCCTCTGAAATCTAATGAAACTGGCTTTAACCCCGAAAAACCCTCTTACATCCTGGTCTTCTAGACAGTTACTGGAGATACCCATTAGTCTCTTCTTATACGCTAGGGCTACCATAGCCTCAAGTCCTAAACTCTTTTACATTCTTTCCACCACATCATCCACATGTGGTAGAACCACATGAAGAGCTTTATTATAGCAACAGTCTAGGAACTAATACAAGTTTGATTTCATTTTTAATTAATATCTTTCAGTGACAAATCCAAACAATGCAATTTATGTAAGAGAGATTTTAACTCATTGTTTGAAGGAATATAGTTGATGATAGGGACAGGGATATGATCTGACTGGTCACCCCTTTCTTCAACCCTTGAGTCCAGACTAGGAGATTGTGCTACATGAGGTTCATGTTATGTCATCTTTTTTCTTTTAAGCTTTCAGGAAATATTCTCAGACACACCACCAACATATCTATTATACAATTTTAAATCCAGTAGGTTTAAAGAGGAGATCATATATTTTTATACTTAAGATTATAATTTGTAAGTGAATGTTTAGATAGAGAAGGACTGGGAAGTAAATCAAGTGGCTTTGACACTATTCTGAAGTTTAGCACAGCTTGACTGTCCTATGAACACACAATGAGTCTATGGTAGTGTGCAAATCAAACTTCAATAACATCCTAGGGTTATTTTACTTAGGGTCCTTTATCTTAGAATGATTTATATTTGGTAAACTAATGCATTCACCCTTAAACTATTTTGGCATATTATAAAATATTTTCATTTACTAAAGAAACCCAAACGTGTCTATGAAAGTTTTTACTGTTGTTATTTTATGTTTTGTTTTGTTTTTCCCCCCAAGCAAACAAGACCCATCTAGGGTTCTGGACCAAGTATAAGGAAAGAGAATGCTAAACATCAGCATTATCCTGCTTCAAATTTACACTGATGTTTGACCATTGTTTTTAAGTTGTTAGCATCAATGCCATTTATCTCATTAAGTTCAATAGACACTTAGAGTGATAAAAGTCTGGAATGGTGTAATAAAGGGTAAAAACTTAAAAGTTGAATAACATGGAATAAAACAGCAGGTGAACTCTACTGGAAACACATACAAGGACAAACTTTTGTGCTTTTTAAATAAGTTGCCCTTTCAGAGAACACACACACAGGCACACGTGCACACACACACACACACACACACACACACAAACACATATCTACACACTTATACACATACACAATACACAAATGCATACATTCAGAGACAAAGAGACACAATATGCAAACAGAGACACACAGAGAGACACACAAACCCACATATACATGCAAACACACACACACACACACACACACACATTCACATACCTGTACACACACAGAGAGATACATATACACACAGACAAAGGAAGGTTTCAACAATAAATGTGACCTATCACATGGGAACATCTAATTAAACACTATATAAAAATAACAACTTTGGCCTATATTCACTTTTTGATCTACACAACAACTCTTGACATTATATCCTAATGTTAAGCTGACTATGATGTGGAAATCTCGTTTTTCAAATACCACACAGGACAGGACAGAATTAAGGTTTAAGCCATCTTGTCCTAAAGCCATCACAATTAAACATTGTAAAAGTTATCTTTGTATAACATATCGGTAATGTGACTTAAAAATTTATCATACAGTTAATACATGGTAGGTAATTTTTATTTTTAAAACTCTTGCTGCCATGAAAAACATAGTCTCAACATGTTTCTTAGATTCAATTTCTTTTTATTTGTGTAAGATAATAATTTTACTCTGATTTCCTTTATCTTTCCTTCCTCCAAACCATCCTATATACCTCTACATACTCTCCTTCAAATTCATAAATTTCTAAATATAACCTGTTTAATCATTTTAAAAATAAGAAAAGGTGAAATGAATTTCCTCATGATTATACTAAAACACTGTGCTTATATAAATATGTACAAAGAGGAACTCTTTTTCAACAGATTATATGTTATCAATTCCTTTGAGTATTCATCAGAATGCATACAAAAGAAACACTAGTATGTATAGAACATGAAATTCAAGAGTATAAATCTTGGCAAATAAATTGGGGTGCTGGTCTAAAACAACAGACCTGCTTAGGGTAAACTAACAGCAGTATTAGCACTAGACTCTATATGAAAAATAATACTACATATGTGGAAAAGTTTATTCTACAAGAAGACCAGCAGAGTCAACTAACATGAACCATTGGAGGCTCCCAGACAATGAACCACCAACCAAAGAGCACACAGACTGGACCGACCCCTCCCTCAGAAATACAGCAAATGAGAAGCTAGGTCTTCATGCAGGTTCCCCAATGACTGGAGCAGCGACTATCCCTGACTTTGTTGCCTGCTTGTGGATCCTGTACCCCTAACTGGGTGGCTATTTCTTGCCTGGGTGGCAGTGAAGGCACTTAGTCCTGCATTGATTTCTAGGATTGCCAGGTTGTTAAGGGGTGCCCCTTGTCAGAAAATAAGAGAAGGGGGAGGAGGAGAGGATACATATGAGAGGGAGGTTGAGAGAAGAAGGGGTACTGTGATTGGGATGTAAATCAAATTAACTAATTAATTAGTTATTAGAAAAAAGAAAAACACTTAAGAGTCATGAAATTTAATACATGTCTGTAGTCCCAGAACTAGGGAGCTTAATCCAGGAGGATCATTAGCCCAAGGTCATCCATAATGAATTTATGGTCAGTTTGGCACCTATCTAAAACATACAGAAAACAAAAATAAAAACAGCAAAAATAGAATATTGATTCAAGGAAAGGAGCCGATGTGATGGCATCATGCATATGAATAGCCTGTCCTCTCAGGTTTCTGTGTATGAGAGACTGTACACTGAGACATGAAATAAGTTTCATCTGGTTAAACATTGCTGCAAAATTCAGTCAAAACAGCTTATTGATTTTTTTCAGCAAACTCTTTCCAATGGATTCATAAATAAGTATAAAAACAGTCAGTTAATTCTCCATCACAATAAGTGAACAGATTAAAACAACAACAACAACAACAATCACCCCCCCCCCCCAAAAAAAGAAAATCAACAGAACATCCTCACAGCCTGCAATTGACAGACTCATATGCACAGCTGCTTACGTTCAATAATTGTGTCTGCCTGTCTTTCGGGCTATGTATACACATGTATTCCAAGATCTAGATCAAAGAAAAATTGAAACTCAGAGTTTAAATTCTGCTCACAGATCCAAATAACAGAACTTAATGTTAGTCTCAGTGCAGTATTTTATACATGGCTTTTACCAACAGAAGTCATGTTGGGATAGAAACCTGCTGGATGTACTGGAATAATAGCATTATTTTTAGAGAGTTTTAAGACACTCTTAAAATGAGCATTTTAAAAGATGGTTCAACTGTGATAAATCTTAGAGCTATAGTTAAAAGGCTAAAAGGAAGGAAAATTTAATAACACAGAGAGAGGGCATGGGGAGTGAGAAAGAGGGAGACAGAGGAGGGAGGGAGGGAGAGGGTTGGAAGGAGGGAGGGAGAGAGAGAAATAACAGTCATAAAAACACAAAATAAGAAACGATCATATAAAAGAAAAGATCAGCAAAACAATGTAAAACAAAAACAAAACAAAGCAAAACCCCTCCAAAAATAACATTGACTCTAGGTGCATATGTAACAGAAGATGGCCTAGTCGGTCTTGAGAAGATTCTATGCCCCAGTACAGGGGAATGCCAGGACCAGGAAGTGGGAGTAGGCGGGTTGGGGAGCAGGGCAGGGGGAGAGTATAGGGGACTTTCAGAATAGCATTTGAAATGTAAATGAAGAAAATATCTAATAAAAATAATAACATTGAAGCCGGGCGAGGTGGCGCACGCCTTTGATCCCAGCACTCTGGAGGCAGAGGCAGGCGGATTTATGAGTTCAAGGCCAGCCTGGTCTACAAAAGTGAGTTCCAGGACAGTCAGGCCTATACAGAGAAATTCTGTCTCAAAAAATAAAAAATAAAATAAATAATAATAATAATAATAATAATAATAATAACATTGAGTCCACTTTGTGTTGTTGACTACTCCTGGACGTGGGGCCTACCTACTCTTAAGTGTAGTTAATAAACCCAGTGAGACACAATTAGACATAACTCTTTTTTTCTTTGCAAACAGATGCCATTGAAGATAACTTCAGGGATGGAAATTAATGCCAACTTTCCCTCCTCAGCTCAGGGATCCTGTCTGGCTAATTCTCTGAAGGCCCTTTACAAACTGCCACCATCTCTTTGAGTATGTGTGTGCATCAGCCCTGCTGTGACTCTGAACCTCTCACACTTAAGCTTTGTTTGCTCATACCAGCAGTTGCTGTTACTAGAAGATTATAGAATTTATTAGACACAACTGGTTTTAGTACTAAGGTATGATGCTATAACGATTACCCAACAGAAAAGTGGTTTAAATGACATGTAGGTTTATTTCTTCCTACCCTAAGGGGATACGAATAAGGATAGCTAACATCGTGGTGCCTAAAGTAGAGATGCCTTTTAATTTCCATTTTGTGTGCATGTGATGCAGGGGTTTCAATAGCAGTCATCGTCATCCTTGTCCCTATGAGCAAAGTAGGCAAGGGGAGTGGAGCCACTCTTTTCCCTAGCTTGCTGTTTCTTCTTGTCACTAACCGATACAATTTTACACAACACTTTGTGCATCTGTACTTATGTGTCTGATGGAACACAGGTTCAAGGTGTTTATGGGATGTAGTATGTGCCTAAGGTATAATTTCTAAGAAGAATGAAGAGGCTCAAGCATGTCTAGGGATTCTTACCTCCTTTAATGATAGACGGTCCCTTTCTATTTAGCTTGACAACACACTTTGGTCTTCTCTCTCATTTTCTGGTCCCTTAACCTTAGCAGTCAAATGTAACCTATTTATATTATTTCAAATATGAATTGAAACTGCCCTTAGTTTTGTCCTTTTGTAGTGATAAAAGACAGACCTTCTTATTCAAGACCAAGTAACCTTACAGCAAAATAGGTTCCTATAAGTTTTACAGTTATACTTAGCTAAGGCAAAACAGTGACAAGCTCAATCTCTGAGCTGAGGTTTCCAGTAATGATATACCAGTAAGCAGCTACTAGCCAGCCCCACTAGCCCTGTGGCCTGACATTGATGGAGATGGGCAATGGACTATATTAAGGTGTGTAAGGCTTTAAAGAGCCCATGCTTCAGAGGGTTAGCCTTTTTGTCAACAGTGTACCTTTACAGAGAGAGAAAGAAAAATAGACCTATTGCTATAGAAATAGAATTCATAGGGATATCAGATTCCCTGGGGGACACACCAGATGAAAATTGCAAGATATCATTTCAGTATGGAATAAAAGTAATTCCACAAGGTTTGGAGAAGCCAGGAAACCTCCTGGTTCATTTATCAAAGAGACTGCAGATCCCATTTCAAGCCAGGTGAAACAACAGTAAATGTTTGCCAAGTAAATTAATCTGTACCCAGAGATTTTATTAAACAAAAGGTCAAAAGAACATAGTTCTTTAAATTTCTAAGTGGACTGATTGTAAGGGGGGAAAGATCGGAAATGAAAACACACAGGGGTATTGAAAAGATCTCCCTTTTATTTATTTCATTTGTTTTTGCTAAATTCATAAAATGGTCACTAAGTGGAGTTTGCCAAAGGTAATTACCCTTGCTTCCATCTTGATTAGTAACAGAAAGAACAACAAAGGTATTTAAAATCTTAGGTGCAGAAGAGTTGATTACTTCAGGATTATACTGGAGTGCTGTTAGAGGATTTCCAGTTGTAGAAAGAATTCTAGAAAAAAGGTCAGGCCATTTCCTTAATTCATTTTTTCCTTCCACAAATTGAAAATATCAACAGGACATTTTGTTAAAGTTCATAGAAACATTTTTTAAAAAACAATTATTCTAAAAGTAATTTTTATAGTCTTCACTTATATATCCTTATTTAGGAATCATATTTTTATGATATAAATTAGACTTTGGGACCTGTGTCCTGACTTTAACTGAAAACAAGTCTACAAGAATATCCTCAACCTGAAAAAAAAAAATCTCTTTGGTGAGACTATCATTTGACATTCACTAGTTCAACTGAGGAAATAACATGCCCCTAAAACTCTATGTGTTGCTAAAACACAAGGACTTTAAGAACAGCTTGTGTGAATTATATAAGCCTGTGAACATGCTTAATTCAAGAGCAGAAGTTGTTGAATCAATCCTGTATCTTCCTTTTATACATGATTGAGTTATGTCACTAAAAGTTTGAATTAATTTTTCATTCCACTAACATAAATAAAACCTAGAATAACATATATTTCTTCAATCTCTTTTTGCTTTCTTTCTAAGATCACTGCATGCCTTTCAATCCTAAACTTTCCTAAGAAGGACCACGGCAGTAGTCTCTGGAGCAATCTACCCTTGGTTATATTACAGCCAGTCAATTGGCTTACCTCAGAAGATTGTGTATAAAAGTCACACATGTGTCAAAAGAGCAGTCACCACCATGAAGAAGAGAGGACCACATGCAGAATGCCTGGGAGACACTGAAGAGAGGACCTGATGCAGAATGCCTGGGAGACAGTGATCTTTGGTTTGATTAATCCATGTTTCAGTATGCAGCTAGCCAGCCTAGTAGCTTCACAATGTCTGTCAGTAGTTGAGGAAATCATTAAATCTTAGCCTCTGTTTTACTAGGAAATAATATGTTTTCAAATATTATATATTTACAGGTTGTTGGACCTTGACATTGTCCAAGTTCTCCATTTTAGGTTATTTTGTTTCTTCCATAGATCAAAGAACTTTTGAGTATTAAACCTTTAACAGTCAGATTCTGTTGTGGGGCTTTGTTTCCCAGATGAAAGAAGCACTTCCTACTAATGATTATTCCTTCTCTTTGTTCTTTCAATTCAGACTTGCATAAACCTCTCTAAGATTACATTGAAAAACAGGTTATGACTCCGTAGTGTTCCAACTTATAGTCCTCTGTTTCTCTCCATTTCTAGATATTCATGCAATGAAAATATAATATATATGCTATTTAATTTTGTTTCATATGATTATATGCTCTAAACAATTAGAATTTATATCATTTATGATATTCTATTTTATCTTTAAATTTTTGGAGACTATCATACACAAGTACTATATTCATATCATTTCCAAGCCCCCATCTGCCTTCAACTCTTACTGTTCTACTTTTTCTCAAATTACTGACTTCTCCTTCTGAAATTCCATATATATGTATGTGTGTGTGTGTGTGTGTGTGTGTGTGTGTGTGTGTGTGTGTGTATACACAACTTCATGCTTACAAAAGCTGTAATACCTTGGTACACATTACCAAGTCCAGTTGTAGCATGACATACAACCATGCCCATCTCTGGCACACAGTTTTTTGTGTGTGTGTTCTCAGAAAACACTTTCAAGATTTCACCTCAGTGATGCTAGTCTTTTCTTAATCACTGCCAGTTTCATAGCTTCAGCTAACCGGCACCCATTGTTCATTAGTCCCTCCTATTTTTGACTCTAAAGCCAGATCAACATGGCCAAGCTGCTGAGTTCTCCTGCTTTCTCTGGCTAATGTGCCCACCCGCCTTGTTCCATTACATTATTATCAGCTTTCAGTTTTCCAGCTCCTTCAGTGCCTAAGCTTGGGTGTTCTGGAGCTTGCTATGTAGATTGGCTTTGAACTCCAAGATCTGCATGCCTAGGTCTCTTGCATGCTAGGATTAAAGATGTGTGCCACCATGCCTGGGCCAAAGCTATTCGTGGCCATAATTCTTCAAGATTCTGATAAAAAACCTGGGACTTCCACTTCTGGATTGTAGTTCATTTCTGAATAAAGGTCCAAATGAACCTAGGAGGTGAAAGACTCTCAGGACTCAAAGGGCCTGACTGTAAGGAGAGGGGACTTATAAAGCCCACCTCCATCAGGAAGACAGGGCATCAAAATGAGGGATGGGGTCGCCATCCCACAGTCACAACTCTGATCCAAACTTGTTCCTGTTGGAAAGAATTACATGGATGGAAATGGAGAGGAGCATGAGGAAAAGAAGGTCCAGTGACAGGCCCAAAGTGTGATCCAGCTCAAGGAGAGGTCCCAAGGCCTGACACTCTTACTGAGGCTATGGAATGCTCACAAAAAGGGACCTATCATGACTCCCTCTGAAAGAACCTGCAAGCAGCTGAAAGAGTCAGATGTAGATGTTTGCACCCGATGAATGGACAGAAGCAGCTGACCCCTGTTGTTGAATTAGAGAAGGCTGAAAGAAGCTTAGGGCTCATTCAACATGAGAAAAATCATGAGGAGATCAGGAAACGGAGCTAGCTTCAGAAGGATACTGAGGTCATAGACCACTTTGCTAAAACAGAGTAAATCATTACTACATTCTAAACTCTATGTTTATATATACAGATAAGTGTAGCTACCCCCCCCCCCACACACACACAAAGAGAATTCTCTTCACTGTAAATGTAGACCATGTAGAGAACAAAACTGTTCACAATGAAAAAAATCTACAGAGTGTGGGAATCCGGGCTCCAAGAGATATATCACATTACAGCTTCTACATTTAATATCACAAAAGAGGGCTGGGAAGATTTTTAAAATCTAAGAAATCTCCTGTGAAATCATCCTTTATAGAATGGCTTTATAACTAGGTCTGGATCAATAGTAATATCAATGGACATGTTACTGTGGAAGTATGAAAATTTCAGAGTTCTACCCCTAGTTAGAGAACTAAAGGCAACTAATAACTGCGGAGAGTAGGAGAATTAGCCTCTTCCATTGATGAGCCACTTATTTATTGTCTTATACAGAGTAGTAAGGCTTGAAGCCATAAATGTATTGTCAACAAAATAGACTCAGTGTGTTGCATATGTGTGTGAGTTTTGTGAGTACACATGCATAGACATATAGATGTGTGTGAAAGCCATAATCAAAGAAAACAAACTATTAACTTGAGAAGAGTAGAAAAACATAGGATATGTGGAAGAAGGAAAGCATAGGGATTAAAGTCTTTTAGCTTTACTTCAACCTAAAATATTTTTTAAAGGAAAAGGAGCAAAGTGCATGCATAAATAATGCACTGTTAGTCTTCCTGTGTATATGTAGGTCATGCATGCCTAGGCACAGTTATGCAGGTGAGAGAACAGCATGCTGTTCCTCTTCACCTCTGGAATTTGTTGGAGACAAAAACTCATTGCGTATGCTAGGCTGGCTTGCTGTTGAACTTTGGACATTCTCCTGTCTGTCTCCCATTTTCTATAGCCTGCTGAAATTGTAGGTGTGTTAAATACTCTGACTGACTGTTGCATATATACTGGTGATCTGAATTGAGGTCTTCAGGTTACAGAGGAAAAGTTCTTAAATATACTTTAAATACTATCTATCTATCTATCTATCTATCTATCTATCTATCTATCTATCTATCTATCTGTTGCTGGTGTTAACAACTGTCAACAAATGTCCAAAGGGAGAGTGTTTTAACTTAGAGGAAGCTTTCATAGAAGTTCTTCCCATGAAAGACAAAACTTTCTCAGACAGATTTCTGTGTATTTACTCTGAAAATATGTTTGGAAAGCTCTCCTAGTAAGTTTTCCACACTCCATTGAGTTATTGTTTTTCCTTGACTAGCTTTCCCATTCTATGGAAGATGCTGTAATTTCTAAAGCAGTCTAAATGAGATTACTAATCACTGTGATATGATCCTTCCTGGTGGAATTATTTTGCAACTGTGAAGAGATAAAAAAGTGACTGAGATTTGAAAAAAAAAAAAAACACCTGGGAGAAAGAATACCAACCATGCACGATCTGTGGCTAACGTTATTGCCAGGTTTTATGTAGCCTTTGAAGTGAGCTACTCTTTGATTTTTAGAAGATAATTAGATAACTTTCATATGAAAACATATAGTTATTTTATGATAAAATGTATGCCAAACATGTTTTTGAATAAATAGCAAAAGACAATTTATCAGAAAGTTTCTAATAATCAAATTCCTTGCTGAAGTTTATAAACCTGCACAAGAATTAAGAAAAAAAGAATGCCATAGCACATATTTTGCCCATGTTCCCAATTTCAAGTGTGCTAATAATTTTAGCAACTATTAACACTATCACATTTCTAGGTGTTTTTTTTCATTGATATTGGAGAAAACATATTTGGCTATCATTTTGGCTTTTATTTCCTTATACAGCATGCCTAATTTTCTGTAAAATGAATCTATTTCTGCAGCAGACAAATGGAGTTGTCACCAGAATCTTCATTTTCACTGCTATTATCTGCCAGCAATGTTTTGTTCTTTCCTTAGAACTGAAGTGAACTTTCTGGAAGGAGGAACGGCCACAGGCTGAAGAAACTAACAAAACTGAGTCCTTGTTAACCAAAGAAAACATGGCCATAGTTAAGCCTTCAATCATATATCATACATAACGTTAGTATCCCACTATTTTCAATGTCGTTTTCAACTAAAACTGTTCTGAATATAAACTTATAGAAGGGTATTTCTGAACAGACTAACACACTTCTGAAAAATATAGAATGATTTTAACTTAGTTTCTACAATATTTTAAATATTTACAGAAAGAAATTGAACTGAAAGCTTTGGGTTTTTTGTTTGTCTGTTTGTTTTGTTTACTTTTTATTGGTTCTTTATGAATTCTACATCGTGCACCCCAATCCCACTCATCTTGCCTGCCATGTACCACCCCTCCACCCTTGTAAAGTCCCCCCTCAACTTTAGTGTGTTACAATGCGTCCCATCAAATACTTTTTGTCCACATATTTTTGGTGGCAAATGTTTATTTTAATGACTTCTTGATCTGGCACAAGGCCTCTGGCTTCTTCTACTCATTCAATGCTGGAACCTCACTGAGACTACTCTCAAATGTCTTGCTGAGTTGTCCTGTGTCAGGGAGAATCTGTAGTTTTGGGTCTCTAGGATCAGCTCTTTCAAACACTCCAGCAGGTTATCCATAGTGTAGGCACTGGGGAAGGCCAATGCAATGCCCCCGATCTAGGTCTGAGAAGTATCTGAGCTAGTTTGCCAGCCAGCTCTCCAGCTCTCATCTCTTGGCATTGGCTCAGCCAAAACCATCCTTACACAGCTGACCAGGCAAGGTGCAGACGCACTCTACTAAATGTTGCTAACAGTGAGGGACAGGACAATTCCTCCCATGCTCATGATCCTGGGGCTAGCTTTCCCTGCATACTATCAGCAGCAAAAGAGCAGGGAAGATATTATGGTGTCTCTCCCTTGTCTGGTGGATAGCCCAGTAGAAAAGAGGCAGGGCCAACACTCCTGTATTCATGCCCTTGGAACCAGCTCACGTTCAATTCCCACATCCAAGGCCAGCAATACTATGCTGTCCAGGAGAGGTGAGGGGCCCACCCTCTATAGCCAGTAAGGGGAAGTATCAGCTCTCCTGCCCTCATGGCCCTGAGCCTGATCTCCTGCCTTCCACAAGTGGCCAGGGGTGAGGGTAGAGGAGTAGTGCATCATTCCCTAGCCCACACTGCTGAAGGGCAGACAAGTTTCCAGGCCAGCTTTCACAGGCTCAGGCCCTTGGGGCCAGATCCCCGTGACCCTCAGCCAACAGGGTCAGCTCTGTTGCACTGTCCAGGTGAAGAGCAGGGCCTGAGTGCTGCAGCTGTGAGGAACACAGCCAGCGGTATTTTTGCTGAGGTATCATTAGGTAATAACTGTCTGTATTATTATCATATTTGGAAATTTCCAAACTGATGTTTACCAGTTTTAGCTATGTGGTATAGTTTTGATGTCTGACTTTGTACACATGTCCATTTACATATGTATATATCTTTACTGTTGTTGTAATTACTAACTCATAGTTAAGGCATTGTGCATTGTGTGATTTTAACACTGAACTTGAGGCAAAGACAGGAGGATGCTGAGACTGTCCTGGCCTAAATAAAGATGACACTTCAAAATTTCAAAAACATGTAAAAATAAGAATGTGTGAGCATTCTGACATTATTATATGATTTAAGAATAATTTAAAAGTCATTTAGGTTCAGGGAAAAATGTCTTTAAATTCTGAAATAAATAAATGCATTTCACAGAATTATTCAACGAGCTAGTGGTGAGGTAAAGTCTATGTTTTTACTTGCTATATAAGAAGAAGAAGCATTGAATGGGCATTAAAATGTGAGGTACAATTGCTGGAGAATGTAAACTTGTATATCGTATCTACTTGAGACATCTTCAGGGAAAGGGATGTTGACTGATAGAGGTCTCATTATTTGCACAATCAACTTGACAATCATGAAATTAAACACAAGAGGAATCATGGGAGAAAATACAAATAAACTAATTTAAAAGTCAGCTAAAGAAAGGACCTCCCACAACAAAATGTGAGTGACAAACTGAATGCTTGCACATATAACAAATGTATTATATAACTCAACTTTTCTGAAAACTTAAATGTTTAGGATTATTTTTAAGGTTTAATAGTAGCTTCTTTCTTCATATTATGAGATGGTGACAATTTTACAGGGGGTCTACTTTTAGTAAAGTTTAGGCCAAAAAATGATCATCAAAGATGTTTGGATTCAAGTATTTGTCTGCTTATGCATATTTAATTTAATGTTCACATCTACTTCTAAGTTGAGGAATGAATTAAAAATAAATGCAGTTGAAATAATAATAATATGTAGGTTATTATACCAATAAATATGTATATTAATCGTTAATACAAACAAACAATACAATATTGAATTAATATTTTCAAGTCTTGAGCATATGGTTGAGATTTGATATACATCTATATATTGTCATCATATGATGAAGATGCTTACGCTTTATGCTCTAGTGGAAAAGTAAAATAATAAGGTAAGAGACTTGATCTTCCCCCAATATATAACTAGCCACTGATTTGTCTGTCAATCAAAAATTGAATAAATTTATTATCTCTAATAAAACATATTTAACAGTATTGATCAGTTCATGACTATATAGAATGTTTCTGACACTTGTTAATAATTAATTTTTATTATTTAAATTGTTTCTATTGTCCTAGAACAATAAATGTAGAAGATATTATCAATTTTATTTTGATAGTGGATTTCTGTTTATTTGTTGTTTCGCTATGCTTCATTATTACATTGAAGCAGTGAGGCTGAGGAAACTTATATCTGTCAAGATGCACTGTGTTCTTCAAGCTGAATCCTGAATATATAGTCTAAGAAAACAAGTGTGTAAAATGGTGATTATATTAAAATAATTCCAGACACATTTTGGTCTTAGCTATAATAATAGCAGCAAAAGATATACAAGCTTATGATTTATTAAAAGGTTTAAAGAAATAAAGGACAGATTTTACATTTTTATGGCATTATGTCACAAAATCCCCAACAAATTCAGAAGGCACATTAGATAAATTATATGAATCAACTTTATGAATAAACTGCTATAGCCATAAAGTTCACACACAGGAAGTTTTTCTTTATATTTGGCTTTGGCTTCAATACTGAGGCATCTGTGCCAGTTAACTTGCCACCAAGACTCGTCTTTCTCTCCCTAAAGATGGTTCAAATTTTACATTTACTCATAGAAATAGGGTAAATTGCCAGCAAGGAAAAGAGGAAGAGAAGATAATAGGTTTCATGAAGTCAACTGCTATTCTGTTTTCTTATGTTCAACGTGATTTCATTTTGTTAAAATGAATCCAGCTTAAAATCCTTGTTGGCAAATGAAGAAACTCTTTGCCTTAAATTCAATAAGTATATTTTAAGACATTATAAGAAATACACACAACATTTACAATTCTTTGTGTTATTCTTTACTTCTCAAAAGGGTAGCTACAAAATTTGATGCTATGTACAACCAAACTAAAATTAATAAATTACATTTTGTTCCAACTTATTTATTCAGCAACCACAGACTTGCTTCAAGTTCTAACTTGCCTTATATATCTCAAAATGAAAATATCAAGTTAGCCATACACAAAACTTACATCTATATGAGAACAGTTTTAGAAAATAGACCCTTGAATAATTACACTTTAGAAAAATCTTACATTACTCATTTTAAAATATTCTCTTTTCCTCTCATGTCTCGCTTATATTGATAAACATACATACACAGTGTATGTATTTTCTATAGGAGAAAGAATATGTGTGTTATGGATGTCTGCTTATATATCATCATTTATCCTTTGTGTGTCTGTGTGTGGGCCACATGTATATATCCTTGTGGGTATGCATGTATGTGTGAGTGTACATGTGTTACATGTAGATGTTCATGTGGGTATACATGCATGTGTTAAGTGTGCATGTGGTACGCTATATCTACCTTTCTTCTTCTTCTTCCATCTTCCTTCTTTCCTTTCTCTTCTCCTTCCTTCCTCCCTTCTTTCTTTTCTATATTTTTATTTTTGGTATGCAGCCATGTATGTGTATAAATGTAAATGCCTTAGGGTACAGTGAAATGTCTTCTTCAGTTACCTTTCTCATTATGTTTTGAGACAAGGGCCCTCACTGAGCAAGGAATTCTCTGTATTGGCTATACAAGACCAATAATGAGCTCCAAGGATTCCACTATCTCTGCTCTACAAGTTCTAAACTTATTAAAGTATACCAGTGGTCCCAGCTTTTCAAGGGTTTGGGAGTTCTGATCTCAGATCCTCATGGTTTCTTAGCTGTAGTTTGTACACCAAGTCATCTCCTTATATCTATTATTTTTCTTCCGTTAGTGATAATAACAGAAAGCTTACAGGCATTTCAACAGGAAATACAAAAATAAAACTTTTCATGGCCTTTTGTTAAAACACTTTGAAACTTTGAGCATGTTCCTTTCAATCTGCCCTCCCCACACACTGATGCCACAGGGAGTTTGACTCTACCTAAACAGATCATGAATATAGCCCAGAGCATTTTGATATGTGGCAAGGTAATGGATTAAATAAATTTGGGACAACCTTTACATTATTAAAGAGGAGAATGAGGGGATATCTATATATTTCATCAAAGAACTCTAAAAGTCTTAGAGAAAATATGACTTTTACCTCTTAGACTAGATTGAAAAGCAATGATTCTAATAGACAAGGGAAGGAGAAAACATACATTAAATTTACATGCTATGTGAGAGCCAATTAAATCCTCTCTCTCTCCAGACTTGACACTGATTGGTGTCTGTGTCAGCACATCTGCCTGCCCTAACAGAGAAATGGATTTTACTCCCTACAGATGACAACCATTCTTCCTTCCCCAAGGATATCTACAGGAATTTCTGAAGGTAAATTAAGAAGCCACTAAGATGTGATTGTTTGAATGAGACCCATGACAGTCATGAAATATGGTTGAGATGACATAATGGGGTGCTTTACATAAGCTGTCACTGGGAAGCTATGGAATTAATCTCAGTCTTGCCCAAGCATCTTGACTCTATAGTCTGAAAAGAGATAGAAATAAAACTCTGAATACTACCAGGTTTTCTAAGTGTTGATGCAACCCTCTATGTGCACACGATGACACACAGTGATCTGAAACTTAAGGTGCAGGGCATCTGGAAAAGGGAAGACGCAGAGAGTCTTATTTAAACAAGTGACCTTAATTGTTTTAAATGTTGTTTATAGCCATACATTATAACATAAAGCTAGATAACATGAAATTTCTAAATGTTAAGTTCAAAAGAAATGTTCTGGGGTAGTCTGTCAGTGTTACATAAAACAAGTACAAGCAGGAGGGCTGACTCAGGTAGAAATATCTGTTGCAGGAAGTTTTCAACCCCAATAAGCCCATGCAAAAACATTCAACTCAGTTATATTTATAAGATTATGTCTAGAATGAGCAGATCTATGACTACCCTAATGTATTCTGTAGCTATGAGAGCCGTTGTTACTTGTGGCTTCTCTGGCACATGTGGTTTTGTTCCATCTTTTGTTCACATCTTCTTCCCCAGTCCTTTTGCTCCATTGTCTCCTATCCTTTCTCCACTCTCTAAAACTCTAGCCCCACCTTTCCTTTCCACTGCCCAATCATCGAATCTAGCCTTTATGTGGCCAGTTAGAATGGAGAGAAAGTTCACAAGAAATCACCTGAGTATTGAGTGCTTGATTCACTCCTCCTGTGGCAGCCCTTATTGAGAAAACAGAATTAATATCAGAATACAAACAGCACCATGGCAACCCCCACAACAAATATCTGCATTATAAATATAACAAATAAGAACTACATAAGATTATTTTTAAATAGTCAAACTTAAACAGTATCCTCATAAGTTAATTTTGTGTGATTCTTGGTAATATTATTCCTTCCATTTGTTACAAAAAGAGATAAAATATAAAAAAATAGTAATAGTAGAATAAAAGTAATGTTTATTATGCTACAGATTATCTTATTGAAAATTCATAAATTTCTGGATTCTCTAAGTAACATGAGAGGCATGAATACTCTACATTTGATAAATGTTGAGTGTCTTGGGTAGCATATCTTTCTCAATTAGAAATTGCTACTATTAATTCATAGATCACATTTATGCACAAACCACCATATATTCTCACAGAAATTGCTATGTTAGTGTCTCTAGCTCAGATCACTCACCCAAATAGATTTCTCCTTAAATATGAAGTACTCAGCCGGGCGTGGTGGTGCACACCTTTAATCCTAGCACTCGGGAGGCAGAGGCAGGCAGATTTCTGAGTTCGAGGCCAACCTGGTCTACAGAGTGAGTTCCAGGACAGCCAGGACTACACAGAGAAACCCTGTCTCATAAAACCAAAACAAAAACAAAAAAACAACAAAAAAAAATATGAAGTACTGCTACAAGAACTTCTTTCAGAGACCTGTAACTACTTTAATTCACAAACTTGCCTTGCACATTAGATAATTTGCTATTAAACTATTAAACTATTATACCTTTTCTCTTCTTTCTTCTTTAATTTGCTTGCACTGCAAAACATTTAGAGGACAGCAAAATATATGCTGAGTTGCTGAGTCCAGAATAGCTCAGTAAGAGGAGGTGTGACACAGTTCCTGCCCGTAGAGCATTGCCAGGCCATTGATCCCATGATCCCCACATGTGATGATGACTGCTATTGTCCTGAAGCTGATATTCTGTCTTTACTACATTACTTTCCATCTTTCTTTCTGATGAATACACTCACTCACCCTGCTCCATTTCTCATTTTTCAGAGCTAATCATGCCATAATAAATGAATAGATGTGGTTCTCAGGAATGAGGAGTGAAGATGGTCATGAAACCGTGGAGGACAAGGAACAGGCTTTCCATTTGGCCTTCAGGGCCATGGGAAAGCATCTAGACAGCATAATTGCAGAGGCCATAAAGGCCTACATGGTTCTTTGTGGAAACAGTGCTTTGCTGGACTTACATTTACATGCTATTTGTATACAATTTACATACAATTACATACAATTTACATACAATTAAAATATACTAGAATGTGGGGCATTGGGCTATACACAGACAGTCTGGTTTCCAGTTGACCTGAGGACTGACCCCCGGGACCTGGTGGTGATAATTCACCTACATGGGATGGAAGTTCTCTCATGTCTCCTGGAACCCTCGCTGCTGTCAAAGTTACCACCCACTCAGCCCCGACAAGGGAAGCATGGTTAGCAGTCACATAGGCAATGTCCCAAGCTTCTGACCTTCAGGCTAGACTCCTCCCCAGTTACCTAGCAACAGTAAAGATAAAGCAACCCCACTATAAGAGGGGTTGTTTGGCCCCTCCTCACTCTCTCACTCCTCTCACTCCTCTTGCTCTTACTCCTCTTACTTTCTTCTTTCCTCTCTCTTTGTCTTCTCCTCTTCTCTCTCTTCCTCTCTCTCCCTCTTACTCTCTAGCATTTCTTCTCTCTCTCTCTCTCCTTTCCCCCCTTCTCTCCTCTTGGCCATGGACGGCCTTTTTCTCTTTTACCTCTTCTCTCTGCCCCTGCCTTTCTATAATAAAGCTCTAAAATCATAGACTGTCTCTGTTCAAGGACCGCTGCACAGACTCTTGCCTGTGTGGAAACCTCTCTCCCATATTCCTGGGGCACAGGGTATCGCCCTGGGGCCCCTTGGTTTGAGGGCTTCTCCTTGTGCACCCCCTGTCAAGTGGGATCAGTGGCTTAGATGCCCACCCAGGGCTGGGTAGAAACTGTCTGGCAGCCCCACTGCATCTGCCTGCCCAGAGCATAGGAAGAACTCTGGCCAGATATGGGCTATCCTCCCTTCCCCTTTTCTTCCCCAGCCAATTTTTAGTCCCAACAATAGAAAAGAGTACATGGGGCTATGGAATTGCTAAAATGAGGAAATGAAGATTAGAGAACTAAAAGACAATGTAGAAGCATATAAAATAGTACTTTGTTCTCCTAGCTATTTCAAGAATTAGAGATGATAATGCCTAAAAAGATATTAGAGCTAACTGCTTAACTTACATAAAATTTAATACATTTTTTAAGGAATCATTTTAATTTTAGTAGTCTGTCATTTTTAAAATTACTTTTATTTTTTACAGTCCAGTATGTACCCCCTACTGTTCTTTCTCCTACAGTTACACATCTTATTTCTCTTTCCTCTGTCTTCAAGACTATGTCTCTATGTCCCCCCCCCCCCACCACCATATTAGTCTTCCCTACACCCTGAGACCTCCAGTCTCTCAAGTTTGGCACACCTTCTCTCACAGAGGACAGATCAGGAAGTCCTCTGCTATATATGTGTGACAAGCCTAGGACCAGCTAGTATTTGCTGTCTGGTTGCTGGCTCAGTTTTTGAGAGATCTCAAGGTTACAGGTTAGTTGAGATTGCTGGTCTTTTTATGTGGTTGCCTTCCTCCTCAGCTTCTTCCAGCCTTTCCCTAGTTCAACCACAGGAGTCCCTGACTTGAGTCCATTGATTAGGTATAAGTATTTGTGTCTTTCTCAGTCAGATGCTTATTGGGTCTCTCCGAAGACAGCCATGCTAGGCTCCTGTCTATAAGCACACCATAGCATCAGTCATAGTCAGGCCTTGGAACCTCCTCTTGAGATGGATCGCAATTTGGGCTGGTCACTGGATCTCCTTGCCCTCAGTCTCTTCTCCATTTTTGTCCATGCAGTTCTTTTAGACAGGAACAATTTTGGGTCAGTGTTTTGGCAACCCAATCTTTCCACTTGATATCCTGTCTTTCTGCTGGAGGTAGACTCTACCTGTTCCCTCTCCCCACTGTTGGACATTTTATCTAAGGCCTCTCCCTTTGAGTCTTAAGATTCTTTTACCTATATCGTTCTGTTTTTATATGAAAATAGTAAAGACTGCTCCCTGATATACCAGGAGCTGTGGCCCACCAACCTGTGAAGAAGAGGCTTTGCATACCTATAAGAAAATGTGATTTTGCTAGGTGTTTAGTTTCTGCCTTAAGGAAATGAAAGTTGGGACTATTGATCTGGGATTCATAGAATTTATGTAAATTTAAGAAATTTTGATGATTATTAACAATGACCAAAGCCTTAATGGTGTAAATAAAAGACTGGGTTAAGGCTCTCTGGTCAGAAAGGAGAGAAGAAGGAATGATGGGAGTCTTCAGGGAACAGAGAGAGTACCTAAACTGACTACTGACTCCAAATCATTATTGAATCTGTGTCATTCCTATTCCTGCCTTTCTTAGGATGCTCCTCATGTTGAGTCTGTATCTTGGCAGTGAGTAGCTGTTTGGGTAAAGTTATTTGAAAGTGTGGAAGAAATGTTTGCAAAGTCTTAATAAGCAGCAAAGGAGAAGCATCTAGACTCACAGATAGCACTATATAAGTACAAACTAGTTAAGCTGTCATCATTATTAGAAGGATATCCTGTTGCAAACCCAGCCAATTAGCAGGGTCTCAAAATGCTGAAATCTGAAGAAAACTACTTGAGTTGTAGGAAAACATTTATTCACTAGAAAACCAAGATATTACAAAGACGTTATCTTGTAAAAGATACTTGAATTCATCTATTTTAAATTTAACCATTGTACTCTATACTCTTATCGTGAATCTTGATAATATAGAAGAAATTATAACATAGCTGTGATATCTTGACAATATGTCTTCCTCTCTTTAAGTAAGACAATATAATATTTTAAAAATCACACAAAAATAAAATATGACTGTAATATTATTGATAAGGCAGATATAATACTGTACTGATGAAATATGTAATAGTACATATTCTTTGGAAGTATTATCAGTAGTATATTAAATTATTACTATGATATAATACTATGACATATGATAATGTACAAAATGTTATATATTTTCCCTAGAAATTTTATAAAATAAAAAGATGTTATTTTCAAAGTAACCACAACCACCAAAAAATAAGTTGAAGCATTATGATATATTACATAGCTATTAATTTAGATAAAATGATTTTATTTTGAAAATAATATATGATCAAATATACTAACTCATTTTAAAAATAATTGATTTCAATATGTCATTATCTTTCCCACTCTTGACTTAGTTATGGGTGCAGTGCAAATTTGATGGTTATTATATCCTTGTGTCAGGAACTTACACAGTATGTGTCCTCAACTTGTGCTCTTTATTCTAGAGGATATCAGACAGATGTTTGACACTATGGACATCATGGTACTTGGATGTAAATTCTTTCAAAAGGATCATCTCATATATAGAATCATATTAATCTCTAAAACTTGCTATGCTGTGACCTAGCAGATGTTTAAACTTAGTCTTAAAAGGTATGTTACATAGCTGGAGAGTCAAAGTTATCAGGGTTGATGCTACTATTTAGAGGATATCTGTCATACTGAAATGTCAGAAATCATCCATGTATTTGGGATCATGACTGAGGGAAATTAAGCGACTAACATCAGTGTCTATGCCAAATTTTTTTTTTTAATTTATTCACTTAAAATATTTCCATCAGGATTTATGACCTTAGAACTGAGCACCTTTCAACTGCTTATAAAATGTATATTTTGGCTAGATTCAGTTCTGCTGTTTTGATAAACTGTTCCCCCTCATAAAGCAATTTAAGAGATAAAGAGATTTATTTCAGCTTAGTAAACAGGATTACAGTCAATAGTCTTGTGGAAGTTAAGTCAGGAACTTCAAACTCATACACATATCACATCTTTAGTCAAAAGCAGAGAGAAATAAATCCAGACACACTTGTTTAGTTACCTATGCTCGGCTTCATATGTCTCCGTTTACACAGTTCAGGATAGTGTAGGCAATGAATGGCTCTTCCCACAGGAATGAATAAATGTAATCCCACCCTGATACGCCCATAGAGCAGCTCAAGAGAGTCCACCCCCAATTCAGACACTACCAAGGTGATTGAAGGTCAAAATGTTCCGAGTTAAATTGCTCTTTGTCAATAACTAAATACACAAGTAATTTTGCTTTATAGCTAGAATTGTTTTCCTATTCTTCTTATCCTAGAAGAGAAGGACTTGCCTTCTCCAAAGTTAGAATTGGCATATTCAGAAGGAAACTGATCTGAGTCACCTTATGGCATTATCAAAGGGTATAGAGAACCGGTCTTCACCTAGGATAATATTTTGATAACATTTAAGGTTGCAGTATCAAAACCAAGTGCACTTGGTGGGTGTGTTCTTCAATGTAGAGAAGTGACTAGATCTGGAGAAATTTAGAGTATCCTGGATTAGTGAATAGAGACTATAGAAAACTTCTGTGATGAAGTGGGGTAAATAGTACATGGTCCAAACGTACCCATTGTCGCTTCTGATGTGTGTGCGTGGTGTGTGTGTGTGTGTGTGTGTGTGTGTGTTTGTGTGCACGATGCTTTCCTCCCATAGAATAGCACCTTACATGCAGCTTCTGAGGCATCATTACTCTGATGATTTTCCAAAGTCAGAAATATCTTCTAATTTTAGAGTCTCTATCCTTTATCAACAAAAATAATATGTTTCTTCTGGACCAGTTTTCCTCTTGGCTATCTCCTGATTGGAAGTTGGAGGTCTATTAAATTGACAAATGAACACATCACAATGTGAACTCAACTCTAAGCAATTGGCATCTGAAACCAAATTTGTAACAAATCCTATAGGGATCATAAAGAGGGGTGTGAATCTATTTTCTCAGTGGCTAAGCTAACTAGATTAATTAGAAGACATCCCTTTCTTTACCCTCACATTAGATAAAGAAAGAACCTTGGGGGTATGACTCTCATTAAAGTGTCAATATAAATACATCACTGTTCAGAATTAGGAACAGAATTATAGGAGTCAGATATGTCCAGGGTCATGTACTCAGTTCTCTATAAGAAATATAGCAGTTGCCCATTTTTTAAAAAATTAATGAACACTCTTGAACTCACAGACAGAATTCTTACAGTTATAAGAACGTTTATAGCTTAGAACAGAGATTTATGAATTTAGTGACTACTAAGTATCTGTGCATGTATATTGATATATCAGTGTGAGAAATATTCATATACAGAGAATTTTGTCATAAAATCACAAAATTGTTGACATTTATCTTTAAAATCCATTGCACACTCACCTTATTCAAATATTCCCAAATAAAACATATGAATAATAAAGGTATATAATTAAAGGATTTCCACAGTATTATAATGTTGAATGTGATAATCATGAATATTAATTTATCAATTCATATTGCCTAATTAATTCATTGTATGAAAATATCTGTAGATATTGCATAAAGCTTTTTTAAAATAAATAATATTTCTTTAAAATAATACAGAAAAGTCTACCAGTTGTTTAGAACTTCAAGCTCTTTTTTTGTGAAGATTATGGTCCATGTTCAGTTTACATGAAAGGATTAAATGCCTAAGGGAGAATTTTGCTGTATGTGAATGGATAATAAATGTGATTTCATTTCTCTCCCTAGATTTGTCTCTTGAAAACTAAAGACCATTGCACGTTTTACTGTATTTAGTTTTGCATCTAAAATAATAATTAGATTGTTAAGGAAAAAGAGACAAGTGAAGAATAATTTATATATTAAGCTTGTCTGAATACCTGCATTATAAATATCTACTGTTTATAGTTTTCTAAATAATTCATTTTAATTATTTTTCAAATGTCATAAAAATGAAACATGCATTTATAACAGACTAATCCACCAGTAATTGATAATTTTGAAGAACCTTTTTGGAACACAGCACAGTTATTAAAGCACTTGCTTGGTGTGACAAATCCTGGGTTTTTATTCTGAGTAGTGTGTAAATTGGGCATGGTCAGACATGTGTTAACTTAGAGAACTGAAGAGGGAGAAGTAGAGCATTTTCGAGTGCTTAATGTGGACCTTTGCTACTACTGGCAAGATTAGAATGTACAAAAATGTCTAATATACAAAGAGACAACCATTGTATTTGTGTGTGTGTGTGTGTGTGTGTGTGTGTGAGAGAGAGAGAGAGAGAGAGAGAGAGAGAGAGAGAGAGAGAGAGAGAGAAAGAGAAATGAAAGGACAAGAAGAAGGAAGAGAGGAACACAAACTCAGAGAGAGGGGGAGAGAAAGAGGAAGAGGGAGAGAGACAAGGAGGCAGGAAGGGAAGTTCTTTTTCATAGAGATTTAAGTTGGCTCTGATAAGCATAATTTAGCAAACACACATATGCCAACCACATTTCATAATCACATGTGTCTAATATCCTTTATTATATTTTAAATGGCTCAGCCCAGTGCTTATAACTTTCCTTTCCTTTTGTATCAATGGAGTTGCACTCAATCTTCTCCACCTCTGCATATTAGTGAACAGGCTCACTCGCTCATTTAGTTTTTCCCTGTGTATTTTTAACAGGAAAGCTGATGATAATTTTATCTAATTTTATTAATCTTTATCCTGCTCATGGTGTTAATTGTCAAGCTACATACATTTGTTAAAACTCAAATAATTATTCACAATAAACAGTAATATTTATGTTATGAAACTATCATACTTAAAATTTTTCTCTGAACTAGTATACAAATCTGTTTGTAGGAAATTTGTGATTTTTGTTTATTCTTTTCCCTAAAAATTATTGTAACTTAGACAACACAGATACCTTTAAAAAGACGTAGTAATAGAAAACACATAGTCTGTAAGTGGGAAATATACAAGTACTGCAAATATTGAATTGAAATATCCAAGTATCAATGGAAAGATCCTGAAAAGTATTTTAGAACCGTATAGACCTATAACGCACCTGTGTTCGAGTTATATAACATGAGTAACCCTTCGTTTCATTATCAGAAAGTAATGTGTAAGCCTCAGTTAACAAAGAAAGTTCACGTTAAATTTAAGAATAGGCCAAAATTAGTATTTCAGTAAAGATAATCTCTCTGTCTTAAGACAAAGCATGTCCAACATCTGCTAAAAGGTACAGGAATATTTTGATATTTAAACAACAAAATATACATAATAAAATATATTCCTGGGCTAGTTTTAACCAGTGTAAAATAAATTCAATATCTCTTTAATTCTAGCTATTCTATATCTTACTGATATATTAAAAAAAAACATTTAGGAGGCCTTGTAGTTCACACTAAAAATAAAAGGAGAAAAGGTTTTATTCAAAGAAAGAAAGAAAGAAAGAAAGAAAGAAAGAAAGAAAGAAAGAAAGAAAGAGAGAGAGAGAGAGAGAGAGAAGGAAGGGAAGGGAAGGGAAGGGAAGGGAAGGGAAGGGAAGGGAAGGGAAGGGAAGGGAAGGGAAGGGAAGGGAAGGGAAGGGAAGGGAAGGGAAGGGAAGGGAAGGGAAGGGAAGGGAAGAAAGGAAAGAAAGGAAGGAAGGAAAGAAAGAAGGCTCTATAGATTCCACAGTGTGAGGGAATGCTAGAGCAGGGAAGCAGGAGCAGGGTGAGTGGGTAGGGGAGCACCCTCATAGAAGCAGGAGGAGGGACATTGGATAGGGAATTGAAGAGGGGAAACCAGAAAAGGGGATGACATTTGAAATGTAAATAAATAAAATAACCAATAAAAAATTTAAAAACTAATACAACCTCTTCTTATGTGCTTTATTTTAATATTTACAGATAAATCAATGGGGAACTTTAAAAAAAATTGGAGTTTCTATAAAGACTGAATCAGAGGAACTATTTGTAATTAAGCACATCTTAATGTACTATACACTATAATTATTTTAGGGAAAATTGTATTGTTTCTTTTAGGGTTTGATGCAATATATGTTTTTCATATTCACCTTCACTCCAGCCCTTCCAAAATCCTGATCCCCACCACTGTCCTTACCCACCCCACATGTATGTCTTTAAAATTAGTTTTTTACTGTTTTGTATACTTGAGTATCTTGAATATATAAAAGCATGTGTATCACACAAGTGGCTGGTGTCAGCCAATATCATAGGATATTTGCTTCCATAGGATTATAAATATAGAGGTTTGTATGCAGGAACTTGGGAGCTGTGAATTAAACACAAGTTCTAAGTAAGAGCAAAATATACTCTTAACCGATGGGCCAACACACCAGCACTTGCGTCTTTAAAAAAAAATTCATCCCATCAAGAGTATATGTACTGCTTAAATATTGCAAAAGTGTGATTTCCCACCAGACCTTAGTCAATGTACTAGGGAACAGACTTATAAATTAAAGTGTCTTTCCCTCAGAAAAGCTAACAAATACCAATAGATTCGGTAGTAAGGGTGAGATTGTGTGTCACCTCCCTTTTCCATGCTGGGAATTGATTTGTCTTGGGATTGGATAGGTTTTGTGAATACTGTCAGAACCACTGGAATTTTTTATGTTTAGATGCCCTGTTGTGTCCAGAATATACTGATTCCTTATAGATATCCATCTGCTTAGGCTACTGAATACTACTTCCCCCTCTTCTACCACAACCCCTGAGCTTGGCCAGTATGTCATGTGGAATGTATGTTGAATTTGCAGCTCTTATTTCTGAAACTTGCTCAGTAGTGGGTCTCTGTACTAATCAAATTTACTACAATTAGCACCTTCTCAAGATAGGGCTAAAGGATGCATAAAAGTACCAAGAAGTCATTAATAGTATTTTAATACTATTCCCATTTAATATTAGTAGATTTTCTCCTAGGGCCTACACCCATCTAGTCATGAGTTGCTTGTATTTTAATGGTACTAGGTATGGTATTAAATTAAATTAGAAAGTGGCTAGATACCCCATGATATTTATACTGCTATTATACCACCAGTGAAAATACCATACTAGTCTAGTCTTTACTATAGCTCCTATGGACCACAGTTTTATAAAACTGGTGACTTCTTATCTTTCCTAGTAAATTGTGTAGAGACTTTGAGCATATAAAAGTTAGCCAATGCTTCCACATCTGTACCAGTTTGATTTCATCATTATCTATGTCTTGTTTGTTGTGACTTGAGTAGTAGGGTCTTGCCATCACATTCTTGAGGGCACCTTAGTTAAATAGTCTATAATGTTAGATTTAAGGAATCTAATCAACAATGCCTAAAGGACATAAATGACTCTTTACAGTGAGATTTTTATTTGTTAATCTCTGGGGAATAGTCTGGACACTGCTGTTATATGCACAACTGTATACATATATTGTATATGATCGATCATGAGATGACTGTGACAACCATCATTCTATTGATTTCCATCAATTATTAGACTGATTTTGTTATTTAGTCAGGTGTCATATTCCTTCATCAGTGCTCACAGTGTGTTCTGAAACTGTGAGGATGACCTTGACCAATAGAAAAATTTCCTTCTTTGGACAAGAATTTATGAGTGTCTGTGCTCACAATCTAGAGTGTCCAAGAGTTTCTAAGAAAAGCACTATCTTCAAGAACAAAACAGGAAACCCTGATAAACTCAACCAATAAACTAACTGCGGTAGTCACGTTAAAGCTACCTTTTATAAAGCTCATAAGTTTCCAGTGTCATGATTGATCAGTACCTTATGATCAACTATAAAAATATATATTCAAATAACATACAGACTTTGTAGGTTGTACTTACATATTTAGCAGCACATAAACACACACACACACACACACATGTATTTAAACACAAATAATAAAAAATATTACACCTTAAATTTTAAAAAAGAGGACTATATGAAAAAATCAAAGAAAGGAAGGGGATAAATGATGCACTTACACTATAATATCAAAAAAAAAGAATTATAAAATTTAATAGGGTTTAGTTCAGTGAAGAAGGGGACTGACTGTTCACATCTCTTATTTTCAGTTCTGTGGCAAAGGAGGATGAATGAAGACTTCTGAGGACTCTTCAGGAAGCTGGATAACAGAACAAGAGCAATGTGCTAGAATAGAAGACCAGAAAATGAAATGGTGGAGTTTGAGGCTCGATAGACAGTTTGAAAAATACAAATGATGGTTTGAATAAAGAAAGGTATTGCGCATGGGCCACCCCAAGTGAGCGCACTGCAAACACAATGATTGGTCATTTTGAATTTCTGCTCCTTCATTCTGAATTTCAAAGGCTCCTGTGACAAGTGGACATGCAGTGACTGTACCTTTTGTATCTTTCTGTTTCTGACGTGCCTGGATGGAGGCTCAAATAGAAGATGGTGTCAGATAAACATTGTGTTGTCAAAATTTTACCATTAAAGTGTATTATAACATGAAAAAATAAAAATGTTTTTTAAAAAATATAATGATCTATAAGGTTAATGACATTACTGTAGTTATCATGCTATGGAAATGTAATCTTTATTTAGGAAATATATTCATTTTTATTTTGTTAATAGTTAGAACCAGAACTTTTATTTTGGAAAACTGAAAGCAATCTTGACGAAAATGAAGAAGTCAAGAATGATCTGCATACCATATTTCCAGCAATTTTCCTAATGATACCTTTAAAAAACAGTGGGGTAATAAAACTTAAACAGACTGTAGATGAAAGGAACAAAGATAAAGAAGAATTTGAATGCACATAACTAGCATCTCCTGATATTTGACAGAAATCCCAAAATACACAGTGGAGAAAAGATGCCATCTTCAAACAATGACACTAAAACAACTGGGTGTTCACATGTAGAATAAGGTCAGGCCCATATCTATTACTCTGAACAAAAATCATCTTGAAATGGACCTGAAGCTTTAAGGTGAACACGAGGTATATGGAACCTGAAGTAGCCACCTCCTGTAGTCAGGCAGGATTTTCAGTGGAGGCAGAAGTCCAGCAATCCACCCACAAAATCTTAGACCCAAAATATCTCCTACCTACAAGATATACCAGGACAAAGATGAAGCAGAGACTAAGGGAATGGCCAACCAAGGACTGGACCACACTGATATTCATTCTGTGGGCAAACACCAATCCCTGACACTATTAGTGATATTCTGTTATGCTTGAAGACAGACACCTAGCATAACTTTCCTCTGAGAGGCTCCACACACCAGCTGATGGAAACAGATGCAGAGACTCACAGTCAAACATTAGATGGAGTTTCAGGAGTCTTGTGGAAGAATTGAGAAACAGATGAAAGGACGCAGGAAGAACTACAGTCAACTAGCCTGTACTACTGGGGCTGAACAGAGAGTGAAACAACAAACAAACCGTGAGTATGGGCTGGACCTATCCTCTCTCTACCCCTCCCCCATATACATACCTGCTCAGATGAAGCAGATGCACAGTTTGGCCTTCATTGTGGTCCCCAAAAAACTTGAGTGGAGCTGTCCCTGTATATGTTGCCTGACTATGGATCCCTTTTCTTTGAGTGGGCTATCTTGCATGTATGTCTAGTTCTGCAGTATCTTACTGCAAATACTTTCAACACTGAAACTGTAAGAAGAGGCCTAAATCATTCGAATAGGAGAACTTTCTGAAAAGATCGCCATTTTTGCACAAGAACCAAGACCAACACTTGGCCAGTGGAACCACATAAACCTAGAAAGCTTTAACACAACCAATGTAACAATTTATTAAGACTTTAAAACTTAAGAAAATTTCTGAGTAGTCAAACTCATTTATGCTTGTCTGTGTGGGTGGCTACACGAGTATGCTGCAGTGCAAGGCCTGTGAAAGTGGAGGTGAAAAAAGGACATTGGATTCCCTGGAGGTGAAGCTATGGATGTTTGCAGGAAATTGAGATGTGTTGTCAGGTCCTCATAATTGTACAGCAAGCACTCTTAACGTCTCTCTCATTTCTAGCTCCATTTTTAATTAAATATAACATTCATCACATCTCTTACTGATATGATTTACCCATGGACTCAACTTTCCTTTGAGATTTCTAAACTTTGACTCCTCTCTAGCTGCTGTTTTTTTTTTTTTCTAATTCTCTGCTATCCAGATTTATTTTATATAAATTTATTTCATATAAATAGGAATTTAACTAGTTCTGGATTATAGAATTTGTTGCTGAATACTTAATCATAGTATTTGCTTATCATCTAAAAGAGTATCTTTTAAACAGATAGTTTTCTCTAAGACTTTTTTCTCTTATTTGTCATTTTATTTAATTATGAATCTTATTATTATACTTAAAATCATATAGTTTTGAGGAATAGTTTTAAAATCCAAACAGTCTTTTTAGTTGTTTTTTGGTAATGATTTCCATATTTTCTTTCATTTGCTTCTGTTCATATATTAAAATTAAATGTTCTTTTCAAAATTCAGAATTAATGTCACTGTTTCTTTTCTTTTTTCTTTTTTTTTTTTTTTTTTTTTTGCTTCTCAATGTATGCTTTTAAGCTGAGCCACTTTAAATTTTAAGTTCACACAATAATCTTCACTCAGTATTGCTCTCTGTTTCTTTTATATGTTTTGGCCTATTGGTGTTCATTTTCAGCTATCTCACATTTGCCTTAGTGAATTTCTGCTTAGTTTCTTTCTTTTTTTAAGAGTATTTCTTCTTTAGAATTTATTTGTGAAATTTACTTTTCACTGTTGATTTTTTGTTTCAATGTATTGATGTCACAAAAGACAGTGGGAATGATTTCAATCTACTTAAAACTGTAGAGACTTGTTTTGGCATAATATGTAAATTATTTTTCTGTAAAAACAGAGCAGATTGCTACTGTGGTTACCTTCGAAGGCTGAGTTTAGGCTTTACCTTATTCTGGTGGTATCATATTGTCAGGAGAACCTTTCTTTTGGGTAATTTTTCATATTACTATATAATGGGCATGATTATAGTTTTGATAATTATAATCCCATCCATAGATCCCATTCTTGCTTCTTCCCATAAGTTCTGATCTTGTGGTTTTATTTTGTATATTTGTATTGTATACATTTCTCAGTATTTTTACAAGGTTACTAATTCTGTAATTAAGTTTTACACTAAAGGTATATTTGTTGTTATTTTATGGGGATGATGCCATGGAAGGATGATAGATCTCAGGTCTCCTGAACTGTACTGATGGTTATTAGCTGCCATGTTGTCTGGAACTGAACCACGGTTCTCTGCAATAGCAGCAAGAGCACTTAAAATGTTGATGCATCACCTGCCACTAGGTTTTACCTTTAAATTTTTATACTAGTTTTTAAGGACTTATAAGTCAGATTTGCAGTAGTACAGATTGTGTCTTGGATGGAAAAAAAATCATTCGCAGGCTTCTACGGTTGATGCCTGGTTTACAACTGGTGGCATCTACAAATTTTGGAAGTTGGGACTTAGATTTTATCTCACGATTTGAGAGAACATCTTGTAAGCCAAAATAAGCCTTTCACCACTTAAATTGTGTCTTGTCAGGTATTAGATCAGAGCAATAAGAAAAAGTAATTCAGATTATCAGTACTGGTCAGTAGGGTTATTACTCTGAGAATGCTGACCATATGTTCTGAGGATTATGACTTGTTTTGTTGGGAATGTGGAAACCCTAAAGCTGCAATCTTATCAGAGCTTGAATGGGCATCCTAGAGACACTAGTAAACCTGGTAATATCAAAATGCTATTTAATGTATTGAGGAGCAGGCACAGAAGGTTTAAAAATAGAACAAAAATCTCTAGTGGGAATTATATAGCAGGCCACATGTACTGTACTGGTAAAGATTTTAACTGCATTCACTCATGTCCTGTAATTTGAGGGAGATTGAATAAAAAACAGAGTAAGTGATATAGCAGAGATAATTTCAAGACAGCATACCCTGTAGTAACAGCTATTATTATTTTTACACAGATATATAGCGAGAGCATCAAATGGAGCAGAAGTATATGAAAAATCCACAATTTAGTGAGGGAAAAAAAAGCCTGAACTGGCAGGGGAAATACATGTAGAATTGTTTAAAATGTTTGGTAATCATAAGGTTAAATTTGGGCTTTGCATTTGAACAAGAAAAAAGTATTTTGAAGGGGAAAACTCCCTCCTATTAAGAGTTCCATTGTGGAATAATTCAAACTTATTTTGATTTACACCTACAAAGTCTCACAAGACCACTATAGTTATGGACTAATGTGGAGCAGGATACTTCTTGAGTTGAGAACAAAATTTGCATCATTTAGGTGGTTCTGGTTTTTCCACAAAAAGGATCTATAATGATGAGTGAATTGTGGAGATTTATATAAAAGTTCAGAGTCCTGAAGATATACACATTCTCTATGTGACGGTTCTGTAAGGGATGTATCTATGAGTTTGCAAGACTGAAGCCAGAGGCAAAATAATTCCTGACACTATAAATAATACTGTTAAGCTTGTAGGCAGGAGCCTACTATAGCTGTTCCCTAATAGGCAGCTGACTCAGACTGATGGTAGAAACCCACTGCCAAACATTGGATGGAGGTCTGGGACTTTTATAGAAGAGTTAGGGGATGGATTGATGGCCATGAAGGGAATAGGAATTCCACAGGAAAACCAACAGTGTCAACTAACCTGAACTTCAGATCTCTCAGAGAATGAGACACCAACTAAAAAGCATACATGGGCTTCTATCATATATGTAGCATATTTGCAGCTCGGTCTCCCTATGGGTTCCCAAACAATTGGAAAGAGGGCTGTCTCTAAAACTTTAGTCTGACTATGGAATCCATTCTGTGACAGGGCTGCCTTTTCTGGCCTCAGTGGAGAGGATGCACCGAATTCTGTAAAGACTAGATGCACCAGAATCGGAAGATATGGGGAGGGTGAGGCATTCTTTCTGAAGAGAAGGGAAAGGATATGGGAGGAACTATGTGACGGGAGGAGAAGGAAGGCACACACATTTAAGATTTAAACAAACAAATAAGTAAATAAATAGGTAGATAAGAGATATCAATACATGTTAAGCAAGCCCTTATTAACAACAACAAAAAAATGAACAGCTGGGGCTATCTGGAAAAATGTAGAGCATTCTCTATACCAGTTACAGTCACCACATGGTGCTAACCTAATAGGGAAGCCACATGCAATCCAGGCATCAGAGTTGAAAGAATGAGCATGTCTATGACTTTTGGAACACTGACAATGTCATCATGTGCTGCAATAGAGAAATGGATATGTGGGCTTGCAGCCTTGCTTTGATCTTATCTTTCCTGGCTACTATCCTACTCCTTACTTTCATAATGGGAATGTTTATTTTGTGTAATTGTATGTTATAAACATGTAAACTGTTATTTGTTTTTGTAATTGGTGGCAATTAGCAAATAGTTGTAAATCTCAGAAGAGACTCTGAACCATGTAAAAACTTTTAACATTATGTAGCCACTTGATGTTTACCCAAACTCACTTTGTGTTATGACATTCCCATAATTCTGTGGAGACCAGTGTTAAGTTGTTATAGTTTGGATATAAAATGTCCTGAGAAGGCTCCAGTGTTTGAACACTGGCTCCTTGGCTGACATCACTGATCACAGAGATGGTGGGTGCTTTGGAATTCAGGACCTATTAGGGAAAAGTGGAAGAAAAATACTTGACATTTTTCTTTGCCTGCCTCTTTCTCCTGTTCATTTTTGTTCTTGATTCACTCAGACATGAGCAAGGGTCTTCATATTTATGTCACCAGTGAGGAATTGCTTTGAAGATCATACCTTCTCCTTTATTGTGTCTATATTCTTAAGCCATGGGTTAAATTTACTTTTTAGTCTCTAGGTGACTTTTTGTTTTCAAGATTTTGTCATAGAAAAAGAGAAAATTAATTAACAGAATACTTTGGTTTTCTCCATTGATTGACCTCACCTTCTTTGATTTATGTTCCCATTCATTTTAGTTCTTTAGCATTTTATGTAAAACATCTTTCTTCAACATTTATTATAAGGCAAGCCTGGAGAAGGAGAACTCATTTTCTGCAGTTGAGGATAGAGAAATTAGTTTTAATTAAAAAACTAAAAATTGAGAGATATAAATGTTTAAATGTATTGATAGTTAAGTTTCTTTGATTTTTTTTTCAGCAAGTGGTATTAGACACTTGGACATTCCCAAACTAGAGAATGAGTAATTAGTTTTGCACCATGCAAGGTATAGTAGAAATGTGACAGATAATGGGCCAAAAATACAAATGTAAGATTTAGAACTTCAGAATTCTTACAAAATTGTAGGAGCAAGTATCTCTTATTGTAGCTTAAGAGATAGGTCATATGTAGTATAGTGAAAATGTAATTATAAAAAATATTATGGACTTATTCTTTAAAATATTATTTAAAGAAAGATAAAAATGTGACCTAGTTATAAAAGATCTTAAGGGACTTACATAATTAACTTATAAATAACTTTCATATCTCAGTTGTAAACACTCAAATAGAATAACCAAAAATTACTAGAGAGTAATATAGGAACAGCTTCAAGAAAGATGTAAAAATTGAAAATAAGTGACTGAAATATATTGAATTTCATTACCCTCCAGCAAAACAAAAACCAAGCACAATGAAGTGTTATTCACTTTTTTTTACAATAACTTTCTTTAAAATGATACCATTATGATTGTTGACATGGCTGTTGAAAAGTCAAAACCATCATAGACTGCTGGTGGAATTGTAAAATGATAAAGGTAACATGGGAAAATTTACCAATTTATAAGCATATGAAACATTGAGATATCTTAAGTCCCTAATTATTTCCTCATTCATTTATTTAAAATATAATGACGGTGAAAAACTCTTACATGCAAAGATTATTACTACAATTCTGGTGGTATAGCCAAATTATAGAATAATTCTAAGTGTCTTCAATAGATAAAATATTTTAAAAATGTATATAAACAATGAATGCTGTGTCCTATTGCTGTGAGGAGACACCAGAACTGAAGCAAATCTTAAAACAAAACAAAACAAAACAAAACAAAACAAAACAAAACAAAACAGCAGTATTATTTAGGAACCTGTTTACAGTTTCAGAGCTATAGTCCATTTTCGTCATGACAGAAATCATGGTCTCATGCAGGCAGGCATTAAAGAAGAATGTGAGAGTTACCACCTCAAATCTATGCCAAAAGAAATAAGTGCATCACTCTTTCCAGAGCTTTGTGCAGTGAAGTGTTGACTTCTGAGTTTATTTCCTGTATGCAATTCTTAAAATTAAATCTCTGTAAAGAAGATTCGTGGATCTCTTCCTTCTAGAACAGATAGTCTATTTAGTCAGAACATCTATTACCACAATGAAAAGTGAGACAGTAGCTGATTTTATTTCCTTTTTGTCCAGGGCATTGCCTCATGAGAGAATTATACCAAATCCACTGTCTGTATTTTAGCTGTTTCACATTTTTATATCTCACAATAATACAATTTTTAAAGTAGTATATGAAAAAGACATTCTTCATGATTGTTTATCTCAGAATATTTTGGCATTGACACAGCAACTTCCCATACATGCATGCACCCAAACACATGTGCATATGTATGTACATATATTCACTCACATACACACCTAGCCCACTATAATATTTTATTAAATATCATTGAAGATTATTTATTCATTTATCAATATATCCTGTATTTTTCCTACATCTTTAATGATTCAGAGAGTATAATATATTACTAACAATGAATTTATTCTAAGAAAAACTTGTGCAAAAAAACTTTGAAAAGGAATGAATCTTCAAAATTTTTGCTGACCTGCATGTTGGCAAATTAGGCACCAAGAGCACAGTACATTTTATGCTTTAGTATTTTTGCTGCGTATTGTTTTATTGCAGAATACTTTATTGTAATAGCATTCACTTCTGAGAGTATACTTACGTTTATGACTTCCATGTGATTGGAATACATTACGTAAGTAAAACTCAGTTTATTAGTTGGAATAGTTATGCGTGTGAGTATTCCTAAATGTCACATTTCTACAAGTCTGTATTTTATGTAATTGACAGGAATGGATCCCTAAAGGAAACTCTCATGAACTTTCATTTGTACAAATCTTCTTTTTCAACTGACAATGTAATAGGACCTCATATCTTTGCAAACTGAACAGTTTTTTTTTTTCCTAGTGTTGGAACAAGCAGATGCTAAAAATGAGCACAGGAAAGTAAAGACACATACAGACAAGTAAAGTTATCATGTGGAGCACAGAGGGAAAATCAGCAATATAATGAATTCTCAAAGGTCCCAAATGAACAATCCTTTATCCCTTTTATTTTATTCATTTTGGATGTATAATATATGTAAGGATGTCACTGAAAATAGAGGAAAGATAGGCTATAGATTATACCCTTAGAGATTCTGTTGTAGTGTCTTGATTTTTCTCTTGCAATTACAGTATGATTACAACATTTCAGATTCTAAAAATACAGACCCTTAAAGATTTTAAAATGCTTTTTTGTTTTAAGTCTATGAATATTTTATCTGCATGTATGCCTGTGCACTTTGTGCATGCAGAGTTCCTAGAGACCAGAAGTAGGTACTGTTAATCTTAGATCTGAAGTTATATAAGGTTGTGTGCTGCGACATAGATACAAGAAACAGAACCTAAGTCTTCTCCAAGAGCACTAAGTGTTTTAAACCACTGAGCCATTGCTCTATCCCCACATTGAGAGAGAGAGAGAGAGAGAGAAAGAGAGAGAGAGAAAATATCATAGAGACCAGAAAAGTAAGTGAGATTTCCTAGAGACTCTATCTAATTCAGGTAAGTTTTTTAACCACTACACCATCTTTCTTTCTCATTTATAGCACTTATTTTACTAACATTTGATATCTTGTAGTAATTTATCAGAATATGTGTGTGTGTGTATGTGTGTGTGTGTGTGTGTGTGTGTGTGTAAAAATAATCTGTGACTGAGAAATCAATGTTTTGCCTTATCATAACTTAAAATTCAGGTAAATTAACTTACAAGAAAATCCACAGTTATAGAGGTTTAAATTCAGTGATTTTAAAGTTAACTATGTGCTCAAAAAGTCTGTCAACACAAACCAATTAAAATCAAGCAAGGAAATAGACAAACAAAGACCTAAAAGAGTCTAGACCTAGTAGTAAGCACTACTTTACCCGCCTTTGCTACTTCCTAGGAAGCTTTAACTTAGTTTATATATTCACGGATTACAAATCCTCTCTAATTTCTGTGACTAGAATTGTACTGTGATTTCATATGAAATTTGATTCTAAGTTTTCTTAAAATAATGTCTTCTCAAGTTTCATGCTTTCTTTTAATTTTAAATATAATTTCCTAAATTATATTGGCTGAAAAGTATTTCATTGTATGAAACTGCCACAGTTTATGTAACTTTTTCTCAGTTTATAGTCATTTAGTTTATATCCACTCATTTTCTACTCTAAGTAATGCTGTAGGTACAATTATTAGTCTTATTCATCCTATTATTAATTAGTGTAATGGATGATTGATTTACATAAATATATTACATAAATCTTGAATGAAAGTTTGCATTTAATGCCAGTTAATCAAATACCAATGTTTTGAATATATTTACATTTTATATATTTTTACCATGTAAATTTTCTAAAATTCATATTTAAAAGAAGGAAATTTGTTACTTATATAAAAATCATATAAAGTGTTAAGGTGAATTATTATAAATAAAGTAAAATTTTAAAAAGTAAATAAAGTAAATGATTTATTTCCTACCATGAAGTTAAAAAAATGTGTAAATGGCTTAAATTAAAATATATTGCTTGTACCTGTTGCTTTTGTATTAATAATATAGAGAAAAATAATTATCTATAATTATATAAATGATATAAAAATAAGTATGTAATTTGGAAAAAGAAAATATAATATAGCATTAATACTAAAATAAATAAAGGAGAAAGTTTTAATAAAAGTATTACATATGTCTTAACATTATTTGTATATTATATAAATTATATAATGCTAAGTGTATGTGTGTTTGTATGTATATTCTTATTCTAATGGATATGCCTATCTCTCATGAGAAAAATACATGAAAGAGAGGCTACTTAAGAAAAATAACAGAGGAGAGGCACAATTTTCCCAAGACAGTTTTACAGATACAGGTAGTGGCAGTGAAGGCAAAACTAGCCAGAGAATAAGAAGGAGCCAGAAGGTTACAACAGATTTCCAAAATTAGTTTGTGTCCAAACAGAGAAATTTAGTCAGTAGCAAAGAGGAACAATTTCAGTCAGCTTGAAGAGAAGAATTAAAACAGTACAAATCTATGCATATATGGATATTTAAGATAGTTTTCTACCTGTCAGCCCAGCAGTGAACTGGTTCCAGAGAGGATATAGGGGTCAGGCAAGATGAAGGATGAATCGGGCACCAAGATTGGGAGGCTTTGCAAATCTGGCTGTCTAGATTTTAGAAAATTTCTTTATACAGGATTAAAGACATTCATATTCTCATGAAATAACAGATCTTATCATTTTGTTCCAGCATAGTTTTGTAATATGCCCAGGGCTTCAAGTTAAGCACAGGTAGTTACATAGAGTGGGAGTTATCAGAAAATATTATATACATTTACAAAAATTTCAGAACAAATTTAATTAATCAGTTCTTTCAGTCCAACCTACTGACTCTTTTGTCCTGGTGTTTTGTGTAAAATTCCAGGACAGACAATATTTATCCTACTTAATTACTCACATCAGAAAATTTTTTACTTAGTCAACCTCTGAAGAAACACGCATATTAAATCACGTGTAATTATATATATGTACATATATATTATATGATTATGTATATGTATAGTACAAAGGTACTATCTATATCTATATCTATATCCATATCCATATCCATATCCATATCCATATCCATATCCATATCCATATCCATATCCATATCCATATCTATCTATCTATCTATCTATCTATCTATCTATCTCTCTCTCTCTCTCTCTCTCTCTCTCTCTATTTCACCTTTGTATCTAAGCAGGACTATGCTGAAAATGTTCACTATTATACCGTCCTTAAAAGTTTAGTTATCGTTTCTACAATCCCAGTTATTCAAAAGTATGCAGGGTACCTGTTTTTATTCTTGTATTGTTCCTATTACAACAGTAAAAAAAAAAAAAATAAGTAAGGCAGACAAAAGGATCACAGTCATAAATAATTAATTTGAACAAAGGAAACTATCAACATAAAATTACATACATATTAAACTATAAAAATTATGCAGACTTTCTAGTTTTTAAAAGCATGTCTAATGAAATGTAAGACAGCAATTTCTTAATTTATTTCTCTTTTATAAAAGATTATCTCACATATTTACCAAACATTTAAATTGTATTGTAATCATAGTGAAAGTTATTTAATTTTAAAACACTTGACTTATTATATGTACCAATAAAAAAGCAATATCTTGAAAAATATGAATGTTGCATGAAGGTTAATTTATAATATAATCAGCATTAGTAGTTTCTATTCCAAATATTGGTTTTGTCTCTTTCTCTGTCCTATTGTATTATTTTGAAATATATTTATTTTTTACACTGGATACCTTTTAAAATAAATGGACAAAAATATTAAACAACCCATGTGGGAGATTGATTCCCATTGGTATTCAGTCAGCAAGTCCCAGCATGCCTGCACTGGTTGTTATGTGTGCTACTTGTCCAGCATGTTTGTCTCTTGTTTTGAATAATTTGGCCATTTGTTTTTAATACTTATATACTTCTTTATTCTTGGGTTGGAGATATTGAAAATATATGACACAATATGTATGAGTTTTAAACATTTAATTGGTATACATATGAATTCATAGCATAGTTGTGTAAGTTACACAAAGTACATTTTAATATATTAAAATCAATAAGTCATTCATTCTTAATTTGTTGAGCATAGATTATGAGCTAATCTTTCTTTAAATTATAGAGTTAGATGAAGATAACTGTTGGTTGGGGAAGACCAAGAGACTCCCCCTAAATGATACAGAATATTGGTATTATCTATGGTTTTTAGGACTTAATAAGATCCTGCTGCTGAAGACATCATAGATTTCTATACAATACTTCAAAAAAGAGCTAGGAATGACCTGGAAGTCTTTTCCTAGAGGACTTACTCCTCTCATCATGCTGTAAATTTGATAAAAGATAAAGGCAACAATAGTCCTATCAAGTTGTAAGGCCTACTAAGCTGTAAGGTCTACCAAGCTGTAAGGCTTAGCAACCCAAAACATGCCAGGAATGGTAAGATATTTTAATGGTACAACAGAGACTTTTATCTTGAAAAACAAAAGTACTTTTCTTATGGGAATTAAGGACCACTCAGTAAGAAGACTCACATGTCTGTTACTGTAAACCAATCTAGCTACTCATAGCTAGAGAGGATACAGGAGAACATAATACTGATTCATTTACATTCTTGTGCATGTGTGTGTCTCTGTGTGTGTGCCTGTGTGTCTCTGTGTGTGTGAATTTTAACATGACTTAAAATCACCATTTCCTAGTAATTATTTTTATTAAAATCTAAAATAATTCTGGGATGTAATGAAGAAACAGGCATTTAGAGAGGTTATGAAATGCTGTAAATTTTGAAATGTGTTGTAAATATAAAATATTAATGGTCAGTGCATTCTGTTGGACAGATGTTTCTAGTATGACGGATGGGACAAATAAAGTTAATTAGATGGACAGTTAATAAAGGTTAATGTTTCATAAATAATAGGCATAATGGAAAAATTTGGAACTTGATTTTATGTTTATTTATTATTTATATTTATTAAAAATAAAATATTTTAAAGATTATAATATAATTTTTTCAGGGACTATATGATGTTTATGAATAAAATCAGGAAGCAAAGGGAAAAAGTGAAAAGTTTGGAAGTTTAAAGTTCAGTGAAAATATAAAGATATTAGTTCAGATATTAAATATTTTATTAGAATACTGTTAGTTAGTACATGAGTTCTGAACACAGGTTGGAGAGTACACTGAAAGTTTCCATCAGTGTTATCTCTTCATCTCATGTAGATTTGAGTGTTATAGCCCTGAAGGCAGGCGCAGGGGCTGCTAAGAAAGGTTGCTGACCTGTGGCTGGGGGAAGTTATACAGAACATACAGCAAACAGTGAAGGAGGGAGCTCAGACACAGCATGAATGCTGTCCTTGCAGAAGAGTCCATCTCTCTCAGGAATAGCAGGTGATATCCTCCCATTCCAGACAAGTTTGCCACGAAAAATGCCTGCTGAATCTTCTTTCACAGAGAAAAATTGAAAAAGTAAATTTTCCTAGAAACATCTTGGATTTCAATTAACACAGAAATATAAAGCAGTAAATAGAAGACATTTTCAATACAAACAAAAACATGGTGATTGCAAAGTAAGCTAGCACTTAAGAAGGGGCACCTGGAGAGGGCAAGAGTCAAATTAACTGAGGAAGAAGGCGTTTGAGATATTACAGAACATTTCCTGGTTTTTCCCTAATAACAGCTGACTTTTATTCATTCCCAAAATAGCAGGAGACCTAAGATGAGAAAAGACCAATTACAGTTCTGTAAACAAACTTTTGAAGAAAAAATAATTTTTAAAAATAAACCAAAGGACATTTGTAAGAGACGAAACAAAAACTCTGTAGGTTACAGAACCAAAAATTCTACAATAAACACAAACACATAAAAAAAGAGAACAATAAAACTTTAAAGTTATAAAGACTCATTTTCTAGAATTTTCCATTTAATGTTAACATCAGGAAAAGTAAAATGGTTGAGGAGAAGGAGAAATCCTTTCTTTCTGAACTTTGGGTATAGTAAATGTAAACTAATTATGACAACTAAAATACATTTTAATAGAAGCAGAGGCAGGTTGAAATAACAACGACCACAATACACCTTCTTTACAGCTAGATGATGATCGTAAGCATCACTTGGGGTTGTAGAAAAAGACTGTTTAAACTGTAAGGTCCTCTGCTCTGAGAATGTCTTTGTTTTCTCCCATGTAATTTGCTGCTGGATTAAAGAAATGGCTGTTTATGGCTGGAAGAGTAAAAACCGAGGCAGCTCTTTCAGATATGATAGCAGTTGGAATGGAACAGATAAGGGATCTGTGAGACCATAGAAGAAGAGAGAATGAAAACAGAAAATTGGGGGAAGGAGCTCACAACTGTGAGATTTATAAAAGATAATTTCCTTAAAACAAGTGGCTCCAAATCTCAAAACTGTTTCAGGAGCAGGGTCTAGGTTCAAGGAAGCCCACAGGTCATTTCAGATTTAATTAGTTATGAGTCTAGAGGCAGTTTCAAATAAATATAATTTCTAGGTCTTTGTTTTAAAAATATTTTATCAGGTGCAATTATTAATTTACAGATTTAAATATTTCAAATACAATAATTGAGTGTAAATCGATGTGACCATTTCCTCCAGTTTCTCATTATACTTTAATAATATTGTGCTATTAAAATTTTTATGCCATTTTTAAAAAGAAGGAAATATGAAAGAAGTGAAAAGCTGTTCCTGGTCTACCTGACAGCTGTAGCAAAACGTATTAACATTAGATAGTTTAAGACAGTAAAATTCCAAGGTATGGATGGTCAAAAGACAAAACTATGGAGGAGAAATGACAGAAACATACAATACAAATGGTATTTCCTCAACATATATGTCAGATACATCAGAGTGAAAGGGATTGGGGCCTTCCCAGATTAAGTACTAAGGTTTCAGCAAGAGTGGTAAAAATTCAAAAAGGTTTAATTTATCTCACACTCACGTGGAGATTATTTTTCCCTGAATAATGCAACAGTGACTTTGAATATATCGATTGATTATCTTTTTTTTTTTTTTGTAGATAAGATCTGACATGGTATAAAATAAAAATAAGAATCAGCTCACCATCTGGGAATTGCAATATGTCATGTCCTTTTATATCTAACTCTAGTAAATGTAAATGTCTATATGCTATGTGGAATCATATAAGGGATAGGAAGGATGGAAAGGGATGAAGAATATTGAGGGAGAGATGAATATAAGGAGGAGGTTGTGGGAGAGGAGGGCTATGTATGCATAAATGTATTCTGGTAATTTTCCAATTCCTATTTCCTTATTGCTTTTAAAGGAGCATCTTTCTCTATTAAGATTCACTTTCCATCCCAATATCAGCCCCTCCTCTTCCTCCCAGTGCCCACCTCACATAACTCCTCCCCTGACTTGCCCCTGCCCTTCTCCTCTGAGAAGGGGAAGGCCCCCTCTGGAAGTCATCTCAGCCTGGAACATCATGTCACTGCAGGGCTAGGGGCATTCTCTCCCACTGAGGCCAGACAAAACTTCCAGTAAGGAGAACAGGATCACCAGGGAGTCAACAGGTTCAGGGACAGACCCCACTCCAGTTGTGCAGGGATCCACATGAAAACCTAGCTGCATAACTACTACATGTTTTCAAGGAGCGTAATTCCAGCCCATGCTTCAGGGATCTACCAAGGGTCCAGGTTTGTTTACTTTGTTGGTCTTCCTGTGGAGACCCTACCCTCAATCCTTCCACAACTCTTTCACAAGACTTGGGTATCTGCATCTGTTTCCATTGGCTACTGTGTGCAGCCTCTCATAAGGCAGTTAATGCTAGGCTCCTGTCTGCAAATACAGCAGAGAATCATTAATGGTGTCAGAGATAGTTCTTTCCCATAGGATGGGTCTTAATTTGGGACAGTCATTGGCCATTCCCTCCTCCTCGGGTCCATATTTGTCCCTGCACTTGTAGCAAGGCCACATTTTGGATCCAAGGTTTTGGTGGTGGGTTACTGTTCATATTTCTCCACTGGGAGTCCTGCCTGGCTATAGGCGGTGGCCACTTCAATCACACTACTGCTAGGAGTCTCAGCTAGAGTCATCCCAGTAGACTCCCTGAAGTCTCTCCCTAGTCCCAGGTCTCTGCCAGATGTCTTCACCACGAACACAGCCGTACTGACTATTTATGTTTTCTCTTCCCTGCTCTCCATAAACCTGACAGCCCTGCCCAGTTCCCCTTGCATCCCCTCTCCCACCCAGTTCCCTTCCTCCAACCACTACCAATACATATTTTATTTCCCCATTCTGAGTAAAATTCAAATATCTTTACTTGGACCCTGATGTAACCCAAGATTGTCACAAAGTCACTTGAGAATGAGCTTAAACTTATTCTTTAGTCTAAACTGATCAAGTACTGAAAATCTTGGTTGGTATACCCCACAAAATATTACCATTTAAGATAATATCATCTTCACAATTTTCATAACAACATACATTATTTAGCCTATATGCTACTTTTTTTTTTTCATTGAAGTAAGTCATATAAAGATGGTCTTTGGCTCAGCAGTAAAATGTCTGTTGTTCTTGTAAAGGTCCAGAATTAGTTCCTAGAATTTGCTTTAGGCCACACACCACTGCCTTTGTTTCAACTCAAGTGGGAGAGAGTTTCTGACATTTATGGCCTCGGAGAGAACCAGCACAAATTGAACATACCCAGGGAAATATACGTAATTAAATAATTAAGCCGAATATCATTAAAAACACACGTTAATGAAAATTTTCACTGATTTTTTGTTTTGTTTTGTTTTGTTTTGTTTCTGAGATAGGGTTTCTTTGTGTAGTCCTGGCTCACCTGGAACTCCCTCTGTCGACCAGGCTGGTCTTGAACTCAGAAATCTGCCTGCCTCTGCCTCCCAAGTTCTTGGATTAAAGGTGTGTGACACCCCTGCATGCCTAATAATATTTATCCTTAGCTCTATACCAGGCATTAGAAGAAATAATGCTTGCTCAAGGTCCACTATAGATGCAGGTTTCAGAAACCAACTCTACATCAGCATTCAGTTTGGAGGAGGTGTTATAGTTAGAAATGGAAAACATCCTCTCTCTCTCTCTCTCTCTCTCTCTCTCTCTCTCTCTCTCTCTCTCTCTCTCTCTCCCTCCCTCCCTCCCTCCCTCCCTCCCTCCCTCCCTCCCTCCCTCCCTCCCTCCCTCCCTCCCTTCCTTCCTTCCTTCCTTCCTTCCTTCCTCTCTCCCTTTCTTCCTCCTCCTCCTCCTCCTCCTCCTCCTCTTCTTCTTCTTCTTCTTCTTCTTCTTCTTCTTCTTCTTCTTCTTCTTCTTCTTCTCTCTCTCTCTCTCTCTCTCTCTCTCTCTCTCTCTCTCTCTCTCTCTTTCTTTTGTTTTTTTTTCCAGACATTAATCTTTAATAAAAGCGACATGGCCTTAAATATTTTTGTAAATTTCCATAGGTAATTCTGACTTAATATTTCTCTTTGTAAAAACCTCCTCCTTCTTGTTAACTTTACTGGCAATCCAAACATAGATGCAAGCACTATCCAGGCCAGAAGTTCTTTTCCTCAGCATATCAGAGCACGCTTGAGTAGATTTTGGTAAGAAATGTTGATCACTGTCTGCACAGCAAATTTCAACAGCAACAAAAACGAAACCGTCAAAAGAATTTCAGATAATTTAACTGCATTTAGGTCAAAGCTCAAGAATATATTTCAAAATAAAATGTAAAGTATCTAGTAAAAAACTGAAGTGCACTCTGAATTTAGTGCATTAATTTACTGTAGTTCAGTAAAATTTACCAAGCACACAAAGTGGAAAGAAGCATATCTGGTGATTTAGGAAATGTCAATTAAGTGTGACATAGACATGTCATAAGTGACAAAATGTTAGAAAGGATATTATAATATTTTCATGATTATGTTAATTATGCTCTACATGTTAAAGTGATGGAGAAAATTGACTAGGCTAGATAAAGAGAAGAAAATTATATTTAAGAGTGTCATATCAAACATGGGAATTTTACTAAATATCTAACCTTCATATATAGTGGTGAAACTCTGTTATCTAGAATTAATAGGCTAGGTAGGCTAAAGTAAAGACTATTGAGCTTAGCCAGGTAGTGGTGGCACATGCCTTTAATGCCAGCACTTGGAGGCAGAAGCAGGTGGATTTCTGAATTCAAGGCCAGCCTGGTCTACAGAGTGAGTGCCAGGACAGCCAGGGCTACACAGAGAAACCCTGTCTCGAAAAAACAGGGTTTTTTTTTTTTGAGATCCACCCCATAATCAGCATCCAAACGCTGACACCATTGCATACACTAGCAAGATTTTATCGAAAGGACCCAGATGTAGCTGTCTCTTGTGAGACTATGCCGGGGCCTAGCAAACACAGAAGTGGATGCTCACAGTCAGCTAATGGATGGATCACAGGGCTCACAATGGAGGAGCTAGAGAAAGTACCCAAGGAGCTAAAGGGATCTGCAACCCTATAGGTGGAACAACATTATTAACTAACCAGTACCCCGGAGCTCTTGACTCTAGCTGCATATGTATCAAAAGATGGCCTAGTCGGCCATCACTGGAAAGAGAGGCCCATTGGACATGCAAACTTTATATGCCCCAGTACAGGGGAATGCCAGGGCCAAAAAGGGGGAGTGGGTGGGTAGGGGAGTGGGGGTGGGTGGGTATGGGGGACTTTTGGTATAGCATTGGAAATGTAAATGAGCTAAATACCTAATAAAAATGGAAAAAAAAGAGAAAAAAAACAAAAACAGAAACAAAAACAAACAAACAAACAAAAGATTAGCAAGCTTGATGATAGGAGTAGAATCCACCCTTATGAGACACTCAAAAATAGGCTGAAAGAAACTAATCAACCCAGGTGAAGTAAAGACTTTGTAATTGTGTGCAGAAGCTACAGGAATAAGTCCACAGTAAACCTTTATTTTTACATCCTTTCTGGAGAAATTAAATAATATGGCAAAACTTGATTCTAAGTTAGGTAGTGGTGATTAAAAGGAAAAAAATTACTTTCCGGAAACCATAGAAAATAAGTGTAACACTGCATTATAAAGGTAAATAAACATAAAATTAAAACACATCAACTTCCTCTCCACCAAAAATCATGAAAAGTAGAAGTTAAAACAGCAATTTCACAGGAAAATTCAATTTCTCAGGCAATTTCTTAGCTTAAATTTTAGTGAAATTTGACATAAAAATGCCATGATGAAATATTTTGCTAGATACAATCTTATACTTACTTGGAGGTTTCAAATTTATAATACATGTGGATGTGTCAAAATCTTAGAGAAGCTTTGGTTAAAAATAGCTTAAAATGCTTTAATTCATTTGTTTTTTCTCAAATTTCTTTCTTTTTTTTAAAAAAAAATCTGCTGCTTTCCTTTTTCATCTCCCATACTTGCTTGTATCATAGTATTTCATTATTGTGTTATCTTTATTACCTGTGAGTCTCTTTGTGGATTCTATGTGCTCCTCATTAGCTCCTCTCTATCCCCATCAGTGAAGCATCATGTTTACTGTTAACTCCGCTTTTACTGTATATCTGCATATGCTTTGATTTGATGATATTGTGGCTTTTCTCTATGTGACTGGTACTGGAGATGGGGCTCTAAAAGGAAGGCTGCTGACTAAAGGACCCTTGTTTGAAAGTCGAAGACAGACAAGAGAAATGACTCAGTGTTTAAAAGCATTGACTGCTCTTCTGGAAGACCTGGAGTCAATTTTAAGCACCCATGTGGGGTTGACAACTATCTCTAACTCAACTTTCAGGGGATTCAAATAATTCTGTCCTCCTGAGGCACGAGGCACGCAAGTGGTACACTGATGTACATGAAGTCAAATCATCCATGAGCATTAAATTAAATAATATGATACAATAATTTTAAGTGGATGAAGTATCCATCCCAACAGATGCATAAACCTCAACATAGAAACACAGTAAGTCCACAGGATTCTTCCCAAAACTCATTACCCTTCAGCAATTGGATCCTGTGATATCAAAGGGAACAGAATGCCAGGTGTCCGGTATAGTTTTGTGTCAACTTGACACAAGCTACAGTCATCTGAAAGGAGGGAACATCAATTGAGAAAATGTCTCCATAAGGTCCAGCTCTAAGGCATTTTCTTAAGTAGTGATTGATGTGGGATGGCCCTACTCTTGAGTCTTGATGGTGGACCCTCCCAGTACCCTGCTCCCCACAAGCTTTAAATAGCTGCTATCCATGGTGTGACTGCCTTTGATCCCAGCACTCAGGACCACAACCAACAACAAAAGCAGCTATACCAATAAGATTTAGAGCCTCCTATCTAGTAACTTTCACCAACTGTTAACTATTCTAATGACTCTTGAAGCTCTTGTCTCTCCATGTAAACCACAACTTCATCATTGCCTCTCCAGTCATTTCCCTGACCAACTATGGAGCCCCACCATTCTACCAATGGTAAATCCATCAGTTTATTGCCTTCATGATACATTCCTGTCTTCCACTCACTTTCTTGTTAAAATGTTTCTTGTCTGTATACACTCCTTGCCAGACTATTGGGTCCAAAAAATGTGATTTACATCAACTTTTTTCACTGCTAGATATGGAAGTCATACAATACAGAGAGTGCCTGAATGAAGCAGCTGCTCAATAAAGGCTTAATGGACAGATGGAGAAATCAGCCAGACACATGAGCCTCGCTTAAAGCTTTGATGATCTGACTCTTTTCTCAACAGCCTACTTTGTCTCCCACTGGTTTATAGAAATGCAGCCAATCCCTTCTAGAGACATTCAATTGTTTTCTGAACTGTTGCCAACCTGGGTACTCACTATCCCCCAGAATGTAACCAAATAATTTTATACATAAGTATTAAGAAAGGGCTCACTGGCAATTTGGTGGCCCAGTAGGTATTTCAGTTTGTTTTTTCTGGCTCTGCTAAACATTGTGACCAAAAGAAGATTGGAGGCAAAGATGTATATCACTTTTATGATTATAGTCCACCAGCGTGGAAAGTCAAGGGCAGGAACTCAAGAAGGAAGGCAGAGGTAGGAACAAAAGCCATGTAGGAACAGTCAAGGGCAGGAACTCAATAAGGAAGGCAGAGGCAGGAACAAAAGCCATGTAGGAACACTAACTACTGGCTTGCTCCCAATTGCTTGCTCTGTTGGTTGGCTTACATACCCCAGGCTCACCTGCTCAAGGGTGGCACCATTTACAGTAATCCAGGCTTTCTCACATCAACCATTAATCCAGAACAGTCCCCATATGCATTTTTCTCTACTATGGTTCCTCTTCCTAAGTGACTCTAGCTTGTAAAAGGTTAACATAATCACAAACCATCTAAGTTGGGGAAAGAATGAAAACCTGCTCTCAATACCTAAAAATGGAAGGAGAGAACCAACTCACCTAAGGAAGGGAATCAGTTAGTATACTGCCTCCCTCAATGATCATGAGCATTCAATGTAAGTCATCTTCATCTAACTCAGCATTTAACACCTGATCAGCAACATCAGTGATGGCTGGTGTGTGTGTGTGTGTGTGTGTGTGTGTGTGTGTGTGTGTGTGTGTGTATGTGTGTGTGTGTGTGTATTAGAGAGAGAGACAGAGACAGACAGAGAGAGACAGTGTGTGTGTGTTAGAGAGAAAGAGAGAGAGAGGCAGACAGATACAGACAGAGAGAGAAACAGAGAGGAGAGACAGAGAGACAGACAGAGAGAGAAACAGAGAGGAGAGACAGAGAGACAGAGAGAAATAAACAAAGAAAAGAAGGATAATACAGAAGAAAATACTTAGAAAAAAGGTAAATGCCACTAAGGATGTCTGAAAAAGCCTTAAGAAAACAATATATAGTAAGCTTCTAATGTATATGAATATATATGAATATATATATATATATATATATATATATATATATATGCACATTTCATATACCCATTTAAGTTGGAAGGAATTCATAGAACATGCCTTGACAATACTGTGTTCTGAAGCCATGGACTTTCACAGAAAATGCTCAGTGTCTGCCAAGGGAAACCTCCATTCAAGCCATTTGTTGTTGGAAGACATTATATTCAAAAGACTCACAAAATTATATAAAATATTGCCATTTCTCTTGGTTGTTTCCATGATGTGAAGAGAAAACCCTATTGCTGAAGACAACACATATTTCAGTCACCAAGCTTAGAGAAATCACTATGGAGTAGGAATTGACCAGGGAGCCTTTGTCTGAGGAGGAATTCTTGTCATATATCAGAAGGTGCTATCTAACCTACCAATCTTTAAGACCTCAAAATAATGGCAAACACCATCTTGGCAAACTATCTGCAATGATGCAATAGGAGCATTTTTATTTTGATGATAACCAAAATGATGTGATATTGTACCTAAGGGTGATTAAACAAGCAGGAAAATATGCTGGTAGAGGAAATTAACTATCCAAGGCTTAAGGGGTTATAGATCTCAGAAAAGAATATACTGCTTCCATTTTCATAAACAAGTATAATTTCTAACTTTATTATTTTGTATACCATAAGATAAAGGTGTAGGCATCATTCTTACCAAAACAAAATTTTGATTTTGATGATTTTTTATTATTATTAGATATTTTCTTCATTTACATTTCAAATTTTATCCCCTTTCCTCATTTCCCCTCTGAAACCCCTCTTTCCCATCCTTCCTCCCCCTGCATACTAACTCACCCACTCCTGCTTCCCTGTCCTGGCATTCCCTACACTGGGGCATCAAGCCATCACAAGACCAAGGGCCTCTCCTCTCACTGATATCCCACTAGACCATCCTCTGTTACATATGCAGCTGGAGCCTTGAGTATCTCCATATGTACTCTTTGGTTGGTGGTATAGTCCCTGGGAGCTCTGAGGGTACTGGTTTGTTCATGTTGTTGTTCTTCCTATGGGGCTGCAAACTGCTTCAACTCCTTGGGCGCTTACTCTAACTCTTTCATTGGGGAACCTGTGCTCAGTCCAATGGATGGTTGTGAGCATCCACTTCTGGATTTGCCAGGCACTGTCAAAGCCTCACAGGAGATAGTTATATCAGGCTTTTGTCAGAAAGCATTTGTGGCATCCAAAATAGTGCCTTGGTTTGGTAACTGTATATGGGATGGATTCCCAGGTGGGACAGTCACTGGATGGCCTTTCCTTCAATTTCTACTCCAAATGTTGTCTCTGTATCTCCTCCCATGGGTAATGTGATCCTCCTTCTAAGAAGGACTGAAGTATACACCCAGTGGTCTTCTTTCTTCTTGAGCACCATGTAGTCTGTGAATTGTATCTTGGGTATTCCAAAGTTCTGGACTAATTTCCACTTATCAGTGAGTGCAGTGAGTGCATGCCATGTGCGATTGCATATCTTTTGTGACTGGGTTACCTCACTCAGGATGATTTTTTTCTTTCTTCTCTTCTTCCTTCCTTCCTTCCTTCCTTCCTTCCTTCCCTCCCTCCCTCCCTCCCTCCCTCCCTCCCTTCCTCTCTCTCTCTCTCATATATATATATATATATATATATATATATTCTTTATTTACATGTCATATGTTATCCCATTTCCTTGATTCCCCTCTGAAAAGTCTCTATTGTCTCCCCCCTCTACCTGCCCACCAGCCTACCTAGTCCTGCTCCCTGGTCCTGGCATTCCCCTATACCTGGGCATAGAGCCTTGACAGGACCAAGGGCCTCTCATCCAATTGATGACCTACAAGGCTGTCCTCTGCTACATAATCATCTGGAGCCCTGAGTCCTACCATGTGTACTCTTTAGTCTGAGAGCTCTGGGGGTACTGATTAGTTCATATTGTTGTTCCGCTTATGTCCCTTCAGTTCCTTGGGTCCTGTCTCTAGCTCCTCCATTGGGGACACTGTGCTCAGTCCAATGGTTGGCTGCAAGCATCCACCTTTAAATTTGTCAGGCACTGGTAGAGTCTTTCAGGACACAACTATATCAGACTCTTGTAAGCAAGTATTTCTTGAAATCCATAATATTGGCTGGGTTTGGTGACAGTATATTGGACAGATCCCCAGCGGGCAGTCTCTGGATAGCCTTTCCTATTCTCTCTACTCCACGCTTTGTCTCTGTACCTCCTCTCATGGGTATTTTGTTGTCCATTCTAAGAAGGACTGAAGCATCCACACTTATTTTTATCTTCTTTCTTGAGCTTCAGATGATCTGTGGATTGTATCTTGGATATTCGGAGCTTTTGAGCTAATATCCAGAGTGCATACCTTGTATGTTCTTTTGTGATAGGGTTACCTCACTCAAGATGATATCCTCTAGATTCATCCATTTGCATAAAATTTTGTGAAATCATTATTTTTTTCTCTTCTTCTTTTATTTTTTACACTTTTTTTAATTAGGTACTTTCCTCATTTATATTTTCAATGCTATCCCAAAAATCCCCCATACCCTCCCACACACCCACCCAACTTTTTGGCCCTGGCGTTCCCCTGTACTGGGCATATAATGTTTGCAAGTCCAATGAGCCTCTCTTTTCAGTGATGGCCGACTAGGCCATCTTTTGATACATATGCAGCTAGAGTCAAGAGCTCCGGGGTACTGGTTAGCTCATAATGTTGTTCCACATATAAGGTTGCAGATCCCTTTAGCTCCTTGGGTACTTTCTCTAGCTCCTCCATTGGGGGCCCTGTGATCCATCCAATAGTTGACTGTGAGCATCCACTTCTGTGTTTGCTAGGCCCTGGCATAGTCTCACAAGAGACAGCTATATCTGGGTCCTTTCAGCAAAATCTTGCTAGTGTGTACAATGGTGTCAGCGTTTGGAAGCTGATTATGGGATGGATCACTGGATATGGCAGTCTCTAGATGGTCCATTCTTTCCTCACAGCTCTAAACAATGTCTCTGTAACTCCTTCAATGGGTGTTTTGTTCCCAATTCTAAGAAGGGGCACAGTGTCCACACATTGGTCTTCATTCTTCTTGAGTTTCATGTGTTTAGCAAATTGTATCTTATATCTTGGGTATCCTAAGTTTTAGGGCTAATATCCACTCATCAGTGAGTACATATTGTGTGAGTTCCTTTGTGATTGTGTTACCTCACCCAGGATGATGCCCTCCAGGTCCAACCATTTGCCTAGGAATTTCATAAATTCATTCTTTTTAATAGCTGAGTAGTACTCCATTGTGTATATGTACCACATTTTCTGTATCCATTCCTCTGTTGAGGGGCATCTGGGTTCTTTCCAGCTTCTGGCTATTATAAATAAGGCTGCTATAAACATAGTGGAGCATGTGTCCTTCTTACTGTTTGTAACATCTTCTGCATATATGCCCAGGAGAGGTATTGCTGGATCCTCCGGTAGTACTATGTCCAATTTTCTGAGGAACCACCATACTGATTTCCAGAGTGGTTTTGCAAGCTTGCAATCCCACCAACAATAGAGGAATATTCCTCTTTATCCACATCCTCGCCAGCATCTGCTGTCACCTGAATTTTTGATCTTAGCCATTCTGACTGGTGTGAGGTGGAATCTCAGGGTTGTTTTCATTTGCATTTCCCTGATGATTAGGATGTTGAACATTTTTTTTTCAGGTGCTTCTCTGCCATTCAGTATTCCTCAGGTGAGAATTCTTTGTTCAGTTCTGGGCCTCATTTTTTAATGGAGTTATTTGATTTTCTGGAGTCCACCTTCTTGAGTTCTTTATATATATTGGATATTAGTCCCCTATCTGATTTAGGATAGGTAAAGATCCTTTCCCAATCTGTGGGTGGTCTTTTTGTCTTATTGACAGTGTCTTTTACCTTGCAGAAGCTTTGCAACTTTATGAGGTCCCATTTATCGATTCTCGATCATACAGCACAAGCCATTGCTGTTCTATTCAGGAATTTTCCCCCTGTATGCATATCTTCCAGGCTTATCCCTACTTTCTCCTCTATAAGTTTCAGTGTCTCTGGTTTTATGTGGAGTTCCTTAATCCACTTAGATTTGACCTTAGTACAAGGAGATAGTAATGGATCAATTCGCAATCTTCTACATGATTACAGCCAGTTGTGCCAGCATTACTTGTTGAAAATGCTGTCTTTTTTCCACTGGATGGTTTTAGCTCCCTTGTCAAAGATCAAGTGACCATAGGTGTGTGGGTTCATCTCTGGGTCATCAATTCTGTTCCATTGGTCTACTTGTCTGTCACTATACCAGTACCATGCAGGTTTTATCACAATTGCTCTGTAGTACAGCTTTAGGTCAGGCATGGTGATTCCACCAGAGGTTCTTTTATCCTGGAGAAGAGTTTTTGCTATCCAAGGTTTTTTGTTATTCCAGATGAATTTGCAGATTGCCCTTTCTAATTTGTTGAAGAATTGAGTTGGAATTTTGATGGGGATTGCATTGAATCTGTAGATTGCTTTTGGCAAGATAGCCATTTTTACTATATTGATCCTTCCAATCCATGAGCATGGGAGATCTTTCCATCTTCTGGGATCTTCTTTAGGTTCTTTCATCAGAGAGTTGAAGTTCTTATCATACAGATCTTTCACTTCCTTAGTTAGAGTCATGCCAAGGTATTTTATATTATTTGTGACTATTGAGAAGGGTGTTGTTTCCCTAATTTCTTTCTCAGCCTGTTTATCCTTTGTGTACAGAAATGCCATTGACTTGTTTGAGTTAATTTTACATCCAGCTACTTCACTGAAGCTGTTTATCAGGCTTAGGAGTTCTCTCGTGAAATTGTTAGGGCCACTTATATATACTATCTTATCATCGGCAAAAAGTGATATTTTGACTTCTTCCTTTCCACATTGTATTCCTTTGATCTCCTTTTGTTGTCTAATTGCTCTGGCTAGGACTTCAAGTACAATGTTGAATAGGTAGGGAGAGAGTGGACAGCCTTGTCTAGTCCCTGCTTTTAGTGGGGTTTCTTCCAGCTTCTCACCATTTACTTTGATGTTGGCTACTGGTTTGCTGTAGATTTCTTTTATCATGGTTAGGTATGGGCCTTGAATTCCTGATCTTTCCAAGACTTTTTATCATGAATGGGTGTCGGATTTTGTCAAATGCTTTCTCTGCATTTAACGAGATGATCATGTGGTTTTGTCATTGAGTTTGTTTATATACTGGATAACGTTGATGGATTTCCATATATTGATCCATCTTTGCATCCCTGGGATGAAACCTACTTGGTCAGGATGGATGATTGTTTTGATGTGTTCTTGGATTCGGTTAGCAAGAACTTTATTGAGAATTTTTGCATCAATATTCATAAGGGAAATTGGTCTGAAGTTCTCTATCTTTGTTGGGTCTTTTTGTGGTTTAGGTATCAGAGTATTTGTGGCTCATAGAATGAGTTGGGTAGAGTACCTTCTGTTTCTATTTTGTGGAATTGTTTGTGAAGAACCGGGATTACATCTTCTTGGAAGGTCTGATAGAACTCTGTACTAAACCCATCTGGTCCTGGGTTTTTTTTTTTTTTTTTTTTTTGGTTGGGAGACTATTAATGACTGCTTCTATTTCTTTAGGGGATATAGGACTGTTTAGATCATTAACCTGATCTTGATTTAACTTGGTACCTGGTATCTGTCTAGAAACTTGTGCACTTCATCCAGGTTCTCTAGTTTGGTTGAGTATAGCCTTTTGTAGAAGGATCTGATGATGTTTTGGATTTCTTTAGGATCTGTTGTTATGTCTCCCTTTTCATTTATGATTTTGTTAATTAGGATGCTTTCCCTGTGCCCTCTAGTGAGTCTGGCTAATGGTTTATCTATCTTGTTGATTTTCTCAGAGAACCAGCTCCTTGATTGGTTGATTCTTTGAATAGTTCTTCTTGTTTCCACTTGGTTGATTTCGCCCCTGAGTTTGATTATTTCCTGCTGTTTTAATAGCTAAGTAGTACTCCATTTTGTAAATGTACCATATTTTTTGTATCCATTCTTCTGTTGAGGGACATCTGGGGTCATTCCAGCTTCTGCATATTAAAATAAGGCTGCTATAAACATAGTAGAGAATGTGTCCTTATTACATGTTTGTAGCATCTTCTGGGTATATGCCCAGGAGTGGTATAGCTGGGACCTCGGGTGTCCAATTTTCTGAGGAACCACCAAAATGATATCCAGAGTGGTTGTAGCTTGCAATCCCACTAGTACTGGAAAAGTGTTTCTCTTTTTACACATCCTTGCCATCATCTGCTGTCACCTGAGTTTTTGATCTTAGCCATCCTGACTGGTGTGAAGTGGACTTAAGGGTTGTTTTGATTTGCATTTCCCTATATTGAACATTTATTTAGGTGCTTCTCAGCCATTTGAAATTCCTCAGTTGAGAATTCTTTGTTTATCTCTGTACCCCAGTTTTTAGTAGGGTTATTTGTTTCTGTAGAATTTAACTTCTTGAGTTCTTTGTATATATTGGATATTAGCCCTCTATCAGAAGTGGGGTTGGTAAAGATCTTTTCCCAATCTGTTGGTTGCCTTTTCGTCTTATTGAGAGTGCCATTTGCTTTATAGAAGCTTTCAATTTTATGAGGTCCCATTTGTCAATGCTTGATCTTAGAGCTTAAGCTATCTGTGTTCTGCTCAGGAAAATTTCCCCTGTGCCCATGTGCTCCAGGCTCTTCCTCATTTTCATTTCTATTAGATTCAGTTCATCTGGTTTTATGAGACTTTGATTCATATGGTCTTGAACTTTGTACAAGGAGATAAGAATAGATTTATTTGCATTCTTCTTCATGCTGTCAATTGAACCAGCATCATCTGTTGAAAATGCTGTCATTTTTTTACACTGGATTGTTTTAGCTCCTATGTCAAAGATCAAGAGGCCATAGGTGTGTGGGTTCATTACTGGGTCTTCAATTCTATTCTGTTGATCTACCTGTCTGTCATTGTACCAATACCATGCAGTTTTTATTACAATTGCTCTGTATTACAGCATGAGGTCTGGGATGCTGATTCCACCAGAAGGTGTCTTATTGATGAGAATACATTTTGCTATCCTAGTTTTTTTGTTAATCCAGATGAATTTGAGAATTGTTCTTTCCAAATCTACAAAGAATTGAGTTGGAATTTTGATTGGGATTACATTGAATCTGTATATAAGATGTGATTTTTTAATGCAAATCTTGCTTGTCTGGTTTGTTGGGGTATCCAGGACATGCTGTTGTGGGAGAACTGGGTTCTGATGATGCCATGCAGCCTTGATTTTTGTTAGAATGTCCTTATTCTTGCCTTTAGCCATCTGGTTATCTCTGGTGTTATTTGGTCTTGCTGTCGCTGGCTTGAGCTTGTCCCTTCTGTGGTCCTGTAAGCCTGTCTCAGCATTCCTGAGAGACTAGCTCTCACCTGGTAAGACCTGTGCAAAGATGGCTGTAGTACAACCTCAGCTTCTGTGTGCACATGGAGGCTGGTTGGACCCTGTCCCAGCTGCTCCACTGCTCCTGTGCCATTGATGTTTTGGTTTTTTATTTCATATTTTATTATTTAAAAAAAGATAGAAGTTAGTACAGAGACACATTACTGGTCAAAATTATGACTGTGTGGAGCCCAGTCTCAGTTGATGCATTTATAATACAACTTCTACACTTAACACTCAGGAAAAATCATGGTGATTTAGCTCCTATGTCAAAGATCAAGAGGCCATATGTGTGTGGGTTCATTACTGGGTCTTCAATTCTATTCTGTTGATCTACCTGTCTGTCATTGTACCAATACCATGCAGTTTTTATTACAATTATTTATTACAAAAATATTGTAAGATCCAGAGTCTAAAAATGACAGCTGTGAAATGTTGTCTTCTAGTCATTGCAGGCATGTTATATCCAGGGACTGTTAGTAATATGGCCTCATAAATAAGACCTGCACAAGGACCACAACAGTCAATATGCTGACATGGATATATGTGGTAAATACCTCCAATTGTACATTTATATTGCATTTCCATTGTTGTACTAGCTTATTAATTGATTATGCCAATGGCTAAGTGATAATTAGTTTCAAACTAAATAGAACATTCAAGTTCTGTTATTAAATTTCTCTTATGCAACAGGAAAAAATCTTTATTTCTGTTGGCCATTGCCTGTGTTATAACCAGTAAACCCTTGTTTCAAAGTGAAAATAGTCAGAAACTATGATCATGAAGGAATATTATTTTCTCCCAATAAATAAATTTACGAAAAGAGGCTTCACAGGTCATCTGAGACAGTAGGTGTGTTTCTATAGAGAATAAGCTCAGAAATAAAATTCTGTTGATGGACAACTGAGTAGTTTGCATTTATTTTATATTTGTCACATCATTGAATGGTCTGATTAAAAATATTGCCCCGTTATTTTTATTTTATATGTATGGGTAATGTTCTTGCAGGTATGTCTATGCAAGCAGCCTGTGCTGTTAGATGAAGATGTCTGATCCCCTGAGACTTGAGCTACAGATGTTGGCAAGGTACCATGGGGATGCTGGGAATTGAATGGTGTTTTCTGGTAGAACATCAGTGCTCTTAACTGCTGAGGCCATCTCTCCAGTCCCTGGTTTCATCATATTTTTCCAACTAAAATATGGGAGGTGTTGTTTTGGCATAGTTTCCCTGTTTTCATTTTGAATGAGGAAAGCAGAGCAGATGGATTTAGAAGCTGCGAGTTCTAACTTGAACTTCAAACTTGACTGCACTCCCTGAAACTAAGCATTCCATTTTCTGTGATCTAATGCATAATTTTCCCAAGATTAAAAAAAAAAAACTTGTCACATTAATGTAATTTGTATAGCTACATAAAATATGTGCATGCATTTCATCAACATATCTGATAGCTGCCAACAAGAAATCGTCATAATGATGTAGAATCCTTCTCTTATCCTAAAACATAAATCATAATATTTGCAGTAACTACACAGAAAATATTTATAGCTTTGTCTTCTATAAAATGACAGTATTTTATACATATGAATCACATTGTATGCACTATCTTCTCAAAGTCATAAAATTGTGGGTAGGTGGATGTGTATATATGGAGGTGTGTGTGTGTGTGTGTGTGTGTGTGTGTGTGTGTGTGTGTGTGTATACCAAAGCAAAGAAGGAAATATACTTAACAATAACATACAAACTCCACATTACAGAACATCTCCAAGAGTTTTCACAAGATAGTACAATTACCAGAGTTCCTAGTTCTCTCATTTATACTAAGTAAAGAGATATGTAGTAGAATTTGTAGGCCCCTCAAAGTGATCAAGAATTATCAGCATTTTAATATATAAAATGGAAACTATATGAAAGACAATTATCTGAAAATAACATCAAAAGTTGGGTATTTGGATATCATCCTAAGTGAGGTAACCCAATCACAAAAGAACACACATGGTATGTACTCACTGATAAGGGGATATCAGCTCAGAAGCTCTGAATACTTAAGATACAATTCACAAAACACATGGAACTCAAGAAGTAGGAAGACCAAAGTGTGGACACTTCGATCCTTCTTAGAAGGGGGAACACAATACCCATGGAAGGAGTTACAGAGACAAAGTGTGGAGCAGAGACTGAAGAAATGACCATCTATAAACTGTCCCACCTGGAGATAGATTCCATACACAACCACCAAACCCAGACACTATTGTGGATGCCAACAAAGCTTGCTTACAACAAGAGCCTAATATAACTCTCTCCTGAGAAACTCTGCCAGAGCCTGACAAAAACAGAAGTGGATGCTCACAGTCATCTATTGGATAGAGGACAGTGTTCCCAGTGAAGGATCTAGAGAAAGGAGCCAAGGAGCTGTAAGGGTTTGCATCCCCATAGGAGAAACAACAATATGAACTAACAGGACCCTCATAGCTCCCTGGGACTAAATCACCAATCAAAGAAAACACATGGTGAGACTCATGTCTCTAGCTGCATACGTAGCAGAGGATGGCCTAGATGGTCATCAATGGGAGGAGAGGACCTTGGTCCTGTGAAGGTTCTGTGCCCCAGTATAGGGGAATGCCAGGGCCAGGAAGTCAGAGTCGATTGGTTGGAAGAACGGGGAGGGTATAGGCAGTTTTCAGAGGGGAAACCAGGAAAGGGGATAACAGTGTAAATAAAGAAAATAACTAATAAAAATCGAAAAAAAGAATTTTGAAATGCTGAGATTTGACAATTCTTAGAAAAATAAAATAGTGATATCCATAAAGTTTCTCCAGTTACATCTTCCCAAATGCCTGTCTAGAGTTTGCTAATTTTTCCATACGTTATATATTTAATACATTTTATCAACTATTTTGGAAATGTGAGGGACAAAAGTAACAAGAAGTTATGCAAATAAAATAAAATAAAATAGATTTTAAATATAAGTGAATTGTGCTATAGGGTGAATAAAGATGGAGCAGGGAGCATTACGTGGTGGGGATGGAATGTCTAGGTACTGACAGTATGCCCAGAAAAAGCCGGGAGAATTCCAGAATGAGTCCTCTGCCTGCATTTCTCCTGCGGCATCAGTGCACCATCGCTGCTTATACAGGTAAAGGAAAGGGTGGTCCAAGACTAATGCTATTAGTTCTTCCAACCCATCGACTCCGACTTCCAGGCCCTGGAATTCCCCTATACTGGGGCATAGAACCTTCACAGGACCAAGGGCCTCTCCTCCCATTGATGACCAACTAGGCCATCCTCTGCTACATATGCAGCTAGAGACAAGAGTCTCACCATGTATCTTTTCTGGGTACCCAAGGATGGCATCTGAATACTACCTGGAGAGACCTGGAGTCTGGGTACCACCTCCAGAGGATGTCTGGAACCAGTCCACCATTCACATTTCCCCTTGGATCATCTGTATACCACTCAAGAAGGGAAAAGCAGAGTTCAAGGCTAGCAGGATCAGTCTGGTTGTTGCAAGTGCTGAGTACTAGAGGGGTAGGGAACGAGAAAGGGCTTCTTTGGGAATCTTAGCATGGAAGCTCCTTAGGCAAAGGCGGTCCTCGTGGTGGTCTCTTGCAAAGCAGCTCATGGAAGGATCTTAGCTTGTTCATATTGCTTTATTGGGGCTGGATGTGGGTGTGTACTCTATCCAGGGTGAACCCAGGGATTATATCCTTTTATAGAAAGGTTGTGGGACTATCCAGGAATGGAAAATCAGTGACTGAAAACTAAGGCTATCTAGATGCCTCCAGGTGATACTCTGCATGCCTGAGTGCTCATGTCCTCTAGGTTGGATATTGTGATAAAATGTTACAGAGCAAGGACAGACAGGGAGCAGGTCCACTCCAGGTGTTCTAAAATCTCTGAGGTTCCTAGGGTTTGAACCCACTCAAATTCACCAATTTTTATGCCTATCTGGTGACAGCCTACTTGCCCTACAGAAGACAATGTTTTTACAACTATTATCTCGATACACTCAAGTAATGAATTGAAAGCAATTTCGCATGCTAAGAATAAAGACAACACCAGTGAACAGAATGTATAACCAAGAGATAGATGCAACTAGTGGACTGGAAATAAAAAGGGGGGCAGCAAAGTTAATAAAACTGAGGAATCAAAAAGAAGTTGAAAGCAACAACACAGGAAGCTGAGGAGATCGGAGGATACTATTATTACAAACACACATATAATTTATCAGGTAAAAAGGACAAAGAAAGGAGGCAGGAGAGATATTTGACATGAAAATGGCTGATAACTGTTTGATTCAGATGAAAGAAATTCACAAAGAAACATGCCAGATGTCACAGTTCATCACATAAAATCAAAAGTATAATTTTGGATGAAGAAAAGTAGAAGAAATGTCTGACATACAAGAGATTCCTCAATAAAGTGATGAACAAAATTTTGTAAAGAAAACTTGGAATCTAGAATTTACTGCATCTGAAAAATATTAAAAGAAAATGCAAACAACAAAACATGTGTCAAAATTGTCTTTCAACGGGCATTCCCAGAGAGACTAAAGTAATAATTCAATGAAATGAAAGCATGACAGAGTCATGTACTCTAGCACACGATAGGTGATTGCTTAATAAGTTCAATGAAGAGTAACATGTAATATGATCTCAAGAAATATGCAGTTTTTATGACTATTGCTCTGTAGTAATGATTAAGGTCATGGAAGAATCACCCAGAAGTTTTTTTTATTGTTGGGAATTATTTTGGCTATGCTGGCTTTTGTTTTTTTGTTTTCTTTTTTCCATATAAAATTGAGAATTTCTCTTTTACATCTGTGAAGAATTGTGTTGAAATTTTGATGTAGATTGCATTGAATCTGTAAATTGCTTTGGTAGAATGGCAATGTTTAATATGTTAACCATACTAATCCATGAGCATGGGAGATCTTTCCATCTTCTGAGGTCTTCTGAATTTCTTTTGTTTTTGTTTTCTTTTTTTAAATTTTTATTTATTTTATTACATTTCAATCATTGCCTCAGCCTCTCTGTTCCCCATACCCAGTTCCTCATCCCATCCCTCTCCTTCCTTGTTTCTGAAAGGGTGCTTATGCCCACCAGGCCCCCCTTTCCTGTGGCCTCAAGTCTCTCAAGGATTAAGGGCATTTTTTCCCCACTAAAGCCTGCCATGCAGATCTTTCAATTGGTTAAAGTTACATCAAGAGATTTTTATAAATTTTGTGGATATTGTGAAGAGTCTTGTTTCTGAATTTTCTTTCTCAGCTCATTTATCATTGGTATAAAGGGAGGTTATTGATTTGTTTGAGTTAAATTTATATCTTTATATCCAACCACTTTACAGAAGTTCTCTCATAGAATTTTTGGGGTTGCTTATAAATACTACCATATCATCCACAAATAGTGATACCTTGACTTCTTCTTTTCCAATTTGTATCCCTTGTTCTACTGCTGTTGTCTTATTGCTCTAGCTAATACTTGTATAACACTGCAAGATGATCCACATTTATCACCTTGTGCAAAGTTAAGACCAAGTGGATCAAGAACTTCCATATAAAACCAGGTACACTGAAACTAATACAAGAAAAAGTGGGACATTATCTTGCACACATTGCCACAGGGGAAATTTTTCCTTAACAGAACATCAATGACTCATGCTTTAAGATCAAAAATTGAGAAATTGGACCTCATGAAAACGAAAAGCTTCTGTAAGGCAGAGGAAACATCAGTAGGCAAAAACAGAAAACCTACAGATTGGCAAAAGATTTTCACTGTCCCTACATCCAATACAGGGCTAATATCCAAAATATACAAAGAACTCAAGAAGTTAACATCACAAAAATCAAATAACCCTATTAAAAATGGGGTACAAAATAAACAGAATTCTCAGCAGAGGAATCTCAAGTGGCTGAGAAATATCTAAAGAAATGTTCATCATCCTTAATCATCAGGGAAATGAAAATCAAATATACCCTAAGATTTCACTTTACACCAGTCAGAATGGCTAAGGTCAAAACTCAAGTGACAGGATATACTGGTGAGAATTTTTAGGAAGAGGAACACTCCTCTACTACTTCTGGGATTGCAAACTTGTATAACCACTCTGGAAATCAACCTGGTAGTTCCTTAGAAAATTGGAAAATTGGCTCTACCTGAAGACCCAGCTATTCCACTACCAGAAGATGTTCCACCATACCACAAGGACATGTGCTCTACTATGTTCACAGCAGCCTTATTTGTTATAGCCAGAAGCTGTAAACAATGCCGATGTCCCTCAACAGAAGAATAAATACAGAAAATATGGTTCATTTACACACTGGAATACGATTTAGCTATTAAAAATGAGAACATCATGAACTTTTTAGTTCATTTAGTTCGAATGAATGGAACTAAAAAATATCATCCTCAGTGAGGTAACTCAGACCCAAAAGGATATGCATGGTATGTACTCACTAAAAAGTGAATATTAGCAAAAAAAAAAAAAAAAAAGTACAGAAAAATGGAGCAGAGACTAAAATGCTACCCAGTGACCAGCCCAACTTGAGATCCATCTCTTATGCAGGCACCAAATCCTAACACTATTACTGAGGCCATATTGTGTATCCTGACAGGAACCTGCCATGGCTGTCTGTTGAGTGGCTCCACAAGCAACTGACTGAGACAAATGCAAGCATTGGATTGAGGTTGGAGACTAATTGGAAGGCTTAGAGGAAGGATGGAAGGAGCTGAAGGAGATTGTAACTCCATGGGAAGAACCACAGTGTCAACAAACCAGGACCCCTCAGAGGTTTCAGAGAATAAACCAAAAACTAAGGAGCATGTATTGGCTATTTCATAGTCCTGAACACATGTATAGAAAATGAATGACTTGTAGGGCCTCAATTGGAGATGATGTACTTAATCCTTTGAAAGCTTGCTCTCCCAGGAAAGAGGGGTGTTGGTGGGTAAAAGATTGGGTGAAGAAATTGTGAAGGGAGGACAGATAAGGGGGCACATTTGTAATGTAAATAAATAAATAATTTAATTAAAAAATTTAAAAAGTTATTCATGAACAGATAACAGCGAGGATCATAATTAGTGAGGAGAAATTAAAATGTTTGCTATAAAGATTCGATTAAGATCAGAATAATGGTTATGTGTGTTTAGCAGAATACTGAAAGTTCTAGACAGGGCAATTAAAAAACACAATAAAATAAAGGTGGCTAAGTTGGACAGGAAGAGGTAAAACAACAAATATACAGATGACAGAACCTTATTAGTATTACAAATTGTAGTTTGATATCCTGGAAAGATTATAAACAAGGCAGCTAGAACTATTACACAAGATTTTTTTAAAAATAGCAACATATGTGTTAAATGTCAAGAAAACTCTTTTTCCCCTGTGCCCATGTGTTCAAAGTTCTTCCCCAATTTCTCCTCGATTAGTTTCAGTGTATCTAGATTTCTGTGGAGGTTCTTGATCCACTTGGACTTGAGCTTTGTGCAAGGAGATAAGAATGGATTCTTCTACATACTGACCACCAGTTGAACCAGCACCATTTGTTGAAAATGCTGACTTTTTTCCACTGATGATTTTAGCTCCTTTGTCAAGTGACCATAGGCATAAAGGTTCATTTCTGGGTCTTCAATTCTGTTCCATCGATCTTCCTGCCTGTCTCTGTACTAATACCATGCAATTTTTATCACTATTACTCTGTAATACAGCTTGAGGTCAGGGATGGTTACTCCCCCAGAATATCTTTATTGTTGAGAAGAGTTTTTGCTATCCTGGGTTTTTTGTTATTCCAGATTGCCGCAGACCCTCTTTGGTCCCTGTCTGTGTGGAACGGGTCTCTGGCTGCAAGTGGACAAGTAGTTGGTGGGAATTGACAGACAGATTCGACATGATGGAGTGTGGATATGAATGTAATGTGTCAAATTGAGCATCAAACTTTTTATACAGAAGAAAATAAGGAAGTTAGATGGCACACTGGCAAGGTACAAAGAGGTTACTGGATTCTTACACAAAACAGAGGAATGCAAACATGGAAGGATTGGCAGGAACCAGCTGGGGTAAAATTCAATGTTAACAACTGGGATCAGAAACAGCTCCACCTAAGGTCCACTTAATCTTTGAAGCCAGGGGCAAGGGCTTCAGGGCTTCGTGCCCTTGCCATAGTTCCTACACTAGTCTATTGCATAGTCCACCTTCCCCCTAGGCCATTGTAAATACTTGTGTATGGGTGTAACTCAGCTATCTAATAGTTCTAAGTATCTACTCTGTTTCCTCTTTAGGTCACAAACTTCCTTTTTTCTAGATAATGGTAATTTTTTTTTGTAGGGCAGTGACCTAACTATCCATGCCCAAGGTCGGATCAAGGACTGCCTAGAATCTAACTTAGCTATATGTCAAAATACCAAGCCTTAGGAACACTTGTAATAAAGCAATATTAAGGTAAAGCACACAGATTCGTTTACCAACTAAAGCAAGGACATTGGAGCATTCTTTACACAGGATGCCATTCCAGGAGACTAAGTTTCTATGAACTTTTCGCCTCGGGACTGGGCCCAGGTTTTCAGGGCCTGTTGCGCTTGCCATTACTGGAGTGGATGTAGCACCAGATGAATTTGGAAATTGCTCTTCTTAAATCTATGAAAAACTGAGTGGCAATTTTGATGGGAATTGCATTGAATTTGTAGTTTGTTTTTGGCAGGTTGGTCATTTTTACTGTATTAATCCATGAGCCTGGGAGATCTTTCCATCTTCTGAGATCTTCTTTATTTCTTTCTTCAGAGACTTGAAGTTCTTGTCACACAGCTCTCTTTATTGCTTGGTTAGAGTCACACCAAGGTATGGAATATTATCTGTGACTATTATGAAGGGTGTTGGTTCCCTAATTTCTTTCTCAGCTGTTTATCCTTTGAGTAGAAGAAGGCTACTGATTTGTTTGAGTTAATTTTATATCCAGCCACTTTGCTGAAGTTGTTTATAAGGTTTAGGGGTTCTCTGGTGGAATTTTTGGGTTCATTTAAGTATACTATCCTATCATTTGTAAATAATGATATTTTGACTTCCTTTCAAATTTGCATCCCTTTGACCCCTTTTTGCAGTCTAATTGATCTAGTTAGGACTTCGAGTACTATATTGAATAGGTACAGAGAGTGGGCATCTTTGTCTAGTCCCTGATTTTTGTGTGAATGCTTCAAGTTTCTCTCCATCTATTTTGATGTTGGCTACTGGTTTGCTGTATGTTACTTTTACTATGTTTAGGTATGGACCTTGAATTCCTGATCTTTTCAAAACTTTTTCCATGAAGGGATATGGAATTTTGTCAAATAATTTCTCAGTATTTAAGGAGATGATCATATGGTTATTTTCATTTAGTTTGTTTATATAGTGGATTATGTTGATGGATTTGCATATATTGAACCATCCTAGTATCCTTGGAATGAAGTCTACTTGGTCATGATGGATGATTGTTTTGATGTGTTCTTGCATTTGATATGCAATAATTTTATTGAGTACTTTAGCATTGATATTCATACAGAAATTTGGTTTGAAAATTTTCTGAAAAGAACACCAATGTCCTATGCTCTAAAGATCTAAAATTGACAAATGGGACCTCATTAAGTTGCAAGCTTCTGCAAGGCAAAAGACACTATCAATATGACAAAATGGCAATCAACAGGTTGGGAAAAAAATTTTACCAATTCTACATTCAATAGAAGGTTAATACCCAATATAAACAATGAGCACAAGAAGTTAGAGTCCAGACAACCAAATAACCCTACTAAAAAATTGGATACAGAGCTAAAAAAAGAATTCTCAACTGAGGAAAAGCAAATGGCTAAGAAACAGCTAAAGAAATGTTCAACATCCTTAGTAATTAATGCAAATCAAAACAACCCTGAGATTCTCCCTCACACCAGTCAGAATGACTAAGGCTAAAACCTCATATGACAGCAGATGCTGGCAAGGATGTGGAGAAAGAGGAACACTTTTCCATTATTGGTAGGATGGCAAGCTGTACAACCACTCTGGAAATCAGTCTGGTGGTTCCTCAGAAAATTGGATATAGTATTACCTGAAGACCCAGCTATACTACTCCTAGGCATATTTTCAAAATATGCTTCAACACATAACAAGGACACATGCTCCATTATGTTCTTAACTGCCTTATTTATAATACCCAGAAGGTAGAAAGAACCCAGATGTCCTTCAACAGAGGAATGGTTACAGAAGTGGTACATTTACACAATGGAGTACTACTCAGCTATTTAAAACAATGATTTCACAAAATTCTTACACAAATGGATGGAACTAGAAAATGTTATCCTGAATGAGGTAACCCAGTCACAAAAGAACATACATGGTATGCACTCACTGATAAGTGGATATTAGCCCAAAAGCTCCGTATACCCAAGATACAAGTCACAGATATGAAGTTCAAGAAGAAGACAAAAATGTGGATGCTTCAGTCTTTCTTAGAGGGGACAACAATATACTCACTAGAGGAGATACCGGAACAATGTATAGAGTAGAGACTATAGGAAAGGCCATTTAGAGACTGACCCACCTTAGGATCTATCCCATATAGAGTCACCAAACCCAGACAATATTGTAGATGCCAAGAAATGCTTGCTGACAAGAGCCTGATATAGCATTTTTCTGAGAGGCTCTGCCAGAGCCTGACAAATTCAGAGCTGAATGCTCTCAGCCAAATATTGGACTGAACACAGGGTCCCCAATGGAGGAGTTGGAGAAAGGACTGAAAGAGCTGAAGGGGTTTGCAACCCCATAGGCAGAAAAATATCAACCAACTGGACCCCACAGAGGTCCCCTGTACTAAACCAACAACCAAAAAGTACACATGGAGGAACACATGGCTCCAGCTGTATTTGTAGTAGAGGATGGCCTTCCACTACAGGCCTCTATGGCACAAGAGGCCCTTGGTCCTGTGTAGGCTCCATGCCCCAGTGTAGGGGAATGCCAGGGGCGGGAGACAGAAGTGTTTGGGTGGGTGGGTTTGTACCCTAATAGAAGCAGTGACAGGAGAGATGGGATGGGTGAGTTAGGGTAGAAGACTGGGAAAGGGGAAAACATTTGAAATGTAAATAAAGAAAATATCTAATAAAAGAAATAGAAAAAAACTTTTTTATCTGCATAAAATTTCTAATTAAATATATATATCAAAATGATAAAGATCAATTTACAGTAATGCCAAAATGTCACATTATTTTATAATCATAAAATTGTAAAATACATACAAAATGAAACCTTTAAATCCTTGTAAGTAGTTAAAATGGTATAAATAAAAGGATATATTTCACACACATAGCTTAAAAGTCTAATGATTTTAAGATGTCAATATCAATATCAAGACTATTTACCCTGTTTACCAGAGTCCCAGCAAAGTACTGTGACTTTTATTTGTGTTTGCTTTTGTTTGGTTTCCTACGGGAGACAAGCCCATCAAGTAACCCACGCAGAATGTCAAGTAACTTGAAGTAGACAAAGCCAGCCTGGAAAGGAACAAAGGGAGGATCTCAAATGTACTGATTTCAAAAGGTGCTATGAGGTGACACTGATCAAAGCAACGTGGTACTGACATAAACAATGCTGCTGGAGAGAAATGCAGGACAGTAAACTGCAGTCTTCACTGAGGGATCATGCTGGCTCCATTCAAGTGTGTGCTCAACTTCTGACCGTGCAACTTGTTCTCTATAAAAGCAATTTATTGTCAGTAAAAGTCTCAGTTATTGGAAATTTCTACAATTATCCCTTAAGGAATATTGTGGCAAATGGTTAAAAACTTATATTCATATTTGGATACTAGTGATGTATAATTGTGTGTGTGTCTGTGTGTGTCCGTGTGTCTGTGTGTTTTGGATACTACAATATTTACTAATAATACATGTTTGAATGTGGCAGTGTGATATAACAGGGACAAATTTAACAGTAACTCTAAACACTTAGAGAGAAATTTTAGAATTAAATGGGAATGAATGTATCATTGATTTGTTCCTGTAATTTGAAGCAATATTTACTTTGAGTGGATTAAAAAACATTAAGGATTTGAAGGAGCACTTTATCATAAGGAAGACATTAGTCAAGTATTCTAAACGTCATTTTTCACAGTTGCTTGCTAATCATAACACAGTATCTTCCTTCACTTAGTAAGCCTCTAAAATTGGTCAGAAATCATTATGGTGTTGCTACTACAGTGATAAAGATCTATGGATGATCATACCTCTTGCTACATTATTGATAACACTGAGACAGTGGAAGCAATTTAAAAGGTAGTTCAATTATACTGATTATCATACAGCCTATCCAGACAAGAATAATGACCAGTCACCGAAATTACAACACATTTCATTTTTTGTCACACTTATTGACAGGATTGCTTTCTTAAATTTAATTATTAGGGATCAGATGTATTTTAAATTCTTAAGGAGACATTTCTAGGATTCATTTCTTAAAATAATTCTTGAATCTTATTGTTAACTTTTATCACAGATATGTAGATGAATGGTGATGGCCTTCAAATGTGTACACATGCTGAAAATATATCGAAAACACTCAACATTATGAAATGAAAAGACCATGAATTAAATCATTGAAAGCAAGAGGCTTTCAATACAGAAAACAATAGAACTTGTGACCTTGTGACATTTGTGTCTGTCTATAATTTCAGAAAACAAGAGCTTTCAGCATATATATGTATCTGTATCTGTATCTGTATCTGTATATCTGTATCTGTATCTGTATCTGTATCTGCATCTGTATCTGTATCTGTATCTGTATCTGTATCTGTATCTGTATATCTGTATCTGTATCTGTATCTGTATCTGTATCTGTATCTGTATCTGTATCTGTATCTGTATCTGTATCTGTATCTGTATCTGTATCTGTATCTGTATCTGTAAAGGAAGTTATAACATCAGCATATCATTTGTGCAAAAACAAAAAAACAAAACAAAAAAACCAACCAAAATATTCAGAAAGGATAGGATAAATACTAAAGAGATTTATCCCCTATCGTTATTTAAGGCATCTACATAATTGGATAATCAGACTATCCAAGATGAGAGGAGAGTAGTCCCTATCTGAGCACGTCTTTGTACATAACCTTGCCTCTTAATAACAGAGGAAGGGTTCACATGCTTCTGAATTAAATAATTAAAATGAGCCATCTTGGAGGCTGATGCACAAGAATAACCTAAAATGGAGTGCAGAAGGTAACAAATACAGGTGAGTCATTGACCCACGGAGAGTATTACAACTGAAAAGGGTGAGGAAGAAAATATTAATGTGAGTGCTAGATGGATTGTGCAGGCTTCTTGCTGGCAGGTCCGGTGGAGAGGAGAGAGGTTCTGGCCCCCCCTAGGGTTCTCTTCAGGGCTGAGCAAGAAGGTGAGTGTTGGCCCAGGAGACTGTCAAAGCAGGTACTCAACTCTATGGCATCAGCCTCTGGTTTATATAAGTTCTGAACATAGGGAGGGGGATTTTTGGTGGGGTAAGATGACATAGGTGGCAGGGAAGGGTGATGGAGGGTGTTAAGTGACTGACAGGGCCAATGGTGAAGCTCTACATCAGCAACGGTGGGGCAGAGGCAGGGTCAAACAGGTCTTACTGAGTCACCCCAATACAGAAGTGACTGGGACAGGTCTCAGAACGCTAGCCAGGCTTAGACCCTCCCACAAAGATGCAGAAATTGGAGTCTGGCTCAGGTTTGTCCTCAAGGCCCAAACCAGGTCCCAAATGGTGCCCAACAGGACTGAAATGTGTCATTCAATAAATATTTGTTAAATCACTTACCTAGGAATGAACATTTGTTTGAAATAGAAATAATTAAGCTCAGATCGGGCCATCTGTTCAGGCCCAGTGGCAGTTTGAATGAGAAATTTTACTCTTAAGTTCATTTATTTGGACACGTGGTCCCCTGTTGATTGCACTGCTTAAGTAGGCAATGGAAATTTTAGGATGTGGAGCCACTCTGGGGGCCATAGTCAATGTGGTGTGGGCTTTCAGAGTTTATAGCCTTGCTCCACTTCCAAGTCATACTCTCTATTTTTTTCTTCTCTCTCTCTCTCTCTATCTATCTATCTATCTATCTATCTATCTATCTATCTATCTATCTATCTATCTATATCTGTGTTTGTGTTGAAATTTGCTTTTTTTGTTTTATTTTTATTATTTTTTTTATATAAAAGGTTTTACAGCCATAATCTTACATTGGTAGAAGTCTCAAAATTTTGATAGAGAACGGAAGTTATATTTTCTTACATTGGTACAGAATTTATATATTGATATAGGCTTAAGGAAGGTATAAATTTTTATATTGATACAAAATTCAAAATTTATTTTGTTAGTCTCAGACAGGCATTGTGCCCATGTAACTCATTTAAGAATGCAAGGCTTAGACCCATTCTTTCTAGTAGCTGCTATTATAAATTCTTTAACATGATTAAGAAATACAAGTAAAAGGTCAGAGACTAAACTAATGGTAATATTAGATTCTGATTTAATTATAATAAATTGTTTTCAATATTACTCAAGTAGTAAATAGCTAAGAGTAGTCAAGTTTAACACTTCAGATATGCAATATATGTGCATTAATGATTTTTAAAACATCCCAGATCCACAAAATATGACATTTAAGATGATTTCTTTATTAGTAGATCTTTTGACTAGGAGACCTGTCTGCTCCTGAGAGTACCCCCTTCACACTTGAAAGATGATATTGAGCATCATTGCCTCCAAATGGAGTTGCTCCAATTGTGACAAGGTAGCCACTGGGCAAGAATTGCCCTAATTCATCTACAGACAAAAAAATATTGTCTTGGCCAGAAAGCTAAAAGACAGAAGTTGTTGTGCTTCCTACATATTTAGGTAATATTTAATTCATTCTGAGATCTCTGATGATGTTGAAGACTAGTTGTAGTCTCATAATCAAACTTAAGTTGTTTTACATTAAGGAAGATGACCTAGATTTGAAAGGACAGTTTTCAGATGATAATGCAAGTTAAAATGAAGATATACTTCATATATAAAATTACTAACTCTTTAAGCTAGGATAGATCTCAGAGTAATATAAGTAAATTGACAAAATTAATGGATTAGATGTTATGTTACTATATACCATACCTTATAGTTTACAAAACTGTTATAACTACATTCCATGTATATCTAAGAAAAAGAATTTATTTTTTGTTTGGGTGTGCAAATATGATTTCTCAGTTTTCTGTTTCTAGTGCATCTTTTCCCCAACAATTACTGACACTGCCTTTGAAACTGTAAGTCAAAATAATGTCTGTATTTCATAAAAATTACTATAGTTCATTTAAAAATAAACTATTATTTTAGCACACATTCTTAAATTTAACCTTAAATGAAATTAATGCATGAAGATTTTATATATATGCATATATATATATATGCATATGCATATATTCCTGTATGAGTAGCATGTTGGAAAAGAGCATTTATAATGTGGATAGAGAATACTATCCCCCTACTACCATCTCCTTTTCAGGTATTTTAGAGAAAAGAGAAATAGATTCAACAAACACCTGTCTTAAAACTGCTTATAGTGGCATAAAAAACAGAAGTGTGACTAATTTCCATAAATTAAACAAAAGAAATATGGCACCAAGATACTTCTGAGTCTCATGGAAATCATGTGATTAAAGAACACAATATTCAGTGAAGTTTTTTTTTGGCCAAAAGGGATGCTTAATTCTATAGCAAAATTGAGCAATTCTGTTGAGGTGAGGCCTCGGCTGGTTAAAAAAAAAAAGTATGTTACAATTAATTACTCTTACTTTTAATGATATTTCCCTATACTCATAGATCATAGTGATGTATTTAGGGGTATTTAGGTGTCATAGAAGCATCTTTCAGCAGCAGATGGGAACAAATTCCTGAGCCCCATAGCCAGATGTTTTACACATACACACACACACACACACACACACACACACACACACACACACACACACTCAGAGAGAGAGAGAGAGAGAGAGAGAGAGAGAGAGAGAGAGAGAGAGAGAGAGAACAGAGATAAGGGCAGGCCATAGAATAATTAGCTCTAAATGGAAAGTTTCCATCAAATCCTTTCCCTCACAGCTCAGGGAATTCCACAGAAGAGAAGGCAGGAAGAGTGTAAAAGACAGAAGGGAAACCAAGATAACAGAGCCTTCTGAATCAACAAAGCTTGGTGCATATCAGTGCATTGACACTGGAGAAGAAAGGACATACACAACTTGGTTGTCTATGCAGGTCCTCTGCATACATAATATAGCTTTGAGTTGAGTGTTTTTATTGAACTCCTGAGTGTATAAGCAAATGGTTCTGTGATCTTGTCCCTCCTTTTAGGCCCCCTTTGCTTCTGATGGTTTGCTTGTCTAACTTCACTGTGATGATCTTTGTCTTATTATATTTTTTGCTCTTACCCTTTGTTTATTAATCTCTTAGAATCTCATGCTTTTCTAATGGGAGACAGAATGAGTGGATTCTCATAGGTGGGGAGGTGGGGAGGTGGGGAGGTGGGGAGGTAGGAAGGAACTGGAAGGATTAGAGGAAGAGCAAAGTGTAGTCAGGATACCTTGTAAGAAAACAGAATACTTTTCTATAGAAAGGAAAACTGAAAATTAATAGTAAAAGAAGGAGGATGCCTTGAGGGAGTAGCAACCCCCTCCTCGGAGGAGAAGGGGAGGAGTGATGAGGAGATAACTCTGGAAGGGGTAAAGAGAAGAGGGGCAACATTCAGCATGCCAATAAATAATATAATTACTTAATAAAAAATAAAACAAAATGCTGAATGCTTGAAAAAAAAGTAAAAATAGAATTTAAATTTTAGAAAAAAGAAGAAAGTGAATATTGGTAGAAATATAAGCAAGATCCTAACTCTACCCAGAAACAACAAACACCTCGAATTCCAAACTGTTCACTGAATTTTAATTCTGGAAGCAAACACCTAGTGTGCTATCAGGCAAGGCACACTGCAAATTGCAATGAGAATGGGGTGTTTTAGGTTACCGAAGGAAAGTTAATATTTAATAATTAGAGCATGCAGAGTCTTAGACAACTGAAATACAGATGGTTGTGGTCATTCATTTGGTGGGCCACGGAGGGAGCATTCTGCCTTCAGTAATAGTTACAATGTCCTCCTCTTGTCCACCATAGTGCACATAAGAAAAGTATACAAAATGTGCTCCACACAGATGAACTTTACAGAATATAAAACTATCTTAGAATTTCTATTGATTCTGATGAAGCTCAATGTGTATAGTTATACAGAGATTTCAAACTTTCTAGCTCTGATAAAGGAGAAACAGAAATACTATTCAATTAAGGACCACTGTTAAGAGTACCAGCTCTTAGTTAAAACAGAATTGGTTAATGGAAGAAACACAAAGGCAATAATTGTGTTCATATTTTTGTCTACTTTGAAATAGCAAAATGAATAAATGTAAAAACAAAGTATAGTATTTAATTTGTCCTTAGCTAAAAAACACATTTTCTTCCAAACATATGTCCTACTATCAATAATATATAAATAAATTGTGATATATGCGAGTACAATCTTATGAGCAATGTTGCAATGTGGCAACAATGAATGCTAGCTATGCATTGTGTTCTATAGGAATTATTCAATCCTCATTTATGTTCACTGTGAGGTTGTCATCCAGCCTTTAGAAACAGGTACAGAAAGATGCTATGACACCATGCATACTACTAAAAAATCACATAATATATTATAGATGGACTTCTATGCATTTTCCTTAGTAAATGATAATATCCTGAAAGAAATACAAATTAAGAAATAATTTTTATCAAAGCAGTTTTTTTTGCTTCCAGATCTTATAAGGTCCCCTTTTATTTGTACATTAATCATATAGAACAGTATACAAAAATGAAAAAAGGTAATATAAATATCTGAATTAAAATACCAAAACACCTTTATCACTTTACTGTATATTTTGCTTGGCTACAGGAGGTAGTCATTCAGGATTTACATCCACACTCCTTGGAGTTTCAGTTAAAGTTACCTCATAGACTTCAGGGACTTTTTCTATCCCAGGGCTCTGGCACATCCTAGATGTCCCCTACTTCCCCACCTCTGCCAGCCAACAATTTCCATTCATTCTCCTGGCCCTCTGTGCCTCTCTACTATCTCTCACTACTCCTGACCCTGAGCTCCTCCATTCTCTCCCCATTAACATCCTCTACCCAGTTCCTCCCCTTCACCTGCCTCTTACTACTATTTTATTCGCCCTTCTAAGTAAGATTTAAATATTCTTGCTTGGGCCTTCCTTTTTGTTTAACATGGTTATCCTGTACTTTATGGTTTATATGCACATATAAATGACTACATACTATGCATGTCTGTTTGGGTCTGGGCTACCTTACTCAGGATGATATTCTCTAGTTCCATTCATTTGCTTGCAAAATTCACATTGTCCTTGTTTTTGATAGCCGAGTAGTAATCTACTTTGTTAATGAATCACATTTTCTGTATCCATTCTTAAATTGAGGGGCAACTGGGCTGCTTTGAATTTCTATTATGAGTAAAGTTGCTATGAACATAATGGAGCATGTATCTTTGTGGTATGGTAGAGAATCTTTTGGGTTCATGCCAAGGAGAAGGATCTTCAGATAAATTTTTGATCTAATATATGTCCTGTCTACAAGAAATGCAGGGACAAAGATGAGATTGAGGGGATGGCCAACCAATTGAGACCCATTTCATTGGTGAGTGCCAATCCCTAACATTATTAATGATACTCTATTTTGCTTGTAGACAGAAGCCTAGAATAAGTGTCCTCTGAGAGGCTCCACACATCAGCTGACTGAAACAAATGCAGAGATTAACAGTCAAACATTGGAGTATTTTGTGGAAGAGTTCGAGGAAGGATTTACGGACCTGGACAGGATAGGAACTTCACCAATAGTGTCACCTAAGCTGGACACTCAGATGGCTCTGAGAAACTGAACTACCAACTGATGAGAACACACAGCCTGGACCTCTGCCTCCTGCATATATGTAGCAGATGTGCAGCTTGGTCTTCATGTCGGTTCATAAACAGTTAGAGAGGGGGCTGCCCCTAAAGGTTCTCCCTATCTGTGAAGCCTGTTCCTCTAGCTGGGCTACCTTGTCTGGAACTCATCGAGTGAGGTTGTACCTAGCCCTCCAGATACTTGATTTGTCAGGGTTGCAGGATACCAAGTGGGGGGAGGGGGACGCTACCCTCCCAGAGGAGGAGGGGAAGGTGAATGGGGAAGTGGAGAGATAGGGTGGAGAAGGGGCAACTGATAGGATGCAAAGTGAGTAAAAAATTATCAAATAGTAAAAGTCAATTGACCAAAAGAAATAAAATAAAAAATAAAGATAAAGATAAATAAAATATCAAAGACTTATATAGGGCAAAGGATATTTTGAATCCTTCATCATCTACAGTAAAGGAAGCATGATTTACAGAGCACCATGAGGGGGCACTTAAGTGACAGTTGTCCTTCGTAAATGGCAATATTTCTTCTAGAGCTATTGCTGCTTTTATTCTATCCAACAAAATAAAAATACATTTTAATGTTAAGTACATTATATCTCAGCCCAAATGGCAAGAAAAAATATATAAAATACACATTCAGTTATCTTAATTAAGGATCAGTCAGGAGATTTCCAACAAAATCCCCAGCTGTTACTGGTCTATATTAACCACGTGGATGTTTGTACAGCACCGTTAAGTGAATAGCCAACCAGGAGAAACCTTCCCCATCTCAGGTGAGAAGGAATATACTCGCATACTAACCTGACCCTTTACAGCCTGCCTTTATCTATAGAACAAACTCTATTTTATTTTAACATGGATATTTTCCAAGATCTTGAGGCCAGTCAGAGACCAACACAGATATTTAATAGAAAAAAATGTAACCAGGAAAATGAAATGTGATGGTGAGGCAGGATGCTGTATTTGTCATGTGTTGCAAATGGCAGTCGCAAATTAGCTCTCTTCAGCAAATTAGCTACTTTTACAATACTAATGAAAATGGGAATTTGAATTTTTTTTAAAGGACTAAAAGGGATAATTAAGGAGAGAACACATTTTTGCAACTTAGTATTAAAAGTAATAACATTGTCATTAAGCTGTTTGGTTTATTTTCTCCTTCTTTAATTGAGCTATAAAGTATGTGTGGTTAGTGGTGTGATGGGAAAGGGCTATTTTGCTCAGAAACTTTCCAGTGGATTATGTTAGCTCAACTGTGATTGCTTTGAAAGTATCACAAACTAATAGTCTGAATTCCTGTTGCCTATATCCTAATGAGAGTGCAAGACCAATTTAGTGTGTTGGATAAAATCAGCAAGTTATTTACCCCCAAGAAATATTCATGTCGTTTAATTCATTCTTATCTTAAGCCTCCAATGAATACTTTGAGGTAACATTTTTAGGTATCTGTGCCAAAACCTCATCGGAACTGTGAAGAGAGAGTGGAGCTGCCAGGTGTCAGCGTCGCTAATTACAGGAACTAGCCAAAAAATGAAACCGTTATAACTGCAACGTATAATCATGATGGTATAAACATGAGGAAGCCCAGACTCCTCCTGGTCCCTTTCCCAAATGAAACGGATACACACATGAGTGATCAGAGATTCCTTCAGGCACTGGGCAGGTGTTAAGCACTGTCAAGGATTCTTAAAAATCACTACTAGGATTAATGATAAATTCTGTATTTGTCTTATTACAGGAACTCATTCTGATGTTCATATATTTGTAAATGAGCAAGGACAGTGGGGAATATAGCAATTGGCAGGGATGGAATGTCCCCTGTTACTATGGCTATCTTGAGAAAAAGAATTCTAAGTCATGTAACTAACTGGACTTTAATTATCCCAAACTAGAATTTGAAACAATCTTTAGAGACCTTGATAAAAACAACATGAGAATTGCAATGGATTACCATAGATCATAAAGACATACCCATTGCCCCTATTCTTTAAAATAATTTGTACTAGACTTTTATTTTAGCATAAATCTGCATGAATTCTAGTTGTCCATGGAACTTTTTTATGTAGGCCAGCAGAAAAGCATTTTCCCTGAAGGCTTATATTGATGGACACTAAACTGGCTAGACGGTGATTGGTCATACTCCACTTTAGGAATGTTGGAAGATTATACACTCTGCTTAGTGAATCTAAAGGGAGACAATATCCTATACTGTTTCTCCCAGTATTGCAAAATCAGAATCAATAAGATTCCAGAACAAGAACAACAAGTCAGAGTATAAAATAAACAAAAGTCTATCTACTATTCTATGAAGAATTCTGGAAAACAATTCCCTATAACATAAAATATTAATTAACTTTTTAGGAATAAATTTGTCTCAGACAGAAAAGATATCAACAGTATATTTAGGAAAAAATGGAACACTCATGAATATAGAGAGATTTTTCTCTTGCTCCAAGATTAACAGAATTAACGCAGGTAAGAATGGGTATATTATCAAATATTATCAAAAGAATTTAACAGATATATGCAATCTCCACTAATACTCTTTTTTATCCTTTCTTTTATTTACATTTCAAATGTTATCTCCCTTCCTGGTTTCCCCTCTGAAAATCCTCCATTTGACCCCCATCTGCCTGCCTCCAAGAGGGTGCTTCCCCACCCACCCACTCCCATCCCACTGCCCTACACATCAAGCCTTCACAGAACCCAGGGCTTCCCTTCCCACTGATGCCAGACAAGGCCATCCTCTACTACATATACAGCTAGAGCCATGGGTCCCTTCATTTACATTCTTTGGTTGGTGGTTTATTCCCTTGAAGCTTTGGGGGGGGGTGTCTTGTTGGTTGATATTGTAATTCCTATGGGGCTCCAAACCTCTTCAGCTCCTTCAGTCCTTCCCCTAACTCCTCCATTGGTTCTCAGTCCAATGGTTGGCTGAAAGAATCCACATCTGTATTGGTCACGCTCTAGCAGATATTCACTACAGAAATTAAAAAAAAAAAAATTAGAAGAAGCAGTCCCTGACAGGAAAACAATGACCACTGTACACTAATGTCTGATCTCACTTAATGATAGTGAGCCATAGATACAAACCATCATATTTTGTAGCTAGAATGATATCTGTGCAACAATATTAAATCCATAAAATATATGGCTTTCAGATTTTGATGAAAATATAAAACATATTGGAAAAAGACAATCTCTTTAACAGATGTAGTATGAAAAATCTAGATCTAAGGATTTTCTACTAAAAAAGGAAAAATAGTGAATAAATTATTCATAGGATAAATAAAACCTATTTCTCATTGATATATCCAGAAAAAATTAAAGAAAATATCAAGAATCCCACATATCTCAGTCAATAAGTAGGTTAATAAAAATGATATAATGGCTCTTTTTAAAAAGGATAAAGGAAAGAGTAGTATGGAAATCTAATACTGTAGAAGTTTCTTTATATATACATATGTGAAGGCAATCTAAATAAAATAGCCAAATAATTGGAGCCTCAGCTGGGTATTTCTCATTGTCTAATGAAGCCTCTAGTACCAGAAATGTGTTCCATATAACTCATTTCTTGGCCTAAGGGGTTTGAAGGGAACCCACAAACAACCCAACCCATTGCCAAGGCTATTGGTGGCTCTCCACAAACTGACGTTAAGACCTTTTATGAAAGAGGGCACTTAACTCACTAAAAATGAAGAAATTCAGCTAGTGCCTACTTCAAACCTTCATGCCTTCAGAATAGTATTTATGGTATTACAAGGTACTCTGGATGCTACCAAAAAAAGAAATGTAAACACCAACATAGCTACAATCTTTTGGTCAACAAGAGTGACTTACCTTCCTGATTTGCTAGTTCAATTGTGACTAAAATCATCTTGGAGTAACTTACCAATATGTGAGTTGATTAAAGGTCCATTCTTTGAGATGAAAACCATAATCAATGCTGATTGGGTGACCTAGAACCAGAAACTAGATAGGTTATGAACCTGGATAAAACAAAAATATTACATTCTTGTTTAAAGAAGTTATTAATAGTGACTACTAATGACATTATGCTATATTCACAGATCTCCTCCACCATCAGAGACGATTCCACCTCCAACAAATTAGAACAAATTCAGAAATCCACAGTCAGAAAGGAGACATATAGATCTTCATAGGAGCAGGAAATAGAATAAATCTTATATATGGGAGCATGTGACTTGGAACAGGAGGGTCAGATGGGAATGGGAGGGGAGTTTGGGTTGATAGAGAGAATGGAGGAGAGATAGTGGGAAATGAGGGATATTTCAAGGATGATATGAAAATTTAGTGCAGTGGAAACTTTGTAAAGTATAAGAAGGTGACCCTAATAAGGTCACCTAGTAATGGAGTATACAGAGTCTCAACTGGATATCTTTTGTATGTAGAAGAGGTTTCTAGTACCAGAATTGTGTTGTATTCAGTTGAGTTGTTGTCCAAAGGGGTTCCACTGAAATCCCAGAACAACCCAGGTTGTTGCCAAGACAATGGTTTGCTCTCTGCAAATTGACTGTGGAGCCACTTTGCTGAGGACAACATGCACACAATACATTAAACACTGAGTGGTTGAACTGGTACCCACATGGAGCCTTCCCACATATGGTCTATTATCTTTGGGGCATGAAGATGATCTGCAAGCCACCAAGAAAGAAATGTAAATACCAACCTATCCACAAATTTTTTGACTTTCATCCTGTTCTGCCTGAAAGATATGCTTGGGCAATTTTGGCATAGAACTTGTGGAAGTAGCCAATCAATGTCTGATTTATCATAAAGACATGTCTACAGGTGTGCCTTTCCCCCAGCCTTGAGTAGGCTAAACAAACCCTGGATGGTTTTACAACCTGGCTGGAGTTGGTGCCTGGCCTCACTGAATTTGCAGTGTCCTAAGGAGCCTTAAGGAGTTGACCACCAGCTGGACTTGCTTTGCAACTCAATCCAGCTAAAACAAAGGATAAGTCTGTTGCTAGTTTTTCCTTTATAAATGCAGAGTTGAAAATTAAACTTTGAGCCTTGATCAAAAATCTTTGTCTTGACTTCATTTTTCTCTCCAGCCCATCCATTTTCATTCCCCCCTCCCTTTCAGGCATACCTAGTTTCCCACAGCTGCTGGACAGCTACATCCATACCAAGCACTGCTTAATAACCAAGAATCAGAGACTAGATAGCCCAAAGGCCTAGGGTATAACCAAATACTTCTGGTCTTTAAAAAATGACATTTAATTATGTTCTTCTATACTTATAGATCTGTGCCTTGTCCAGTCATTAACAGAAAAGTTTTTTCAAGCAACAGATGAGAACAGATGCAGAGAACCACAGCCATACATTATGTAGAAAGTGTCTAAATGCCATGTCCTCATCAAATCACTTTCCCCAGAGCTCAGGGAATCCTTTGGAAGAGGCAGTAAAAGGGTAAAGTCCAGAGCAAATGGAAGACACCATAAGAATAAGGCCCTATGAGTCAACTAAGCATGGTATACAAGATCTCATAGTGACTGAAGCAGCAAGGGACAGGGTCTGCAACAGGTCATCTGCATACGTATATAAAATAGTTTGTAGCTTAGAATTTTTGTGAGACTCCCAAGTGTGAGAGTGAGTGTTTTTCTGAATCTTGTATCTGCCTGTGGGACTCTGCTTTCTGTGGGGTTGACTTGACCAACTTCGATATGATGGCTTTTGTTTTAAATTACACTTTATTTTATCATATTTACTTGTTACTACTCAGAAGTCTGTTCTTTTCCAGAACAGAAAGTAATTGGATCCAGAAAGCAGTTGTAGAGGAAAGGAATTAGGAAGAGTTGAGGGAGGAAGAAATTATAATCAGAATATGTTGAATGAGAAAATAATTTATTTTCAATAAAATGAACAAATAAAAATAAAATACAAATATCAAAATTACGTATAATAAATATTCAACAGCACAAGCTATCAGGAACACGATATATTGTTAAATGTTTAAGAACACAGGATGAAGAAAGAGTATTAAACATTGTAAGATAAATGCCCTGACATGCAGGGATAATCAGTGGGGACCCAGGGCAAGAGAGTGAGAGAGTGGGAGGGAAAGAGACAGGAAGAATGAGAGCAACTCAATCATACTGATCAAGCTCTGAAAACTTTATTCAGGAGTGGAAATGTACACACAAGCAAGAGGAGGATCCAAGAGAGGGGGGAAGAGCCCATAGGCTCTCTGAAGGTCAGATGGCAATCTTCAGCTCCTGGAACCAACAGTCACTCTGTCCTCTTTACCCATAAAACATTCTTACTGCTATGACCATCAATGTTCTTTCAGGATTGTTTATGTAAGCTAGAAAATATCCACAAGGCCATGGTTGAGGTCATGGCTCCTGGCAGATAAGAAGAATTAAATCAAGTGGAGGGACAGATTTTCTAACCCAAAATTGTTCATGTCTGAAAGATCTACAAAGACAAACATGGAAAGGGGGCTGAAAGAAAGAATGCCAAGTGACTGGCCAAACTTGGTATTATCTCATGGGTGAGTACCAATGCTTGACACGATTACTGATGATATGATGTGCTTACAGAAAGGACCCTAGCATGGCTGCCCTCTGTGAGGCCCAACCAGCAGCTGACTGAAACAAATGTAGATTTATATACAGAACCATAGGACTGAAGTCAATGACCCCAATGGAGGAATTAAGAAAAGGATTGAAGGAGCTGAAGAGGAGGGCAACCACATAGAAAGACCAGCAGGCTCAACTGCTTTGGACCTCTGGGAGTTCATAGAATCTGAGCTACCTAAGAGGGAGCATACACTGTCTAGTCTAAGGCCCCCAGCACATATATAGCAGAAGAGTGTTTGGTCTGGCCTCAGTGGGAGAAGATGTGCCTAATCCTGTGGAGACTTGATGCTCCAAGGAGGAGGGATGTCTGGAAGGGGGCACCCTCCCTGAGACAAGAGGTAGAGGGAATGGGATGAGGAAATGTGGGAGGGGGTGTGCCATGTCTGAAATGTAAATAAATAAAGTTGTTGATTAAAAAAGACAGAAAAATTAAATCACCTACAATGACAAGGCCACCAGAATAATACCTGTTAGAAAGATGTATTCACACTTTGGTAAGAGTGGAACTCTTCACTAGAGTGATTATACCCAACAAAACTTTGCAGATTAAAAGCATTACATGTCAAAATAGGTTAAGGAATATATAGGAACACTATGCCATCATACAGAGGACACTGAAAGGAACACTTTATTCCAATGAACAACCACAGCCAAGAGGTCACAGAAACAAGTAAACAATTTCGAAGCCACTTATTAAAAGAGGTGTAAGAAAGCACAGGAGAACAAGAAAAATGACAGATTATAATCTGCATTCATTAATAATAGTTTTAAGGGTTCAGTTTTATTACTTTTAATTATTTTTATGTTTGTGCCTTTGTGTATGTATGAGCACAGGAAAAACTAAGAAAGTAGAGATCTGAAAACATTACCCTAGCTTTCATAGTGTTAGTAAGTTGTAGGTCCTACAAACACTACAATGACAGTAGCCAGCTTAGCAACTTTGCTGTGAATCCTGTGAGTTTCAAAAATGAGTTCCTTGGCAAGATTTGTGCACAATTATAAAACTGGCATGAATGTTCTGAGTAGCCAACACTTCCTGGTAAATTAAAGCCTACAAAATAAAATGAAACACATGATTGGTAATATAAACTGAATTTTAAAAAATGTGTGGTTGTCTAGACCTTGGCCATTACAGGAGAACCTAATACTATTATTCTACTCAATGAATATAATTTCAAATCCCTCATTGTCTTAGTTAAGGTTTTGCTGGTGTGAACAGACACCATAACCATGGCAACTCTTATAATGCCATCATTTAGTTGGGGCTGGCTTACAGGTTCAGAGGTTTAGCCCATTATCATCAAGTCAGGAGCATTGTAGCATCCAGGCAAGCATGGTGCAGGAGGAGCTAGAGTTGTAGATCTTTATCTGAAAACTGTTAGCAGAATACTGACTTGCTGGCAGTTAAAGTGAGGGTCTTGTAGCTCACACCCACAGTGATACATTACTCCAACAGGGCCATACATTCTAATAATGTCACTCCCTGGGCTGAACATATACAAACCATCACACTCACTAAGATCTCATTTTTATATCCGTAAATTAGTTTATCTTTCAACCCTCATTAGAAAATATTCTTTTTATAGTACAGAATTGTTTGCACAGGGATCCAAAACTGGTCAGTAAGAGGTAATAAAACATGTGGACTAGTCAGCTTTAAATAGAACATGTACTTAATGATGGTAACCCTTGCTAATTTAGAAATATTTATTTAATTTTCACTCAGTCTGTAAGATTAGTTTATTTTCTAAGTTTGTAGATATACAACTAATGTCTATGGGACTGAAAAATAATATGATAATCATTCAAAAATAGACAACACATTATAATTGCCACAGTGTTCTTTCACTTCTGGAAATATTTGAAATCAGGTTATAAAAATACAAGACAGGAAAGAAGAAATGCTAAATATTCAGTATCTTTGTATAATTTTTTAAATTTTATTTATTGTTTTATTACATATTTTCCTCAATTACATTTCCAATGCTACCCCAAAAGTCCCCCATACCTTCCCCCCCCCACTTCCCTACCCACTCATTCCCATTTTTTTTTTTTTTTGGCCCTGGCGTTCCCCTGTAATTTTATATATTTCATGATCAATGCAGCAAAGATATTTTGTTGCACTTGTTGAATTCCAAGATATAGCCATTTTACATTGATTTGCCATACTGGAAACTACTCTATGATGTTGTGTCATATGGGAACATGTCTTACTATATCTCTGAACCTTCAGACCCAGAAAGGAAAGTCTCATAAAAATAATTTATATAGTATGTCTATCACATCATGTCATCCTCTAGAAATGAACAGGGCCTTACATTATTTTACAGAGAGAATAATGCATCTGATGTTTCTGAGATGAAAGTTTAAGTGATTAAATATCACAGAATAAAAATATACTTTAACCTTCTTTCTAAAATACTTTTCACCCTCTTGAAGTGACTTTCTTAATTTCCAAATATTTGAAAACATATTCCCAGAAAAAAAACTTAACTATCCATTGTGACTTGATGTCGACTCCTTTATTTATGATAGCCAGGCCCATTGAGCACAGGGCTGGGCTGGAGAGGACAGAGTTTATCTGGCAGGTTGGTGCAATGCAGGGCCTTATGAAGCAGTGAGTGGTTAGTAAAGCACACACACCTAGGATCAGCCTCAGAAAACAAGTTCAGTTCATTGGGATGTTGGATTTCTGTGCCTTGGGAGGTGGGTAGGGTCTATGGGACAAGGTTAGTTTGGTTGTGTACAATTGGCCTGGACAGGAGTGATGAAAAATACCTCATCTGTATACTAATATGCTAAGAGGTTCAAAGATGAAAACTTATAAAGTCAGATTTCCATCTTCTTTTATTAAAATTTCTGTCCAATACCATATAAAATCATGAAATCTGACACATATGTATGTATGATGATATGATGTGCTTACAGAAAGGACCCTAGCATGGCTGCCCTCTGTGAGGCCCAACCAGCAGCTGACTGAAACAAATGTAGATTTATATACAGAACCATAGGACTGAAGTCAATGACCCCAATGGAGGAATTAAGAAAAGGATTGAAGGAGCTGAAGAGGAGGGCAACCACATAGAAAGACCAGCAGGCTCAACTGCTTTGGACCTCTGGGAGTTCATAGAATCTGAGCTACCTAAGAGGGAGCATACACTGTCTAGTCAAAGAAGCAGTGAATTCTGATAACTATGAGGGTAGTGCATTCTCACTAGGGTTGATAGTGGGGCAGCCACCTTTCTGATACTAGGTTGGGATTCGGGAGGGATCCAACATGCATGGCATCCTCATGTGAGGTATCCAGTGCTGGAGCTCTCTTTGACGCTGTCTCCATTAATCCTGGCCCATTAGGGTTCTATAATCCTTGCCCATTATGTGCTTTGCATATAATGTAGAAAAATTATGAAAAACAGACCAAAGGAGCAGAGAGTTACACACACACACACACACACATACACACACAAGTATCCCGAGCTTTTGTCCCCGCTGGCAAGAACACGCTCAGGACAACCGGAATCTTCTGCAACAAAGCTTTTATTGCTTACTTATCAGGAGGGAAGACCCCAAACCGGGAAAATGGCGCTGCTTATATAGCCCGCAGCATGACGTTTCAGCACCTGATGTGGTGTGACAGCTCCTGATTTGTTGCTTGCCCATCACCCCATTACTACACCGCGAGATGGGCAGTGACTAGGCGTGAGTTCACTCTTGCACTTGCGCATAAGGCTTGTTTACTAGTTCGGCACAGTGGAAGCCAGCGCCATCTTATAATGGCGATTGCTCAAGGCACACACGCTATTGCTTGCTGCATGGCTCTCCACATCTCCCCATTTTTATTTTATTAAAATTTGAGGCTGGTCTAGGCCTCTGCAGTCATGTCCATCTGCTGTGGCTCCTGTCTTAGGTCATTCCTCCAATGTCACAGCCTTTCCTGTCATAGGGTAACCCTATCTCCTCTGGGTCCTGTGTCTTAGGTTGGTCTGTGTATGAGGAAAGTTACCCGTCTCTGGATACCGCAGTACTGTGTGACAGTAACTGCTAAATGACCTAGGGCGAACTCTATAAAAGAGGCCAGCCAAAAAGGAATTAGTAAACCTCAGCGAGGTGTAAGTGCTGATCAATGAGCGTTGAGTCTCTTACATCCCAGTGCAATGTATCCGCAAATCCGTGGGACACAATAGCAGAGAACTCAGATGCCATTTATGTCTTAAGCATGGACAGCCAAATTTCAGGGGAGGCCCCTTGTTCAATGGCTGCAAGTGCTTGAGCGATAACGACCTTGTCACGGATTTGTTGGGTTCTGAGCTTACAAACCAGCCAGAGCATAAACACAAGTCCACAGCAGACGACAGCAGCAAATAAAACCACCCCTACCCATTCCTTAAAATAAGAAAAAGCAGATGAAATCCAGGAGGAGAAACCCTCTGTCAATGACAGGTCCACTCGTGTCGAGTTGATCCTGAGAACAGCCGCGCTGAGGGCCTCAAGGGTCTCATCGAATCTTTCAGACCAATTTCCTGCAAGATACAAAGAAATCTGCCTAGACAGATTAGCAAACATGTAAATATTGGTTTTTCCTAAAGGAGGAAATATGTGTGACATCCATTTGCCAGCTCAAAGAACGGGAGCTAATAGTGGAGCAGGACTGATAGCCTAGCCCTTGTAAAGAGTGTGATGACTGAGTTATGGGCCAGGTTTTTGGCCACCAGTGAGAAGAAATAATACTTTTGTCTGCTCCTGTATCTAAAATTCCCTTAAATTGTTTCCCTTCTATAACTAACTCCAAGGATGGCCTGGGATCTAAAGGCATTATTAAGTAAGCAGAATCATTTCCAGTAGAACCAATCCCTCTGGCAGCTCGAGGAATACCAGAGGAAGGAAAACAGCCATGTAGGCTTGGCGAAATTATTAGTTGAGCTATTCTGTCCCCTTGTGAAATAGAAAAGACACCTTGAGGACAAAAACAGAGAACCTGAAGTTCCCCTTTATAATCCTGATCTACAACTCTAGGGTGGTCAATACGACCTTGTAGGCTGCAAGAGCCTGCCTCGTATATCTCTAATTGAACGGCAGTCCTTAGCCCAATGATATCCTTTTCCACACTTAGTACACAATCCTGGTGCTGTCCTTTTTATAGGGGCTCTGCAGTCCTTTTTTAAATGTCCTGGTTTGCCACAATTAAAGCAAAGTTTGAGCTCAGTTGAATCTGAGTGCCTCCTCCCCTGCAGAATGGCTTCTGCCAATCCAGCATAAGTAAGCGGCCCTCCAAGCTCATGGCAAACCTTTAACCAGTCCTGTAACCCCTTACTCTTTCTAGGTGTAATTGCTGATCTGCATTCCTGCGTAGCTTGTTCATAAACCAATTGTTCAATTAAAGGCATAGCTGCTTCTGGGTCTCCAAATATCCTCCCTGCTGCCTCCGTCATTCTGGCAGGAGTCCTGCCACAAGGCTTTCCACTCAAGATACATTCCCATACTGGGGGCTGCAGCTTTTACTACAGTCTGCCAATCACCAGGAGTCATAGCGCGATTCGCAAGCCTTTCGACTTGTGCTATAGTGAAATTAGCGCTGACTCCATAATTGTGAACTGCTTCTGCGAGCTCCTTAATCTGTATATACTCTCCCGGAGCGTGATCACGCCCTCCCTCAGCTCCTTCAAAAACTGGGAACGCTTGCTGCACTTTTCTCTGTTCCTCTTTTGGAATGAATGAATCTGAATGATACCTCTGCACATAAGGCTCTGAATGGTACCTCTGCACATAAGGCTCTGAATGGTACCTCTTCACATAAGGTTCTGAATGGTACCTCTGCACATAGGGCTGAGGTGCACTAGGACCCTGAAGCCAACAGTCCCGGAGGCCGAGCAGCAAGCTGGCTTTCACCAGCTGCTTTTTGCCTTTTTCTGGACCGAGTAGCTGGCTTTTTATCTTGCTGGTACCTTTCTCCCTTATAACGAACTGCTTCCTCCTCCAAGTCCGTTTCTTCAGAGGAGCTAAGTCCTTCATCTGATTCTGAGCTACTAAGAGCTAGCTGCTTAAACTCATCTAGTGGCGGGTATAAGTTCCTTCTCCTAGAAACCTCCTCTGATTGATCTTTTTTCTTTTCTTTTTCCTTCTCCTTCCTTCCAAATTCTCCCCAGGTATTCTTCCCTGACATTAACTTTTCCTCGGGTTCAAGACCCGTGGAAAGGCCTGTATGGTTAATTGGTGCACCATGTTTCCTCTTTGCTCCTACTCTCTCTCTCCCCGCTTTACCTCTGATAGACTGTCTTGAATTTCTTCCAGAATTCTCTGCCCTGCCTTAACCACTCGTTGACATGTGAAAAGGAACAGAAAGGCTTCTAACACTGGAGAAAGTTCAAGGCCAGTCATACCTCATAAAGCTGTAATGTGTCCTGCAGTTCTGGTTCCGCCCTGCAAAAGAGGGATCTCCCTTGCGCCTGTGTGATGGTAGTTCCCTGGTTCTTTGGTGCCACTTATCCCGAGCTTTTGTCCCCACTGGCAAGAACACGCTCAGGACAACCGGAATCTTCTGCAACAAAGCTTTATTGCTTACTTATCAGGAGGGAAGACCCTGAAACGGGAAAATGGCACAGCTTATATAGCCCGCAGCGTGACGTTTCAGCACCTGATGTGGCATGACAGCTCCTGATTCGTTGCTCGCCCATCACCCCATTACTACACCGCGAGATGGGCAGTGACTAGGCGTGAGTTCACTCTTGCACTTGCGCATAAGGCTTGTTTACTAGTTCGGCACAGTGGAAGCTAGCGCCATCGTATAATGGCGATTGCTCACGGCACGCAGGCGATTGCTCTTGGCACAGCTCTCCACACACAAGCATATATATATTTTTACATCTCTATATAAATGCACACACACACAAACACACACATACACACACACACAGAACTTTAAAGAATTCATGAAATGGAAGGAGGTGAGGGGAGAACATGGGAGGAGACAATGAAGAGTGTGTGATGGAAAATGGTGGAAATAAAATAGTCATGTGTGAATTTCTAAAAAATAAATATTATTAAAATTTCAAAGCCCCCAAGTTGCTAGGCCAAGATTTTCTTGTCTTAGTGCAGTAAGAGATGCCCCTGTGGAGTCTTGACAATGGCAAAGTGGAAGTTTCAGCTGCTAGTCATATCCCACTTTTTGTTTTATATGCATTTCATTTCTTTTATTTTGAAATTGAACAGGTTTTCTATGCCCTCATGTTTGAATTATTTATTCAATGACCTTTTAGTTCTCAGATTCTCCTACCCTGTGTTCCTTCACTGTCTTTTGACAATAAAGTTGCTCATATAAAGAAAGTAAAGCTTTTTATTGTTAGGTCTTTTTCAGGTATGCAGTTTCATATTCAACATACATATGTGTCAGATTTCCATCTTCTTTTATTAAAATTTCTGTCCAATACCATATAAAAATGTCAAGTTTGCATTTCAAAGACATGTCATTAATTGTCATATATATGTCATTATATATATATATGTATATATATGTATATATATGTGTGTTTGTGTGTGTGTGTGTTTGTGTGTGTGTTCTTAAGAAATCTTATTCATTTTGTAAGAATGTTATTTCTTTGTTTAAAGATTGTTTTATTTTGTTCTGGTTCCCTTGTATTCTTTATTACTATTTTAGCTATTGATACAATAGGGTGGCAGCAGAATTGCATGAGTATTGTAATGTAATAAAATGATTTTAACTGAAGCTTTTTAACTTTACTATGGCTTAGGATAGTAGCAGTATCGCCCATGACTTCAACACTGCTTTAAAGCAAAACTCTAGTGCCATACTATCCCTCCTAATAAAAAAACACACTATGCTACAAGTAAGATCACACAAATCATATTTATAAATATGTGTGTGTGTGTGTGTGTGTGTGTGTGTGTGTGTGTGTGAGTGTGTGTATGTGCACCTGTGTGTTTATGTTTGGTGCTGGGGACTTAATGTAGGGTTTCCAGAAGAGCAACAGGTGCTCTTAATCACAATTTTACGAATTCTGTTTATTTGTCTAAAATTAAAATGTGTTTTCCAGGCCTAGCTAGTAACAAACTTGGTGTGGATAATACACTGGCCTAAACTAGAGCTAAAAGATGGGCCAAGGCAGACAGCAAACACAAGCATGGAGATCTATGTATGAAGCACTCAGATAATGAATGGATGGCAAAGAACAAATAACATTTTGCTAATATCCCTTTTCCTTCACATTAAAACTCAGCTAAGTACTGAAAATCCATGGAAATAAAGATTTTAGCAAAATATACGAAGAAATATGTTCATGTATAACTTGAATATTTAATTGGGAATTTACATTAAAATAACTAATTTGATCCAAAAATGTGTGTCTAATCCATAATATAAGCTTCTCATATAACTGGCCCTAACTTTTAATTGAAAACTTCTGAGGATTTTCTGTACTTTGGGTCTCAATGTGTCCATTTCATCTAATCTAAGAGAATCCCTCATTTATGTTTCCATGTTTATTGGTGTTATGTAAGCTGCTTAATTGACTTCTGATCGAGAGAATATGGCAAAATGAATGTGTATCATCTCCAAAGACATGAACTCATGTCTTCCTTCTTCAAGAATGAGTTTGAGAAGCTGGCATGGGATTTAACTGGAAAGGTAGAGACAACATGTTCTACCCAGCTAAGAGAAAATATGGTGCTAAACACTATGACAAGCATCATGGATGTCCTTTTTTGAAGGAAGATAGGAAAACTTCACAAAAGAAGCAGGAGAATAAAGAATGATGAAGAAAATATAAAAGCCAGATCAACAGGGATTTCCTTACAGTAATAAGAATGTTGCACTTTGTTCTTAGGCAAGCTGTTGAGTGGTTTTTAACATGTATGTGACGTTATTAAATTAGCATTAAAAGTGACAAATTAAATAATTTAAAGCAAGAGTAGATATTAGAGCTCCAGTTAGATATGGATGCTTTAGGTGAAAAAAGAAATGACATCTTTTGAAACTTTTTGTTTTGATCTTTTAACCAAATATTCAATATTTATTTACTTGTAATTTATTTCATATATTTAGTCATTTAGATATTTGCTTTATGTAAACTGCAAATTTTTAAAAAATATCCTATCAATCATTCATTAATCTGTTTCAAGCTCAAAGATGTTATCAATTTGAATTAATGTGAAAAATTATTTAGTTTCAATTCTGGTCTAAGGAAGTGAGTGACTTTGAAGGATACATTAAAATGAAATGAAGACATTAATGAATGCATAAGCTACTGGTGAACTGTTGCCAATGGCGTGATTTGAAAGAGACTGATGACTCTATTTAAGACTCCATCCTCTAACATAAATCCGAATTCAGAACCTAAAATGTAAAACACGTAAATGAGGAATAAGATATCTAAAGCATAAAACTGATAAGCACCAGAGACATCTTTTTTTTTTCCATTTATAACTCAGTTTACACAAAGTCTAAATGTCCAATTAAAATCCTCCTGCTTTACAAATTCTGACTAAATTTTGTTTAATTCCCACTGTGTACCTGAGTTGTATGGCAGTTTTCCTCTGTGACTGAAACATCACTTCCTGCAGGGAAGCTCCTGCTGGAAGAAAGAACAGTAAACAATTCAAACTAGCCCAGAAAGTACCTGAAGCAGACCGGATTTGTTTGTTCCCTCCATCCTAGGAGTAAATGATACAGACTGAGGAGAGTTACTCTCATACAACACGAGCTGTTTAGAAAACTCTTGAGAATATCCACCCAAGCAGCCTGAAAGAAGTAGAAACCAGACTACTGGAAAAAAAAATAGATCAATTCATTACTAGGGAAAGGATAATCTCCAAGCTGTTGAGCTTGCTTTAGACTATGCAGTATGCTTCAGCTTTCCAGTTTTCATGAGCTGTCATTCATCCTGGGGTGGAGATACATCTATCTTTGAGTAATTTCTGCCCTGTAGCCTGTCATTCATAATTCCATAAGTAATCTCAATAAAACTCATTGATTAACCAAGTTGGGCTTTTGTGGTATCTATACTTTCCTCTGTGTGTGTGTATGTGTGTGTGTGTTCTTGAAGAAACCAAACAACTGGTACCTTTAATCTAGTGCTACTGCACATTAATTGTTATTCAATTAAAAATCAGTGTGTTAGATGCACTTATTGACTTGTATAATATGTCTATTATACTTGAGGATATAGAACTCTCCCAATATTTTGTGATAAAAAATTTATTAGCATTAATAAAGAAGCAATTCCCTTACTTAAAGGTACCATTTTTGTTTGTTTGTTTGTAGTTTGTTTTTATATTTCAACATTCAGATTTTAAGTTTATGAATGTTTATGATTCACTCTCTTTTTTTTTTTACTAAATTACACATGGACATTTTTATGTTTACTGTTCTTTTCCTACAGCGATATACCCAATGACACTATATAAGATAGTGAGTGTATTAGACTCTTGACTTCTAAATCAATTTTCAAGTAATAACAACCTTTCACTTTTATGTTGACACATATATGTTGACACAGTGCATTAAATATTAGCCATATATGACACTATTAATACAGCCAAGAAGGTAAGACTTGGTAGGTAATGGGCTGTACCTGAAACATACTACTACGTACATACTACATACTGTTCAATGAACATAGAAATAATATGACTTTTAATAATATGTTTCCATACTTATATATCAGTTACTCAACCCTATATGGGATATATTTACACACTCATGCTCAAGAATCTGTGTATAAAGCAAGGTAAAAAGATTTTAAGAGACAGTGGTGAGGAATGACTCTTAAGGAAGATAACTTTCCATACACAACAGGGATGAATCACAAATGAACTCTCAGAGACTAGGACTGCAACACACAAGATCTGCACAAGTTCTATACATACTTTCCCCCAGCACCGAGAAAGAGGAGTAGACACAAAAACCCACCCTAACCAAAAAGTTCTTTGCAATTGATAGCTGCTGGAAGAGGGTAAAGAATTTTCTTCAGAGGAATGATAACCAGTGTATGAATTACACACTAGGACAGGATTGATGCACACGGAGAAACTGGCCAACAACAACAACGGAGAGAGGGAGAAAGAGGGGGGGTACTTAAGGGTGTATGTGTTTGTGTGCACATGTGTGTGTGTGTTAAATGTGCATGTCTGTGTGTCTTGATTTTATTTTTATTTTGTTCTTTATTTGAGAATGAAGGACCAGAAAGTTTCATGGTTGAGGAGGTACAGGAGGATATGAGAGACTTGGGGAAAGGAAAGAATATAATCATAAAACAGTGAATAAATTATGAAAGAAAATATAAATATAAATATAAAATTATAGACAAATATTGTTTTAAAAAGTCCAGGAACTATTTCATGATCTTCTCAAAGCTACTTTTTCACTATTTTATTACTTTATTAATGCTTCCCCTTCTTCGACTCTTATTTGTGACCCATTCCAAATGTTTATTTTAGTATTGTTATAATAGTGCTCTGGAACTAAAAGATTATCTAAAATGTTATGTTTTATGCATCACTAGGGAAAAGAATTTGATTGACTTATGCTCTTTGTTTTTAGCAGGTTTGCTCTTAGGGAATTTTAAAAACATATTTAAAGCTTTCTATTACACTTGGAAGCTCCATTAAAGTATAAAATCCTAAGTCAAATAATGAAAATCATAAATGTAGATGCATACTTTTGTACATTTTGTTTCTAAATATACCCATATGGAGAGAGAGAGACAGAGAGACAGAGAAAGAAAGACAGACAAAGCCATGGTCAAATCTTAGTGTGAATTTGGGTGAAAGGCTAAAGTTGTACATTTCAATCTTGACTCTTGTTTATAAAGAAATGATTATATACATATGAGTGGTTTGCATATTTCTGAATGATTATATGCATATATTGCAATAAGATTTATAATATAAAATATAATCATTTTGTTAATGGAAAATAGTAAAGATTTATGAATTATGATAGGTCATTTCATGTTATGTTACAGAAGTATTATAAAGATATTTGAAGTTGTAATCTATGATATTCTTCTACTAGTATCACCAATGATTATAATGATGGCTGGATTTTTAGTCTTGGTTTTACAAGACAGAGTTTCTCTTTGTAGGCCTGGCTATTCTGGAACTCTCCAGAGTTTAAGTATAACACCTTAAACTTGAATTTATAAAACTTCCTGTCCCGACCCCTCAAGTACTGGGATTAAATTCATGGACCACCATTGTCAACTTCAATGGTAGAGTGTTAATTTTAAATTATATTTGTTGTTTACATTTTATGTCATTTTTGTTTTTCCCACTAAGCATATATTTTCTCTTAAACTGAAAAATTATTTGTGTGAAGATATAGATTCATACCATTTTTCAAAGTATTGGGATTTCAAAATTGAAGGAAAATATTTAATGTTTCCAATGTCATACAATTAAACATTCAAATGGTGCTAGACAAAAACACAAAGTGTATGTTATTGTATGCACTCATTTATCAATGTAAATGTGAATATAATTGAGAGCAGCTAACCTAATGTCTGCCAGTAACGAATAGTATTTGTTTCTAATGTTAACCACAGCAGAGGTGAGTACTACCCACAGTCCCCTAAGCATCCTTGTTTAGCTCTGGACTTGTTCATTGGTGCAGAGGTCCCTGAGTGACCCCCAAAGTTTCCCAATTCACTGTGGAAACTTCCAGCATCCCCAAAGCTCACCAGTTTGAAAGTCTACCAAACCACCCATCCTAGTTGAAATGGCCTGCCACCTCAGTTCCTATGAAAAGACCAAACCTAATAATAATAGGAATAGAAGAAGATGATTCCCAGTTCAAAGGCCCAGAAAACATCTTCAACAAAATCATAGAAGAAAAGTTGCCTAACCTAAAGAAAAAGATCCTTAGAAAAGTACAAGACGCTTACAGAACACTAAACAGATTCAGCCAGAAAAGAAAAATCCCCCACCACATAATAATCAAAACACTAAACATACAGAACAAAGAAAGAATTTCAAAAGCATCAAGAAAAAAGGGCCAATAGCATATAAACACAGACTTGTCAGAATCACATCTGATGTCTCATCTGAGACGGTGAAAGCTAGAAGAGCCTGGGAAAAGTTCTTGCAGACACTAAGGGATCACAGATGTTAGTTCATTCAACTATATCCAACAAAACTGATCAAGCACAATAGTTGGAGAAACCATGGCATTCTTTGTAAAACAAACAAACAAATAAGCAAGCAAGCAAACAAACAAACAAACAAAAAACCAAATACAAACAATACCTATCCAAGAATCCTGCCCTGCATATCAGAAGGAAAACTACAACCCCGTGAGGGTAATTATACTCAAGAAAACACAATAAATAAATATAAGTAATTTGACACTCCTAAAACCATTACAAGAGAAAAGTATGTATAAACTTGCACATACTTACAGTCAATCACCACTAACATCAAAATAACAGGAAGGAAGAATTATTGGTCATTAATATCTTTCAGTATCAGTAGATACAATTCCCCAGTTAAAAGATACAGGCTAACAGAATGCATGCATAAACAGTATTCCATCATTCTGCTATATACAAAAAAAATCTCAGCAACAAAGATAGTCATTATCTCAGTATAAAGGGTTAGAAAATAGTTATTCAAGCAAATGAACTCAAGAAACAAACTGGAGTAAAAATTCTAATATCTAATAAAATAGATTTTTAACTTAAATTACTCAAGAGACAAGGAAGTACATTTCATACTAATCAAAGTGAAATTTTATCAAGATGATAACTCAATTCTGAACATCTATGCCTCAAATGGAAGGGCACCAACAGTCATGTAAGAAGCATTACTGAAGTGTAAATTACAAATTGATCCCCACACATTAATAGTGGGAGACCTCAGTACCCTACTCTTACCACTGGACAGGTCTTTGAGACAAAAGCTAAACAGAAAAATAATGAAACAAACAGAGCTTATGATACAAATAGACTTAGCAGTTCACTCAAACACAAAGAATATACCTTCAATTCACCACCTCAGAAAACATCCAAAACTGTTCATATAAAGCAAGCTTCAACAGATACAAGAGTCAAATAACTCCATGCATCTTCTCAGACCACCATGGATTAAAGCTGGACTTCAGCAACAGAAAAAACAGAAAGCTTTTATATTCATAGAAACATAACAACTCTCTACTCAATGATCACTGGGTCATGGAAGAAATAAAGAAAGAATAAAAGATTTTCTAAAATTCAATGAAAATTAGGGCAAAACATAGCCAAATTTATGGGACACTGTGAAAGCAACTGTAAGAGGAAACTTCATAGCACTAAATGTCCTGAGAAAAAAATAGAAGAGTTCACATACAAAAAAACATGAGATCATGCTGAAAAAATATTTTGACAAAATTCAATACTGCTTCATGGTAAAAGTCTTGGAAAGATCAGGAATTCAAGGCCCAAAACTAAACATAGTAAAAGCAATATACATCAGACTAAAAGGAGAGAAACTTGAAGCATTCTCACTAAAATCAGGGACTAGACAAGGCTGTCCATTGTCTCCCTACCTATTCAATACAGTACTTGAAGTCCTATCCAGAGCAATTAGACAACAAAAGAATGTCAAAGGGATACAAATTGGAAAGGAATGAGTCAAAAATATCACTATTTGCAGATGACATGATACTATACTTAAATGGCTCAAAAATCCCACCAGAGAACTCCTAAAATTAATAAACAACTTCAGCGAAGGGGCTGGATATAAAATTACCTCAAACAAATCAGCCTCCTTCCTCTACTCAAAGGATAAACAGCCTGAAACAGAAATTAGGGAAATGACACCTTTCACAATATTCACAAGTAATATAAAATACCTTGGTGTGACTCTAACCAAGCAAGTGAAAGATCTGTATGACAAGAACTTCAAATCTCTGAAGAAAGAAATCAAAGATCTCAGAAGATGGGAAGATCCTCCATGCTAATGGATTAGCAGTATTAATATAGTAAAAATGACCTTTTTGCTGAAAGCAATCTACAGAGTCAAAGCAATCCTCATCAATACTCCAACTCAATTCTTCTTAGAGAGAGAAAGAAAAATTTGCAAATATATTTGGAACAACAAAACAAACAAACAAACAAAAAACAAAACAAAACAAAACAAAACAAAACAACCCAGGATAGCGAAAACTATTCTCAACAATACAAGAACTTCTAGGGAAATCACCATCTTTGATCTCAAGCTATATTACAGAGCAATAGTGATAAAAACTACATGGTATTGGTACAGAGATAGACAGGAGAGTCAATGGAATAGTATTGAAGACCCAGAAATGAACCCATTCATCTATGGTCCCTTGATCTTTCACAAGGCAGCTAAAACTATAAATCATTTTCAACAAATGGTGCTAGTTCTATTGGAGGATAGCATGTAGAAGAATAGAAATCTATCCATTCTTATATCCTGTACAATGCTCAAGTCCAAGTGGATCAAGGACCTCCACACAAAACCAGATCCACTAGAACTAATAGAAGAGAAAGTAGGCAAGAGCCTCAAACACATGGGCAAAAGGGAAAATTTCCCAAACACAGCACTAATGGCTTATGGGACCTCATAAAATTGCAAAGCAAACTGTAAGGCAATGGGCACTGTCAATAGGATAAAATGGTACCCAACCGATTGCAAAAAGACCTTTACCAACCCTATATTTGATAGAAGACTAATATTTAATATATACAAAGAAATCAAGAAAGTCAATTCCAGAGAATCAAATAACCTTATTAAAAATGGTGTTCAGAGGTAAACAAAGATTTCTCAACTGAGGAATATAGAATGGCCAGAAAATACCTAAAGAAATGTTTAGCATCCTTACTCATCAGAGAAACGCAAGTCAAAATAACCCTGAGATTCCACCTCACACCAGTCAGAACAGCTAAGATCAAAACCACAGGTGACAGCAGATGCTTACTACTCCATTGTTGGTGAGATTGCAAGCTGGTACAGCCACTCTGAAAATCAGTCTGGCAGTTCCTCAGAAAGTTGGACATAGTGCTACCTGAGGATGGTTATTCCTGGGCATATATCCAAAAGATGCTCGAATGCATAACAAGGATACATGCTCCATTATGTTAATAGCACCCTATTTATAATAGCCAGAACCTGGAAAGAACCCAGATGTCCTTCAACATAGGAATTGATACAGAATTTGTGGTACATTTACACAATGGAGTACTACTCAGCTATTAAAAAACATGACTTCATGAAATTCGTAGACAAATGGAGATAGAAAATGTCATCCTAAGTGAGGAAACCCAGTCACAAAAGAACATACATGGTATTCACTCACTGATATTCAGACATTAGTCCAAATGCTCAGAATATCTATGATAGTATTCATAGACCACATGAACCTCAAGAAGAAGAAAGACCAAAGTGTGGGTGCTTCGGTCCTTCTTAAAAGGGGAAACAAAATACTCAAAAGAGGAAATATGGAGACAAAGTGTGGAGCAGAGACTAAATGAAATACCATACAGTGACTGCCCCACCTGGGGATCAATCCTATATACAGATACCAAACTCAGGCAGTATTGCAGATGCCTAGAAATGCTTGCTGACAGGAACCTGACATAGCTGTCTCTTGAAAGGCTCTTCCAGAGTCTGAGAAATACAGAGGTCGATGCTCACAGCCAACCATTGGACTGAGCACAGAGTCCCCAATGGAGGAGTTAGAGAAAGGACAGAAGGAGCTGAAGGGGTTTGTAACCCATGGGAAGAACAACAATATCAACCAACCAGACCCCCAACCCCAGAACTCCCAGGGACTAAACCGCCAACCAAAGGGTATACATGGAGGGACCCATTGCTCTAGATGAATATGTAGCAAAGAATGGCCTTGACCAACATCAATGGAGCAGAAAACTTTGGTCCTGTGAAGGCTCTATACCCCAGTGTAGGGAAATTTGAGAGTTTGAGGCTGGATGACCACCCTTGTGGAAGCAGGGCGAGGGAAGAGATGATAGGGGGATTCAGAAGGGGAAATTGGGAAAGGGGATAACATGTGAAATGTAAATAAAGAAAATATCAAATAAAAATGAATAAATAAATTAATAATGTATTAAAGTACATCTGAAATCTCTAGAAAAACAAACAAACAAACAAACAAACAAACAAAACCCAAGCAATCACATCCAGGAAGAATAGAAAACAGAAATCATTGAACTCAGGAGAGAAATCAACCAATTCAAAACAAAGAGAAAAATATAAATAATCAAGGAAACCAAGATTTTGTTCTTTGAGAAAATCAACATGGCAAACAAACAATAACCACATTATCAAAATCAGCAATGAAAAGGGTAACATAACAATGGACATCGAGGAAATTCAAGGAACCAATAGGTCTTGCTTTAAGTCTGTATTCCACAAAGTTGGGAAATCTAAAAGTTTTAGAGACCCAAAGAGGACAGGGACTCCATAGCAAGACCAACACAGTAAACTAATCCATATGCTTTGGAGCACTCAGGGACTGAATCACCAGCCAAAGGGCAAGAACAGGCTGGATCCAAGCACCCTGCACATATGTAGCAGATGAGCAGCTTGTTTTTCATGCAGATCCCCTCAAACAACTGGAGCAGGGACTATCTTAGCCTGTTGCCTGCCTTTCTCCTTGTGGATCTCTTGCCCCTAAATGGTTAACCTTGTCTGGTCTCAGTGGGAGAAGATGGTTATCCTTGTCCCACAGTGACTTGATGTGTAGTGCAGAGGGGGGATATTGACACACAAGAGTCTGGCTTCCTCTTCTCAAAACAGAAGAAGAAAGAAGAATGGGTGAGGACTTATGTGTGGGAGTACTGGTGGGAGAGGAAGGAACAATATTGAGTTGTAAAGGGAACAAATAATAAAGACATTTAATTAAGTCAATGTTGAACACTAAACTAAGTAAAATCCTGTTGTTAGTTTTAGCTAAATATTAGAAAACAGCCGTTTTTAAAACATTATAAATAGTGTTACTATGCAAGTCTATATCAGTAATATAAATGTGAGATTTCATTGATTTGAATACCATTACTTTCACAAAGTGCAGGATATTGGGAAGAAAAATATTATAACATTAAAATGTACAATACATTGTCAATGTCCAATTCCCTAAAACAGTTCAAGAATAACCTGAAGATTTAATAAATTTGTGTTTATGGGATGTATGGCAATAAATAAATTCATCTATATCCCAAGGGATTTGGATGGGGAAGGTGAAAGTTTTTAGTTCCTATCTTGAGTTTGTTCAAGGATATTGTAAAAATGATGAGATGATCAAGAATGGTCACTGATTAGACACAATTAGTTTGGTGAAATCAGCAAGTAGAAAATATGATGCAAATATTAATAATTAATTTTTTATAGTTAAAGTCTGTAGAATTTAGCTACTTGGTAATTTGAGTGAATAATTTGCATGCATTGGTTTTCAGAAATTATGTGCAAGTGTGATCAATGTATTTAATTAATTCTTGCTTTCTTGAATCATCTAAGAATTTTCTTATATTTACACATTTATGCTCATTTTACTCCTTATTTTGTGTATATGAATGTGTATTTTATGTACCTAGATGCTCAATATATATGTTTATATTCTTATCAATTTAATGTCATGTATGTTATGACTCAAAGGGTATGTCTTTCTATTCTTGGAAATGTCCTTGTACTCCACTATAAACTACAGATAGGTTTATATGGCCAGTGTAATATGTTTAGGACATGATCTTAATCTTTATGATTATCCTGATCTATATAACTCTGGAAATGTCTTAATATGAGATGGATTATGCTAGGAGAAATATATATATATATATACATATACACACACACACACACACACACATATATATATATATATATATATATACTAGTTTATATATTTTTATTCATTTTACTTCCTGATCACAACCCCCCTCTCTACTCTCCTCCTCTGAGAAGGGGAGTCTTACTTTTACAAATCCCTTCCTTCATTGTTGCCTTTTCTTCTTGGAGAGGGGGATCCCCACTTGGGTACCATTCCCTTTCTGGGACGTGTAGTCCCAACAAGACTGGGCATATCCTCTCCCACTGGGGTCTAATTGGGCAGTAGAGGCAGGGCAAGGGGATTCAGTGGCAGGGAACATAGACTAAGACAGGCCCCCCCTCCACTTGTTAGAGGACCTACATGAAGCCCAAGATTAGTGGTCTGGGAGTCCCATGGTCCAAAGTTACTTGATGCTATATATATATTCTTGTGGTGTCCTTAAACTTCCAACTTGCTGAATTCTTTTTTTTTATGGTTTTTCAATAATTACTTATTGCTTTAAGAATAAAACCAAAAGTAACAGTTAACATTCAACTCATACAAGCTCATCACATAGAGACAGTCATGTCTGTGGAACTTCTGTTCAGATATATCTAAGTGTGGTGCCCTTAAGGGAAGTGTCTTTGAACCATTATTCTTTCTTTTTTTTTTAAGAATTAATTTTTTATTAGGTATTTTCCTCATTTACATTTCCAATGCTATCCAAAAAGTCCCCAATACACCCCCCCACTCCCCTACCCACCCACTCCCACTTTTTGGCCCTGGCATTGCCCTGTACTGGGGCATATAAAGTTTGCAAGTCCAATGGGCCTCTCTTTCTAGTGATGGCCTACTAGGCCATCTTTAGATACATATGCAGCTAGAGTCAAGAGCTCTAGTTACAGAGATAAAGTTTGGAGCTGAGACGAAAGGATGGACCATTTAAAGACTGCCATATCCAGGGATCCATCCCATAATCAGCTTCCAAACGCTGACACCATTGCATACACTAGCAAGATTTTGCTGAAAGGACCCAGATATAGCTGTCTCTTGTGAGACAATGCCGGGGCCTAGCAAACACAGAAGTAGATGCTCACAGTCAGCTATTGGATGGATCACAGGGCCCCCAATGGAGGAGCTAGAGAAAGTACCCAAGGAGCTAAAGGGAACTGCAACCCTGTAGGTGGAACAACATTATGAACCTACCAACTTGCTGAATTCTATTCCTCACTCTTCCTGAAGACTCCTGAGCTCCCACTGATGTCTGCTTGTGAGTCTCTGCATCTGCCTCTATCCACTTCTTGATGAATCCTCTCAGGAGACCATCATGCTAGGTTCCTTTCTGCAAGTGTAGCAGAATATCATTAATAGGGTCAGCAGCTGGCTCTCTCACATAGGACTGCCCTCATTTAGGGCAGTCATTGGTTGGCACTTTCCTCAGTTTCTCCTCCATCTTTATCCATGCACATCTTGTAGGAAAGACAAATTTGGGGTTGAAGGCTTTGTTTTTTGATTAATGCCTACCTCCCTCCTCTTCAAATCCTGCATGTCTATAAGAGGAGGCTACTTATGCAGTCTCTATATCTTCTTCTGGTAGGACACTAAGCTAAGGTCATCCCTGTAGACTTCTATTTCCACCTCCATCCCAGACTTCCAGTTAGTCCCAGAGATGCCCCCACCAATTTCCATTCTCACTCCCAACACTCTCCCAACCACCCTTCTCCCCAAACCTGATTGCTACCTCAGTTCCCCACAACCCCCTCTTGTACCCAGTTTCCTCTATCCACCCATTTCTGATGACTGCTTCTGAGTGAGATTTACACACTCTCCCATTAGGCCCTCCTTTTTACCCAGTTTCTTTGGTTCTGTAGAAGGTAGCATAATTGTTCTTAACTTTATAACTAATGCCCAATTATAAGAAAGTACATAATACTTGTCATTCTGGCTCTGGGATACCTCACTCTGGAAAGTATTCTCAAGTTTCATTCATTTTCCTGCAAAATTAATATCTTTCTCTTTAGCAGCTGAATAGTATTCCATTTTGTAGACATACCACATTTTCTTTTATGATAACTCTTTTGTTATATGAATTTAAAGCCAAATGTTGTTGCAGATTATATAGATACATACTCAATGAGCAAATTATAAATCCTTATATCACAGTTTAGAGTCATAATCTTTATATATATATTGAGAGAGAGAGAGAGAGAGAGAGAGAGAGTACAGACAGCAAATATTCAGGGATAATATACTTAAGAGTACAAAAAGAGCAGAGCAAGTTTATATATAAGACATAATGTGGATCATGTGCCTGTAGTGGTGAGAATATGGAAATCAGTTGTGCCAATTTGTAATAAAATCTGAGTTTCTGACGGGAGAGAGAGCACGGTTTGGTGCAAGCCAGCTGCAGGTAGCCACAGGGAGGGAGAGGTATGCAGGTCCACATGGGCAGGCACAAAAGCAAGAGCTCCATGGAGGAATCAGACCATAGAGTTTGGAATCAAGTTAACTGACAAATGATCTGTACATACCTCCAACATACATGGTTAGATCAGTAGCTTGGTTCAGAGCAGATGTTGGTGGGAACAAGTGTGTGCCTGTTTCAGTGCCTGATGCCACCAGGGTCAGACCTATTGCAACTTAGTAAAAACATTTAAGCAATATGGAAACTGAAACCAGACAGAAAGAAATGGGGCTTGGAATGAGGGGATGGAAAAGAATAAAGAAAGAACTTTTCATGTTCCCCTGATTGCTTATGTGGCATAGGGAAGACAAATTTGATAAATTTAAAAGCTAGGTACATCGGTATATAGTTCCAGTGCAGGAGGTATGAATGAGTCCCAAGCCTGTGTACATGGGATTCCAAGGAACTCATGGATGGGACTGAATTGAGAAGGCTCAAGCTCTACTAGTAAATTGCCATTTCCTCTGACGGGGGCTGGTGCTAGGAACATAAGTAAACGGGGTTCACCTGATACTAGGATTTTGGAGAGAAACCAAGAGGGAAAAGATTATGCTGGGGAAATGAAACCTCCTCTAAGGAAATGCCCAGATTCAGAGAAGCATTCAAACCAAGTTAGATAACTCATCAATTGCCTGTAATGGGTCAAGTGCCTACTAATTAATTGGTGGAACAAGAAGAAAATCTGTTGCGGAGGAAGTGACAGAAGGCAGCAAGAGAACTCCCCAAGGTCAGAGGCACCAATGACATGAAATATAATGTGGCAAGAACATCCTATGGTGGGCCCTTGCCGGGGCAGGGGGTGCTCCTGGGAATTTACACCACATCACAGACCTGATATAAGGAATTACAATGTGCCATAATATCTGGTTTACTGGGGGAAGGGAGAGAAGTGAAGACCTGGAGAAGAGTTAGAGACAGACAAGTAGACATGTAGTCAGGCACTTAGGCAAATGGGAATAGACCCATGAGGGCAAAGAAGAGGATGGGACACAACGAATGGCAGAATTGGGAAGAAGTAGAGAGAAACCTTGTGGACACAGAGATAAAGAACTTTTCAAAAATGTTGGTTAATGGCAACATATTTTTTCCCCTGTGCTGATGATTGAACTTGATGGTCAACACAGGTCAGAGAAGCAGTTAGATCTTTTTCAAGTGTATTTCTTTCGGTGAGAAGTAAAAGCAATGTGGGTCAAGAAGACTCTCTTCGTCAATAGCATCAGTGCCAAACTGAACTAAGGATAGGCAGAATGAGATTACACAATGGGGAAGATTGATGCTTTCGAGCTCTGCTTTTTCTGCTGTGATTTCCTGGAAACAAGTGACTCCAGAATCTCATGTCTTTAAATGCAGGTTCATTCTAGCCATCTCAACAAAATCCTGTGTGTATACCATTAAGTACAGCAACATAGTTGCAAGTAAGACTATAGTAAGTAACTGTGGGTTAGGTCTTCCTCTGAGACTCCTGGCTTCTGACAATGAGCACTTGCTTGTTTACCTTGCTGGTTCCACACCTTGCAGAATACTATTGTAAAACATTTCAGCTACTGAGTAAATGATCCGACCTATAAATTCTCTCTTAGAAATTGATATGTATTCAATTAAATTAGAAATTAAAGGAAGGGTTTTTTTCCTATGTAACAAAATCTTAGCATATAGCATCAAAATGATTTTTGTGAAATATCCCGTTCCCTGCCTAGAATATGCTTTGAATCCTCCAAAGGCCTGTAATAGTGAGAACTAAGAAGAATGGACATTAGAAATAGAGAGGGGACAATATACTTCAGTTTTATTGATAAAATTCAATACCATGCATTCATATTTCTATGCCTTTTCCACTAGAATTTCTCATTTCATATTAGAACTATGAAAGATATGAAAGAAAGATAAACCAGCAATAAAGCTCAGAGACATCTTCAGAATTTTTGATTATCAAACCCCCTTGAATTGAATGTCAGTCACATTCAGAGCTCTCTTTATGTCTCATTCAATTACTTTCATACAAGAAAATATCAATAAATATTGTGGAGAAATTTCAGTTTCTTCGTGAATTAACATTTCAATAAATGTTAATGAAAATATGATTATACTCCTAAATGAGAAAGCTGTGCTGGTCTATTTCTTTATTATGTGCTTTCTATTTTAAAACTGGTCTTTTCTGTGTTCTTCTCAATGAAATTCTTTTTTTTTAATTTATTTTTTAATTAGGTATTTTCTTCATTTACATTTCCAATGCTATCCCAAAAGTCTCCATACCCTCCCCCCCCACTCCCCTACCCACTCACTCCCATTTCTTGGCCCTGACATTCCCCTGTACTGAGGCATATAAAGTTTGCAAGACCAATGGGCCTCTCTTTCCAATGATGGTCGACTAGGCCATCTTCTGCTACATATGCAGCTAGAGACACAAGCTCTGAGGGTACTGGTTAGTTCATATTGTTGTTCCACCTATAGGGTGGCCGACCCTTTTAGCTCCTTGGGTATTTTTTCTAGCTCCTCCATTGGGGGCCCTGTGATCCATCCAATAGCTGACTGTGAGCATCTACTTCTGTGTTTGCTAGACACCGGAATAGCCTCACAAGAGACAGCTATATCTGGGTCCTTTCATTTGGGTTATATCAAAGATAGAAAAGTCTATTAAAGCAATTCAGCATAATTCACTTGAAGTAGTATATTTTTAAAATAAGTATAAAAAAATCATATCAGTCTTGTGATAATGGAAATTATGTTGCCATGGTATTGCATGTGTGTGTGTGTGTGGGGGGGGGGGGTTGTAGAGGTATAAAACATGTAAAATAGTTGATAGATATTTTGTGGTTTATGTTTAGGAGACAGAAACTCAAATTATTTTATTAATTATTGCCTATTTTGTTAGCCTTTAAAATTCATATTTTAGAAACCACTCATCACAAAGGATACCATCAAGGCAAGCAAAACTACTATCGTGTAATTTTTTACCTTGAATAAACTATAGCATACTGCTTTATCTAGGATTACATTGTTAAATGAACTAAAAAAAGTCACATATGCATTTATGAAACATACAATACTGTAGTTTCTTTCTTTCTGTGAAACAAATAAAATGTTATTTCATTAAGTCAGTTAAAATTAGAATCTTGCAACTGTAAGACCACTAAGGAAAGCAAAATTTACAAAATGTTTGAAGAGATTCAATGTCATTGTTTTATACACAAGAAGAGTTTGATTAAGACAGCAAATAGATTATTCTTCCTGGGAGATCAGGAATAATCTTTAACTTTTACAGAGTTATTTTGTGTTTTAATTAGTTATATCTGGTAGACTTACAACTGTGTGGCAGTCACCAATGTTATGAATGGAGGGTGGTAGGGAATTTAACTGTTTTCCTAAATTTGAAAGCTGGTGTCAAAATAGATTCTTTTTTTAAAATTAATCAATTATTTTACTTATTTACATCCCAAATGTTGCTTCAATCCTGGTTTTCCTCTCAGAGTACTTCCCAAATCACCCCATCCCTTTACCTCGGGAGGATGTCCCCCCATGAATCCACCCACAATAGGGCATTACTTCTCTAGAGGATTACGCATATTTTCTCTAGCTGAGGCCAGATAAGGCAGCCCTCTGCTATATATGGGCCAGGGGTCTCAAACAAATCCATGTATGCTATTTGGTTGGTGGCTTAGTCTCTGGGAGCTCACATGCCGCCAAGATAGTTGACAATGTTGGTCTTCCCATTCCATGCTGTTCTTTCAGTCCTTCCCCTAACTCTTCTATATAGATCCCCAACCTCCACTTCAATTCTTGGCTGTGCGTATCTGAATCTCTCTCAGTCAGCTGCTGGTAGAGCCTCTCAGAGGACAGTTATGCTACACTCCTGTCTGCAAGCACAGCATGACATCAGTAAGCCTGTCAGGGTTTGGTGCCCTGCCCATTGGATGGATCCCAAGTTGAGCCTGTCATTGGTTGGCCATCCCTTCAGTCTATGCTCCATTTTTGTCTGTGAATCTCTTTTAGACAAAAACAATTTGGCTTGAAAATTCTGAGGTGGGTTGATGTCTCCATGCCTCCACTGGGGATCCTGTCTGACTACTAGAGATGGTCTCTTCAGGTTTCATATCACCACTGTTTGGTATTTTGGCTAAGGTCACCCACACTGAGTTCCAGGAGACTTCCGCACTTAGTTCTCTGGGACTTTATAGAGTTTCCCCAGGCCCCTGGAAGCTGCATATTTCCATTCATTCTCCTGGCCCCCTGAGTCTCTCTTTTATCCCCCAGTCCTAATCCTATCCTTCTTATCCCTTCACTTCCCATCTCCCATCTAGTTCCTGATTTCCCTCTGTCTCCTGTTGATTATTTTGTTCACTCGCATAATGTGATTGAAGCATCCTCACTTGGGCCTTCCTTCTTTTAGGGTCTGTGGGCTGAATCATGGGTATTCTATAGATTTTGCTAATATCCACTTATATCAGTGAGTACATGTTATGCATATCTTTGGGGTCTGGGTTAACTCACTCAAAATGACAAGTTCTAGTTCCATCCATTTGATTGCAAAATTCACGATGTCCTTGTTTTTGATAGCTGAAGAGTATCCATCCTGTAAATGAACCACATTTTCTGTATCCATTCTTCAATTGAGGGACATATGGGTTGCTTCAAGCTTCTGGCTATTACGAATAAGGCTGCTCTAAACATGTTGAAGCATGTGTTCTTGTGTTATGGTAGAGCACAGAGTCTTAAGGTAGTCTTCAAATACAGAAACTAATCAAACCCTTAGCCATTTCAAATTATTTTATATAACTTTTCTTTGTTGTTGAAATCAATTGTTGCTCAGTTAAACAATTCCTAAGTAGCTTTCTCTATTTCTCAGGCCTTTGCTTCATGACACAATGGTATGGATTAATTCCTGTAACCAGGATCTTGTTGCCATTGTTATCATTATATTAGACATTCTTCTAACATTTAATTTAGAAAATATAGAATTATTCACCCTATTTTTTTCAATTTTGTCTTATTGCTTCCTTTTTTAAAAACCATTTTCAAGGTGGTAGGACTTTATTTAATCTGTAAATGTACCCATTCATTGCTTTCCTTTCATGGTACTTTCATTTTAGAGCTTCATTATAAATAAGAACTCCATTTGAGAGAAGCAGGCACTCAAGGCTGCAATTTATAATTTAACAGGTATAATATAATAATATATAATATATTATATCATAATAATATATGCTAATTATAACATATAAATGTAAATACTAATATAATACATAGTAGTTATAATTCATACAAGCATTCATTATCCAATAGTCATTAGGTGACTCCCCTGAACCTGAGAAGCAGCTAAAGTTGCAGGAGTATATCCCAGTTTAAAAGCATGCACACCTATCTTTAGACTTTAAATTCATCAAATATGATCAAATTCTACAATACTGAAATTTTTGTAATCAATGGTCATTTAACATACTCAATTAACTAGCAATTTGTGAAAATGCTTTAGTTTTTATAAATATTTTCCAAGACTAAGATATTAAAACTACATTTGAATGTTTTAGCATTCTACCTTTTGTGTATTTTTTAATATATCCAATACTTCTAAGCCTATATAGTAATGTAAAAAATTGCAAAGGTTTACGGTAATGACACCATGCCACAAATGGACAATAATGGAACTGACAACATGTGACAGGTTACTGTTGAAATTTGAGTTTCTAAAATATACTTGTGCTCTGGTCAGTGAGTAAAAATGCTTGCTATGCAAATCTGATATATTCAGTTCAGATTCCCAGAACCCAAGGAAAGGTCAGGTATAGTGTATAGCCTGTACCAAACACCTGAAATCTCAGCCCCCTCCAAGAAGGAGATGCATTCAAGGTAGGAGCATCTCCAACAGTTCATGAGGATACTTTATACTAGCTTGACCACTGCTGAAGGAACTCTGTCTACAACAAGCTACAAAGGGTTCCAATCCACATGTGTATGCTCACTGACCTTCATACAAGGGGCAGGGCACACTCACTCCTTCATCTGCCAGGAACAAATGCCTTCACACATACTTACACTCCAATTCATTGCACTGCTATGTAATAATAAAAATAAAGAATCGGTAAAATCATCAAATTATGATTCAGGCTCATTGTTCCAGACTCATTCATAAACACTTCTGTAATTCAATGACTACACCTCAGTGTGATTATTCAAATATTTTATCAGCTATATTCACTAATTCGAGATCTTTTGTAATACAAACAGTTCACAGTTTAAAAACACATTTAAACGTGTGTTAACATTTATTTAAAGAGGAAATAAAACAATTAATTTTAAGCAAAGTATGTTTGCTTAAATACAAAACACATATTTATATAGTAAAATATACGGAAAATGAAAATATGAAAAAATAAAGTTCAGTTAGATTTTTAGAAAGAAACATAAAATTGTTTTTTCTCAGAGCATTATTTGATAAAGAAACCCCAGTTTTCATTCCCTGATTTAAAAAATAAAATAAAATAGAATTATCTAACCTTGCACAAATATTGTGGGTGTGTTTGAGCGTGTATGCCTACATTAATATATTATGTAGGAAAATGCTTTTCAAAAAACGAGTACATAAAATTCTTCTAATTGTTTTACTCAATTCAATTTGTACCACATACATAGTATTCTTTAATAAATTTAAAATAATATTAGTAGTCAACACCTACAGTCATGCCACTTTAGAAACCAGATTAACTAGCAAGTACCAGAACTGTCAAGGCTGCAAAAGTGAGACTTGCTCCACCACAGACACAGACACACACAGACACACAGACACAAAGACACACACACAGACACACACACACACACACACACACACACACAGACACACACACACACACACACACACACACACACACAGAGAGAGAGAGAGAGAGAGAGAGAGAACAAAGGAAAACTGAAAACTGAGAAACAAACACAGAAGTTAAAAATAAAATGCCAATTATATCAGGAACTATGAAAATTGATAATGAAAGTTCAAGTTCATGCAAGCAGTAATTTTCTTTTCTCATCTAATAAGAACTATTAGGTAAAAGCAATAAGAAATTATGTAATAATATAAGAAATACTAATTTATTTTAAATCCAGAACTCGCTGGATTTCAATTGCTGTTAATTTTCAATAATATCCTCAAGAAACAAGTTCTTGTTATTATTTTGATAATTTGATTTTTACAGCTTGAAAAATTCTTGTTCTAAACAAAAGTAACATCAATTATTATGAATCTGGCAAAGCAGCTGCATATAAGAGAAATGCTCAGAAACAATGCCCTTTCTTTATTATAACAATATGCCCCCTTATATGGGCTAATTTAGACATAATCAACAAAACAATAAGAGTTGTGAAATACACAAGAAAAAAAGTTTACAAAATGTTTTGGAGTAGAGGCCTTGAAATAAAATGTTAGAAACAGTCACACACATATAGAAACTGAAAATATATTATATGCATGAATATCCACACTGAATAGTAAGAAGAAATGCATACTTAAATTGAGTTATACCTGCACAAGTTAAATGCTTTAAGAGGATTTTTTTACATCATTATGAATGAGGCAGGAATATTCTGAATATGCAGCAGTTCAGAGTAGCATATGCAATCATGTGATCAGAGTGTCTTCATATCCTCTGAAGGCAGATGGCAGTGGCTATGAGGAGACTTTAAATATGCAGTACAATACATGGGAATACACTCAGGATCTTAGATAATTGATACTCTACGTGTTTTATCTTTTCTCCTTTCTCCTGCCTTTGATAATCACTGTACTGTGATTCAGAGAACATTTCTTATAATTTAGTAGTCGTGTTTTACACTTAGAAGCTGAGAAAGACTTTAGGGGGTTACATATTTAAGGCAAAAGCATATTTAAATCATCTTGTTAAAATTATAGGCAGGCATCACAAAAATACTTAGGAATAAATCCTCTTAAAAGAGTATTTTTATTTAGCCTCTGATAATTTCATATATATATATATATATATATATATATATATATATATATATGCACCAATTTACTCCCTCTCAAAAGTTATGTTTTCATCTTTTTATCATTGTTACTATCAATAGCCCATCTGAGACAAATTAGACAAATTAGTTGTTAACATTTGTACCTTTGAATGAGGCTACAATTTAATGAATGGATATATATATATATATATATATATATATATATATATATATATATATATAAAATGATAAGAATCTTCTTGAGGAACTGATTTCTTTCGATCTATGTTTAACTTGGTCTTCCTTACTATGTGACTTAGGGTAGCTTGAAATGAAAAGAACTCCTGTGTAGTTACCCGGTCAGTGTATACTCTACAGACAAAATGTATAGAAAACTTTTAACTCAGCAATATACCTGCTCTGTCGTGGGATCACATTCCCAAATCTTCTACCTCATTATGATCTAGCTAGAATGACACACATTTTATCCCTAGGCTGGAGTACACAAATACAGAACTTTAATTGCTAACAATGAAGGTAAAGCTAGTTTGTAGAAAATGCAACCGTATTTGAAAGTGACATTTAACTGAGCAGCAGACAAAGTGACAAATGAGAGAAAGATTTGACAGAATGAGTTAGAGACAGGATACTCCAAACTTTCATGAGAACAGGTGATTTAAATGAGTAGTGGATGTGCATGCATGTGCATGAGAAAGGTGATTTAAATGAGTAGTGCATGTGCACACACACATACACAAACACACACATGAATTCACGCAAACACATGCACTCATGCAGGAACTCATGAGAGAGAGAGACAGAGAGAGAGAGAGACAGAGAGAGACAGAGAGAGAGACAGAGACAGAGACACAGAGAGACAGAGAGACAGAGACAGACAGAGACAGACAGAGAAAGACAGAGAGATGGTTTTAGGGGAGAGGGCAATTTTAGTAAGACAGATTTTAAAACAGGTTGCAAGTAAAGTTAAAACAAGCTGCTTAATGAGTAGGATCCAGATTATAATAGATTGCTTGATTTAGTTTGAAGTGAAGAAGAACAATTCTGTCAGAAGCTGTGAGAAGCCAGTTTGAATCAATCAACTTGGAGAGGAGTATGAGCCAGAACAGTTGATTTGAAACAGCCACTCTGAGTTTAGAAATGGCTAGAAAGGGTGATATTATTCAGTTGTAAGCCTCTGATACAGCAATGTGGCAGATCAAAGATACTTTTAACAAAAATGCACTTGCTAGGGCAAGAACCCAAGAAGGATGCTCATGTCCCTTGTGTTGACTATCCATAAATGAAGTAAAAGATGTTTCAAATTCTTATCATTAAAGTGTAAGAATAACTGAATCTTTTGAGTAAATAAAAATTCAGCTTAAAATTTTTACCTTGACAATTTCAACATACACACACACTCACAAACACAAGCCACCCGAACATTAGCCAACTCTGCATTCCTAGCAAAATTCAACACTACCTGAAATATTAGTCATCTCTTCATAAGAGTTTTCATAACTTGGTAAACTTGTTTTCAATTTTTATATCATGTAATGAAAATCGCTGACTATGATTTAGATTACACTGTGAAGCTAGGACAGAAAATGTTTTGAACTCTATTCCTTAGTTAAACAGTATTTTTTTGTAACTATAAAATAATTTAAGCAGAATTAAGCCCTGAATTTACAGCATGGAATGATAATATCGTTTATTTATATAATTTTTAAAACTAACCAAACCATTAGCATTACAAAGTTGGAACTAACATTTTTATGTCTAATAGGCAAGGCCAATATAAAACATGGCCCTCCAGGCATTCCATCATAGCCCATTTATAATACCCAAAAGTGCATTTGTAAAATAGTCAGTAGAGCATGCACAGGATGGTCTAAGTCCTGTAGCACATATGGAGCAGAGGACTGCCTTGTTTGGCTTCAGTGGGAGATGATGTGCCTAATCCTGTAGATAGTTGATGCCCCAGGGAAGGGGGACGCTGAGGGGTGGAGCACCCTCTTAGAGGCAAAAGGGAGACAGGAGGGGGTGAAGAACTAAGTAAGGGGTACTGGGGGGTCAACATTTGTGATGTAAATAAATAAAATAATTAATAATAATAATCAGTAGATAGGGTTAAAAAAACATTAAATGTGTTTAAAAATAGGATGGAGAGATGGCTTGGTACTACTTTTGTAAAGTCCAAACAACTAGAGTTTTTTCCCTTGCACCCATGTCTGATGGCTCACAAACCCTGTAACTACAACTCCAGGGTATCAGACATCTTCTGGCCATCAGGACATCAGTACATTTACGTGCACATAGCTCCGCAAAGACAGAGCAGCAAACACATATTTAACAATAAAATTTAATCTTCAAATCACTGCTACTATTTAAAGTATACCTAAATTTAAGCATGGAGACAAATTAGACACATATACTTTAAGGCATGTATAAATACATTCTTCTACTATCGATTTGAATATATTTAGACCATACCGAGGGACTGTTCTGTTTGGACAATGTATTTTCTCTACGTTTTTAAAAACATCACCTGTGCTTACTTTTACTTTCAGCCACGGTAATTTTATTTTGATAATTATGCAAGTGTCAAAATATGCTTCTATCACAATCCTTGACTGGCTAATATGTATGCAAAACACATTTGCTATTTTATAAAGTGAAGGTATCAGTATTTTAAATGATATACAGAATGCAAAAAAATAAAATGTTCTCCAGGTAAATAAGCTCGTTTTAAGTTTCCTCTCTTCTCACACAGATTTTAGCAAAGTCACTTCTACTATTTATTGTGATGCTGGGAAGTGTTGTACAAGGATATAGAGGCTACATAAAATGTATTTTGGTCATCTATTTTAAAATTTATATTAATTAAAATTCTTAATCATTACTGAAATGAAATAATCAACTTTAACTTGTATCTTTGCCTTAATGAGTAACCCATTAAGCTAAAAAAATATTCACTAGATCATTTGAAAGTAAAATATAATTATGAGTTTCTTTAGAATCACATGAATTAAAAATTCATCAATTTAAAAATAGTGTCAGTTTGATGACTTTTAAAAATCCTCCTAAATTTTTCTTCTAAATGGCCAAAAGTTTCTGAAAAATTAATATCTGCCTGATGACATAAATTCACTAAAAAATATAAAGGGATCAATCTTATTTAAAAACACACAGTATTATGTTTGTTTCGATGGCACATGTGGTTTCTGTAAGCTCCTATTCAATTGAGTCAAATGTATAATCACTGTCTGGGATCCCAGATAATGGGTTAAGTGGACAGAGCAGTGTGTTAAGAGTTTGTTTTGCAATCATGAGCACCCATGTTTGCATTCCCCTCAAATCAAAGCTAGTTTAGGTGAGCAAGATGGATCCCTGAGCTTTCTGGCCACCAAACCTCTATATAGAGCCCCATGCCTAGTGAAAGACCCTATTTAAAGGAATCAATAAATAAAGAATGGAGAACACCTAAAATCAACTTCTGGGCTTCACACTCATATTCAAACATGTGCACATGCATAGCATATACACAAACATGTATGTGTGTAGGTAATAGAAAGGCTAAACAGTGTAATCGAATGAGCTGTTTTGCATGAATATCTTAAAGTTTTTGAGGGAGGGAATAAAAAATAAAGACAATAAGGTAAAACATATATGTTCATCTACATATTTAATGTTAAGTAATTTAATTTAATATCAATACTGAGATCAAAATATGAAAATGCATAAAAAAGCTAGTATGTTCAATGAGAGTTGGAAAACACTACCTATTTAGATGGAGGAAATGAAAAAGAAAAACATCCAAAACAAAGGTAAAGAACAATGTAAATGCCTTGCATATGTATATATGTTTTATATATATATATATATATATATTGCATACATGTTTCTACATCTGTTATAATTACACATATAAATTATATAATCAATATATTTTATATCATTCATTGCTTATCATAGCCTTATTTACACAACTGTCATGATATGCATCTAAATAAAAATTATTATAAATACTGGAAAAGGAAATAAAATTTCCTTAAACGGTACTTTTGTTATTCTGGATTGAAAACTTTATCTAAAGTCTGGATAATCGCACTTCTTCCTTGTACCTTAATCACTATTCTTTCTTATTTTTGACCTGTTTTATTACAAAAATGTGTTTAGTTTAATAGAAATTCTAAAGTCTCTTCCCTAGCAGAATGGATTGGATGATTTTCACTTGTGAGAAGTCTACATACAAAAATTTTAAATATTTTATCTGTGTTCTTAATAGGATACTACATAAATTGTACATCCTTAAGCTTTGTTTTTAATTGCTAAGAACTATGAAATAACTAGGGATTGAAAATGAGGGCATCCAGCAGGAATTTATACATACAAGATTCTCTTTGGAATGGAAAAACTTACTAAAATAAGATATAAATTCATTTAAATCTTATTGTTTGCTTCAATGTAAGATGTGACCAATGAAAATCCTTACTGACATCAACTCAGACCTAATGATTTTCATTTTCTTTTCATTTATTGATGGATGTATTGGTTTACTTTAATTACATTATTAATTTTCCAAATTTTATGTTTCTTGTTGATATAATATCTCCTTCATAAATCATTCTGTTTTATAGAAACAAATTATTTTTTAAATACATCGATCATCTTTCATTTCAATAGCAACGCAGAGTTCAGACTTATGCCATTAAGCACCCCTGTTTTATAGCTGCAAAATCATTGCCAATTTGAACCATATACAAATGTGTAAACTTAATTTAGATGGAATGTATATTATTCAGACACACACTTTGATATGTGTGTGTGTGTGTGTGTGTGTGTGTAAAGTGTATCTGTGTCTGTGTGTCTTTGTGTATTTAAGCATGTGTGTGGGTGCACATTTGTAGAAGCTATAGACAATCTTCAGTGTAATTACTCAAGAACCGTGCACCCTTTTTCTTTTCTTTTCTTTTCTTTTTTCTTTTCTTTTCTCTTCTTTTCTCTTCTTTTCTTTTCTTTTCTTTTCTTTTCTTTTCTTTTCTTTTCTTTTTCCTTTCCCTTTCCCCTTCCCCTTTCCCTTTCCCTTCCCCTTCTTCCCCTTTCCCTTCCCCTTTTTCCCCTTTCCCTTCCCCTTCTTCCCCTTCCCCTTCTTCCCCTTCTTCCCCTTCCCTTTTCTCTTCCCTTTTCTCTTCCCTTTTCTCTTCCCTTTTCTCTTCCCTTTTCTCTTCCCTTTTCCCTTTTCTCTTCTCTTCCCTTCCCTTCCCTTCCCTTCCCTTCCCTTCCCTTCCCTTCCCTTCCCTTCCCTTCCCTTCCCCTCCCCTCCCCTCCCCTCCCCTCCCCTCCCCTCCCCTCCCCTCCCCTCCCCTCCCCTCCCCTCCTCTTCTCTTCTCTTCTCTTCTCTTCTCTTCTCTTCTCTTCTTTATTTCTATCATTTTCTTTTTTCTTCTCTTTTTCTTTTTCTTTCTTTTTTGTTTTTGTTTTTTTGTTTTTGTTTTTTGTTTGTTTGTTTTTTTTTGTTTTAACAAAGTGTGTCAGTTGGATTTCAAGCTTACAACTTAGGCCAAGTTGGCTGGCCAGATACCCCAGGAACCACTTCTTGTCTCTTTATCCCTTGGCTAGGATCAGAAGTGCTTGCTATCATGTCTTGCTTTTTATATGGACGTTGGGGAACTCAAGTATAATCCTCATGCTTTAATGCCAATCTCTTTATGAACTGATAAAATCTTCCTAGAGATGACATTATCCAGAAATAATGTTGGCAGTGGTAGCCAATGTATTCTGGCTCCTAAGTAAGCTGTGCAAGGAAGACATCAAGAAAAACTATCCTGGGAAATTTAACATGATTCTATTTCCAAATAATGAAATGTAAAGAAGTCATAGAACAGTGCTCTCCTCACATGGAAAAGATTCTGAGTTCAGCTCAGTATGCCAAAAGTTAAATTTAACATAAAGAAATGATCCTAATGAGTATCACAATAGAAATTAATGACTATATTCACATGTTACTGCATTATCTATAAGAAAGCACATGGCATGCTTCCCAAACCTTTCAACCTAAAGCTTTTAAAAATAAACTAACTTGATGCTTACACAAAATATTATAACATTTAAATTAATTGGATTGTTTGCTTAATTTAAAACCTGTGGTAGATTTATAAACTCAGTGAATTACTTGTCTAAGACTTTAGATAACTATTCAGTATATTCTACTTGTTTTATTTTCCCATTAATTTTAATTAATTCATTTACTATCATAGAAATCTAAGGTAAACAATGTCCTAATTAATTACTTATATTATAGTAATTGCTGTCATATTTTGGCCATTCAATATTCAGTTCTGATACTGCATGTCATATATATGGGAGTTAATATTAACGTATCTTGGTATACGTTAATAAAATGTAGTATTGATGGAAATGAGAAGAGAAGAGTTGGTCAGCAAAATGGAAATTACCAACCTTCTCAATTATAATAATATTTTAATGAGGGAAGGAAGTGTTAAAAATGTCATATATTTGCTATAATTCAATGTGGACAGCAAAATCTGGGATTGGCTTCAGGCCTACCTATATTGCTTTCTGATTTATACTGCCTAAATATATCTTAAGACGATGAGCTGTAGGTATATCCATTAAACATAGATAGGTAGTATTTTAATGCTTAATAACTCTTCATAATGTGACATGTCTCTCTTGACCAGTTGCAATAATTTCTCTTCACTGAGTCTTACAGTTCAAAAGACAAAGTCTGGTATAATTCAAAAGGAAGCTAGGTTTGCTATTACATCTGAGGAAAGAGAAATATGTACATAACAAAAAGGCTATAGTGTCATTTCTAGCCCATGAGATAAGAGAGACAAAACTTTGAGCCAATGGAGCTGTAAGATTTATGAGAAGTTGGCAAACCTTTAAATATGTAGAGAGGATACTTCATAGTCATTAACTAAGTTTCCCCTATAAGGTAAGAAAATGCATTTTGTTCATCATAGCTAAATACTTTAGGGACAAATTTCAAAGTCCTACCTCTGATTCGCCAATGTCCCTCACCCACTAGTGCTTATGAGTTCAGTTTCTATATTTTACCATTCTCTCATTTGAAAAAAGTAGCAGCCTACTGAATGGAGTTTTTTTTTTTTTTTTTTTTTTTTTTTTTTTTTTTTTTTTAATTTTTTGGTTGTTTTGTTTTGGTTTGGTTTTTTTTTTTTTTTTTTTTGGTTTTTTACTAATTGTTATAATAGCTTTAAAATGATTTGGTGAGTTATTGAACTAAGTGCTACCATATTCTCTATCATTTAGTTAAGTATATTGTTCTTTAAAAATTATAGTCAAATTTATAAGAGAATGTAGTTCAAAATACTCATCTTAGATAAAGCCCTGAAGCCATCACAGGAAAATAAATGTGTATGTTTACCAGATTAGCTTACAAAGGTGAATACAATTTTTAAAAGATTGTTACTTCAATATATTTTTTCCATTCCACAATTTTACTATTCTGAATTTTGATCAAATTTGAGGTCATAAAGTGAGATTTGACAATTTTACTTATAAGTACTTTCTCACATGACTTCTCACAGGGATTAATTACATCCTTGGATCTTGAATCATATAATGTATTTATATTTATATTCCAGTACAAAACTCACCTTTGGATTTCAAGTGTCAAAGGTAGCTCAACTTTTCAAGCTGAGATAGCCAGATAAGTCTAGTCTAACATGAAAATGATAGTATCTATGTGATCTGTAAAAATTAGTATATAAATTTATGATATCTTAATAGAAACACCTCTAGGACAGTCTTCATTTCTATAGAAACACCTCTAGGACTGCTTCATTTCTATAAATAGTGCTGAATAAAATAGTCCACTACAAACAACTAGGAGGCAAAGACAGTTGTCATGAATTCTAGAGAAACCAGGCTTTATTTGTGATACATTTAAAATATCAGTTAGATCAGAAATTATAATGTGTTAACTCATATGAAAAGACATTGGAATCTGAAAACCACTAATGCTCCAAAAAAATCAAAAAAGCATGTTACCCATGCCTTATATTTTCTTAGGATTGTATAAATTTTTGTATAGTAAAACACATTAGAATTTAATCATGTAAATGGTAATGTCATAAATGTGAAACATGTTACAGGATGCAAAATATCTACAAAGTAAATATGATATTTTTGTCAAGGTAGGTAGAGGCTCTTACTGAAACAAAACTGTTTGAGTTGTAGGACTCAAAGTTGTGTGTGATTGAACCTGTTACTATTGTAGAAGAATGCTTGCAAAGACGATAAAAATGAACAAACATGCATCTATCTGTTTAGAAGAACCATGAGTGAAGGAATTCTGTGAAAGAAAACTAGAAATCTAATGTTAAAGGAACAATGACAACAATTATGCATAGTGAGAAAGAAGATAGGTGTAAAATGTCTGTGAAAAACAAAAACACCTAAAATTTTGTGAGAAAGGAGATTTATGTTATACCTTATATTTCATTAAAGTCATTATGATTGGGTCCATTAAGATGGTTTCATAGGCAAAGCTGCTTGCTACCAAGACCAGTGTCTTGAGTTTTATCCTCAGAAGTGAAATGTTGGAAGGAGAGACTAGGTATCCAAATGATATAATCTGATGTCTCAGTCTTGCATGACTTGGGAGTCATAGGTCCATGCACATGCATATGTGCAGATACACTCACACACACATATACACAAACACACATGCACACACACACAATACACATCACACACACCACACACACATCATATATACACTCATACACACACACTCACACATACACAAACACATATGCACACATCACACACACACATCACACATATCAAATACACATCACATACACACTCACACACACACAAACACACATGCACACCTCACACACACCTCACACACACACACATACACACACACTCACACAAACACACAAAAAACAACTAAATTAATAAATTAAATGTGTCAAGTCAATTAAATATTTTTTCCCTTTGTAATGTACAGTAGAATTGGAAGGACAGAAGCAGGAAGATAATTAGCAGCCTACTATAATCATGAGCCATGCATGATTAACTGCGAGCAGGATGAGAGCAATTGAGGTGAGGAAACACAGACACAGTCTGTTGTGTGTCAATAGCATTGACTCTTACTGAAAGTTTATTTCTCAGCTGAAAAATAAACCTCTAGACATAAAAATAAAGATAGAACAAAACAATCTGAGAGTATTGTGAAAACAAAGAACTTTACAATGGGAAGTCAGTTTCAGAATCATGTTGAATGATATCCTGAAAATCTTGTGGTCTTTCATGAAAGTCTTTATATATTTCTGGTCAGAACCAAGGCTTAGAGATACAATTTTAGAGATTCCCAATATATTTTTATTTCAATTAGAAATTATTTAGATTTTATTTACATAAATTTAATTATATATGTAAAACTATTAACACAAATTTAAATGGATAAATAATTAAATGGCAACTTTATATATTAGTATGTTAAAATTAAAAATCAAGTCAAGAATGAAATTATGGGATACTCTTGTGGAAATAGATGGCATAGGTTAAAATTACTCTGCAGGTAACTGCCATGCTTCATAGGCAATGCAGGTAGGTAGGAATAGCTAATTACTTCATTTTTGTGACAGGTGGTACATGTCTTTTCTGTAATGATGGAAGCTAGACCACAGGATAGGAGCATTCAGGTCAGGTCTAACATCAACCATCTGAGGCCTGTGTCCTAAGTGAGTGGTGCCTTTAGCAGTAGGGGTCTCCCCTCAATCCCTGGGCCATATCCAGGGACTATACTGATAATCTATATTGTTTTAGTAGCATGAACTAACCTGAAAAACCATTCAAAAGAAATATCTTTTTCTTTGAATGATTCTTGAGTACTTGGAATTTGGTTATTCCATGTCTATGGTTCTTATACACACACATTCACAAACACAGAGAGAGAGGGAGAGACAGACAGACAGACAGAGACAGAGACAGAGAAAGAGAAGAGAGGTTTTATGTGTGTGTGTATATACATATATATATATATATATATATATATATATATATATATATATATATGTGTGTGTGTGTGTGTGTGTGTGTGTGTGTTTGTGTGTGTAAATACATATGTATTTATATACTCATGGATGTATTATATAGTTTTAAGGAAATTATATATATATATATATATATATAATTCAAGGCTCCTGAATTGTGGATATATCTATAAAATTTAGTTGCAATAACAAGGACAGTTATTAGTAACAAGACAAAAAATTAAATGAAATAATCCTCAGGGTTTCATTTCAAAGTGTTAACTTTGCAAAAAAGTGAAAATCTGTAGTACAACAGATTGAGTAAAATGAGCAATGTGATGTTTGCCACACATTTTATCAGATTTTCAATTTCATCTTTCATGAAAATGGCACTAATAGGGCTTTTTAAACATTTATGACAAGTACAACTGGTCTTTAAACTCTTGTCATCAAACTGTCACCAATACTAGAATTTGCATATAAATTCCAGCTTCCCCACCCTACACCCTGTGAATAAAAAGAATAATAATTTTTTTTTTTCTGGCCAGGCACAAAAGCACTTGAGGCAAAGAGAATGTGCTGTGTGGACAACAGAATGCAGAAGCTCCTTGCTGGAGATGATGCTTCTTGTAAAGCCACTCTGGGACTATTGTGACGTATCATTGTCATGGGTGGCTCTTCCCTGTAGCTGAGGCACAAGCTGCAGTGATGAGATGCATATGTTGCAGTAAACTGATTTTCTAAACTACCATTTTAGCATGTAACTCTCCCATTATCACCTACAGCTTCTGCAGTTCATCCCAATGTAATGATCACTGCTGAAAGCACTCGTACCACCAGCCCGACTGGCTGGTAGCCTCTTACTCCGTGGAAAGATTATCGATCGCTGATGTTTACTAAGCAAGTATGAGGTAATAAGCCATGAGAGCTGTTGATCATTCAAGAAGCAGAGCTAGTAATTATCTAAGGATCAGGAGGATTATTACAGGTATGGACTTGGTAAATATAACTGATTGCTCTCCTGGTGCTCCAATGACTATGTGAATTTAAATGCACTGGTATTGATTTTTTTCTTTCAGTTTTACTAAATTTTGAATGGACAGTTTTTTTTGTAAAGATGTAAATGTTCATTCTGCCACTGCCAAATCCTGGTTACAGTTAATTGAGAATCTATGGCTAGGCCATCACTGAGCTCACAGTGCAGAAGTTCATTTCAGGGCAAAACTCCCACATTGTACTCTTCCACATTTCTCCACACTTACTCTGCAGATGGAACACACACTGGCATCAGATCAGAATCCTGGAGCACGTACTTAAGGTTCTGTTAGTGCTTATTAAGGCACCAGTGGAAGGCACTTGTGTATCTGGATGATCCTTCCAGAATGAGCTGAGGTACCATGGTGCCTGTCTCTTCTTTCTATAACATTAGGATGAAAGTCAGTTTTATTCAATATTAGAATGGCTTTTCCAGGTTGTTTCTTGGGACCATTTGCTTGGAAAATTGTTTTCCAGCCTTTTACTCTGAAGCAGTATCTGTCTTTGTCACTGAGGTGGTTTTCCTGTATGTGACAAAATGTTGGGTCCTGTTTATGCAACCAGTCTGTTAGTGTATGTCTTTTTATTGGGGAATTGAGTCAATTAATATTAAGGGATATTAAGGAAAAGTAATTGTTTCTTCCTGTTATTTTGTTGTTAGAGTTGAGATTCTGTTCTTGCAGCTTTCTCCTTTTGGGTTTATTGAAAGAACATTACTTTCTTTCTTTTTCTAGGGTGTTGTTTCCCTCCTTGTGTTGGAGTTTTCCCTTTATTATCTTTTGAAGTACTGGATTCATGGAAAGATATTGTGTAAATTTGTTTTTGTCATGGAATACTTTGGTTTCTCCATCTATGGTAATTGAGAGTTTTGCTGGGTATAGTAGCCTAGGCTGGCATTTGTGTTCTTTTAGGGTCTGCATGACATTTGTCCAGGACTTCTGGCTCTCATAGTCTCTGGCGAGAAGACTAGTATAATTATAATAGATCTGCCTTTATATGTTACTTGAGCTTTTTCCCTTACTGATTTTAATATTCTTTCTTTGTTTCGTGCACTTGGTGTTTTGATTACTATGTGACGGGAGCTATTTCTTTTCTGGTCCAAACTATTTGCAGTTCTTTAGGCTTCTTGTATGTTCATGAGCATCTCTTTCTGTAGGTTAGGGAAGTTATCTTCTATAATTATTTTGAAGATGTTTACTGGCCCTTTAGGTTGGAAATCTTCCTTCTCATCTATACCTATTATCTTTAAATTTGGTCTTCTCACTGTGTCCTGGATTTCCTGGATGTTGTTCGTTAAGATCTTTTTGCTTTTTGCATTTTCTTTGAATGTTGTATAAATGTTTTCTTTGAAATCACCTGAGACTCTCTCTTCTATCTCTTGTATTCTGTTGGTGATGCTTGCATATATGTCTCCTGACTTCTTTCCTAGGTTTTCTATCTCCAGAGTTCTCTCCCTTTATTTTTTTTTTATTTTTTCTACTTCTATTTTTAGATCCTGGATGGTTTTGTTCAATTCCTTCACCTGTTTGGTTTGTTTTCCTGTAATTCTTGAAGGGAATTTTGTGTTTTCTCTTTAAGGACTTCTACCTGTTCAGATGTGTTCCCCTGTATTTCTTTAAGGAAATTATTTATATTCTTCTTACAATCCTCTACCAGCATCATGAGATATGTTTTTGAATCCAAATCTTGCTTTTCTGGTGTGTTGGGGGTATCCAAGACTTGCTGTGGAGGGAGTACTGGGTTCTGATGATGCCAAGTAGTCATGGTTTTTGTTGGTAAGATTTTTGCATTTGCCTTTCACCATCTGGTAATCTCTGGTGTTTGTTGTTTTTGCTGTCTCTGGCTGGTGCTTGTTCCTCCTGTGAGTCTGTAAGCCTGTTTCAGGATTTCTGGGACACCAGCTCTCTCCTGGCAAGACCAGTGCACAGTGGGGTGCAGAATAGCCCTTCTTCCTGGGTTCAGATGTAAGCCTATAGGATACTTTCACAGCTGCTCTGTTGCTTATGTGGCCTGTGAGCTCTGGAGTAGTCATGCCTTAGAGAGTCACTGGAGAGAAAAATCTCTATTAGTTTTTTTAAATTATTACTTTCATTTTATTCGTGTATATTTCAAATGATAACCCCCTTCCTGGTTACCCCTCCAGCAACAGTCCTATCTCCTCTCTGTCCTCCACTTTACCTCTATGAGGGTTCTCCTTCACCCCTTCACTCACCTCAGCCTCACCCCTCTAGAAACCCCTACACTGGGGCATTCAGCCTCCCTCCCCTCCCATTGATGTCAGATAATGCCATGCTCTGCTATATATGTATCTGTAGTCCTGGCTCCCCACAAGTATACTCTTTGGTTGGTGGTTTTGTTCTTGGGATTTCTGGGTGGTTCAGTTATTTGATATTGTTTTTCTTATGGGGTTGCAATCCCTTTCAACTCCTTCAGTCCTTCCCCTACTTCTTTTACTGGGGTCCTTGGACTCAGCCTGTAAGTATCTGCATCTGTATTGGTCAGATGCTGGTAGAATCTCTAAGAGAAGAGTCACATCAGGCTTCTGTCAGCAAGTACTTATTGGCATCACCAAGAGTGTAGAGGTTTGGTATCTGTAGATGGGATGGATACCTAGGTGGAATGGTATCTGGATATCCTACTCTTTAGTCTCTGTTCCAGCTTTCTGTCCCTGTCTTTCCTTTGGATTGGAACATTTCTGGGTTTAAAATTTTGAGATAGATAGGAAGCCCCAGCCCTCAACTGGGGGTCATGCCTATCTACTTGAGTTGGTCTCTTCAACTTGTATCTCTTCTGTGTTCAATCTATTTCTATAGTGGATAAAAAAACAACAAACATATTGGTGTTTATGTTTATGATAGGAGGTGTGATTCTCTGCATCCCCTGTTTTGAAAAGATTTGTTTATTTATTTATTTATACAGTATTCTGCCTGCATGTATGCCTACAAGGCAGAAGAAGGTATAACTGGTTATGAGCCACCATGTGTTTTCTGGGAATTGAACTCAGGACCTCTGGAAGAACAGCCTGTTCTCTTAACCTGTGTCATCTCTCCAGCCTGATTCCCTGTATTCTTGCCCAAGGGTTTGATAGAATGATAATATGGTGGTTTCATTTTTAAGTTTTTGATAAATCTTCAAACTGATTTTTCACAATGGCTGTATTAATTTGCATCCCACCTGGAGGGAGTAAGATTTTCATTCACTCAGCATCCTCTAACATGGCAGAGTACTTACTTTTATAACATTTTTATTTTCTATATGTGTGATTGACATTACTGGTATTATTGAAATTAATTAAAATGATAAATGCAAATAAAACTGACTTGAATATATGAATAGTTTATAAATGGTGTTTTATCTAAAATAGCATGACTTGCATAGAAATATATGAAACAGATTTTTTTTTTTTACAGAAAACATGTTCTTCTCTCATACAATACACCTCAACAACAGTTTTGCCTCTCTACTCTCTACTCTGCTCTCAGCACTGACTAACTCACCACTCCCTCAGATCCATTCCCACTCTGTTTCTCTTTAAAAAGAAGCAGACCTCTAAGAGATAGCAACCAAATGTGACAAAACAATATACAATATGAAAAGATAAAAGCCCTCATATTGTGGGTGGGTGGAGGAATAAAGTCCCAAGATGTGGCAAAAGTTCTTTTTATTTTATGATTACTAAACTGCCAAAAATGTTTTAAATGTTATAATTACAGTTATTAGACATATATTCACAGCTAAATATAAGATACATATTTGGATCTTGGAATATATTTTCAGTCTGGAACCTAAGATAACATATGATTTAATAATAATGTTTTCAACCTACCTATTTTTAAGATAATTATTTTATTATGAAATAAAAAATCTCAAAATGATCATGAATTTCAAATCCCAATTTTATGAATGAATATATATGTTCCTAATGTTATTAAATAACATTATTACCTTGGGTATTCTGTACTTTTCTGTGGGGTCTAATATCCACTTTTTAGTGAGTACATGCCATGCATATCTTTTTGGGACAGAGTTATAAGATACAGTTCACAGAATTCAAACAAGTTAACAAGCTGAAGGGCCCAAGTGAGGACACCTCAGTTCCACATGGAAGGCAGAAGAAGGCAATCAAAAGCAGGGAGGCTGACTGTGAGCATCCACTTCTGTGTTTGCTAGGCCCTGGCATTGTCTCACAAGAGACAGCTATATCTGAGTCCTTTCAGCAAAATCTTGCTAGTGTATGCAATGGTGTCAGCATTTGGAAGCTGATTATGGGATGGATCCCTGGATATGGCAGTCTTTAGATGGTCCATCCTTTCGTCACAGCTCCAAACTTTATCTCTGTAACTCTTTCCATGGGTGTTTTGTTCCCAATTCTAAGAAGGGGCACAGTGTTCACACTTTGGTCTTCCTTGGATGGATCACATGGCCCCCAATGGAGGAGCTAGAGAAAGTACCCAAGTAGCTAAAGGGATCTGCAACCCTATAGGTGGAACAACATTATGAACTAACCAGTACCCAAGAGCTCTTGACTCTAGCTGCATATGTATCAAAAGATGACCTAGTCGGCCATCACTGGAAAGAGAGGCCCATTGGACTTGCAAACTTTATATGCCCCAGTACAGGGGAACACCAGGGCCAAAAAGTGGGAGTGGGTGGGTAGGGGAGTGGGGGGGGAGTGTATTGGGGACTTTTTGGATAGCATTGGAAATGTAAATGAGGAAAATACCTAATAAAAATTAATTCCAAAAAAAAAAAAAAGAATGTAGACAGGTTGGTAGGAAGAAGTCTAGGGAGGAGTTAGTTCCTGAAAGGACTAGAATAGACTCAGGTGTTAGTTATTCTGAAAACTGTACACATGGGGGGTGTCATTGAAAGATTTTAAAGAAGTGGAGAGGCTTTGGTTTAAATTTTAGAACATTTTTTTTTAATGAAGAAAAGATATTTACTCTTTACTTTATTCAGATTATACATATATATATTTATTAATTAAAATTTATTTATTTTTATTTATTAATTTATTAATTAAATTTATTAATTAAAATTATTTATTAATAATTTTATTTAATTAAATTATTTATTTATTAAATTTATTTATTTATTTTTATTTATTAATTAAAATTAAATATATTTAATTTATTAATTAAAATTACATATATTTAACTTCTGAAAAAAATTAAAAAGCAGGGAGGCAGGGAAGGTCCTGGGTAGGAAAGAAGACAAGGAAGGGAAGAGGAGAACGTGATCAGATATTGGGTGGGGAAAAAGGACCAAAACCCTGAGGGCCAGCAGAAAGAATGGAAACAGGCACCTTGGGAGGTAGGAGGTAGGTTGACCATCCAGAATGTACCAGAGACCGAAGAGGTGAGAGACTCTCAGGACTCAAAGGGAGGGACCTTAGATGAAATGCCTGACAGTGGGGAGAGGGACTTATAGAGCCCACATCCAGCAGAAAGACAGGAGGACATTAAGTGAGCAATAGGGTTACCATCCCACAGTCAAAACTCTGACCCCTAATTGTTCCTGTCTGAAACAACTGCAGGTCTAAAAATAAAGAAGTATCTGAGGAAAAGGGGTCAAGCTACAGGCCCAAAATGGGATCCAGCTGAAGGGAAATCCTCAAGGCCTGACACTATTACTATGGAGACTATGGAGGGCTCACAAATCAGGACCTATCATGATTGCTCTTTGTTGTTTTTTTTGTTTTGTTTTGTTTTGTTTTGTTTTTAATATTTTTATTACATATTTTCCTCAATTACATTTCCAATGCTTTCCCAAAAGTCCCCCATACCCTCCCCCCCCCACTTCCCTACCCACCCATTCCCATTTTTTGGCCCTGGTGTTCCCCTATACTGGGGCATATACAGTTTGCGTATCCAATGGGCTTCTCTTTCCAGTGATGGCCGACTAGGCCATCTTTTGATACATATGCAGCTAGAGTCAAGAGCTCTGGGGTACTGGTTAGTTCATAATGTTGTTCCACCTATAGGGTTGCAGATCCCTTTAGCTCCTTGGGTACTTTCTCTATCTCCTCCATTGGGAGCCCTGTGATCCATCCAATAGCTGACTGTGAGCATCCACTTCTGTGTTTGCTAGGCCCCGGCCTAGAGATTTCAATCTCTTTAAAATATCCATCTATTTTAAAATCCAAAGCCTTTTTACAATTAAAAGTCTCTTAACTGTGGGCTCCACTAAAATAGTTTCTTCCTTCAAGAGGGAAAATATTATGGCACAGTCACAATCAAAAGCAGAAAATCATCTCCAACCATCCATGTCTGGGATCCAACTCACGATCTTCTGGGCTCCTCCAAGGGCTTGGGTCACTTCTCCAGCCATGCCATTTGTAGCACACACATCATCATCTAGGCTCCAGATGCCTGTACTCCACTGTTGCTGCTCTTGGTGGTCATCTCATGGTACTGGCATTTTCAAAACACTGCATGACCCTTTCAGTCCTGGGCCTTCAATTGCAACTGAGGCTGCACCTTCACAAATGACCTTCCATGGCCTCTCACAGTGCCGAGCCTCAGCTGCTCTGTGTGACCCCTTCATGCCTTCAAAACCAGTACCAACTGGGTGACACTTACACATTACCAAGTCCTGCTGCAGCAGGAGTACAACCTTGGCTATCTCTGGAACACAGCCTCTTTGTACTTTCAGAAAACAGTTTCCAGGATGTTGGGAGGAGTTATGGGATGAGGAACAGTTAGAGGGTGGACTTGAAGGGAGATAAAATCTGGAATGTAAAGATATAAATAAAATAATTAAATAAAAATTTAAAAAATATTAAATAAAACTAGCATTATCATAAAGGTGAAATAGAATCACTATTACAATGCATATGTATGTACCTTATGATATATCTAAATGTACTATTTAGATGTTAAATAGGATGGCAGATATTTTCATTACAAGGTTTTAAGCCCATTTTTCAGTCTACAGGGTAAAGAAAATCATATGGAGTCTTATATTTTTCAAAACCTACTTTATTTATGGTTATATAATGTCTAAACCTCCCTTCTAGCATACTTCACACCAAATGTAAGGGAAAAGAAACTGGACAATCCACCTGGCAAATACCACTTATGAATCAGTAGGAGAGGCTTGACCCAGAAGAGTCCTGAGGCTACACAAGTTGACAAAAGTACATGGAAGTATCAAGAAGCAGCCAGAATACCACCAGAAGATCTTTGGTGCATTTCTCTCTATGAAGTCACCACAAATGAAGTTCAGCAAAGAAAGCAAGGTGAACCAGTGTAAGAGTGTCATCAGCTGTCTGTTGAGTTGTACTTATACTCTGTCCAAACTATACATGTCCTCAGAAATATCTGCTCCAGGAAAATATTGCATGCCCTTTCACCAGGAAGCTTCCAGAAAAATACCACATGTCTGTTCTCAGCCAATCATCTTCCCAGGTTCGTGCTTCAGCCCAAACTCCACTCACATGTCTGCTTCAGCCAAGCATCCTCTCATAAGATTGTTTCCAGAGAAACATCGCGTGACACAACTAGCCCTCCAGTGAAACCAGAAATTCCCACTTCAATCATGAATGAGGTCAATGTATACATTTACCTTACTTTAAAGTTTTAAGAGCAAGAGGTAATCTGACATTGAATGATCAGCACCAGTGAGTTTTGTCATTATTAAACAAAGAAGGCAAGATTCACTTTGTTTAATCTTAATCATTCAAGTTTACTAGCCTGATTGTCTCCTCCAAGCCCCTTTGTGTATCCACATGAACCTCACATACAAGTACATGTGAATATAATGACTAAAATATAATTGCATCTATTCGCTTAAAATAAATTATCAAATACTGTGGGTTTTTTATAAGAAAGAAATGTTTTTCACATAGTTCAATAGACTGAAAACTCAAAGTCCATTTGTTGTCCTCAGGATTATCTTCTCTGGACAAAGGAACATGGTACACAGGGTGAGGAGGTTTCCTGAGGCTTCTTTTAAAGGGCGAACACTTTTCATTATCTCATGTTCAATCATCTTTCTAAGCCTGCTACCTACGGAGTTTCATTTTGAAAAATAAATAAGCAGGAACACATTCAGGCCGAAGAATCCATCAAAATAGAAGTTAGACAAAGGGAAAAAAATAACCCTATTAAAAAATGGTGTACAGAGCTAAACAAAGAATTCTCAACTGAGGAATATCAAATGGCTGAGAAGCACTTAAAGAAATGCTCAACATCCTTAGTCATCAGGGAAATGCAAATCAAAACAGCCCTGAGATTCCACCTCAGATCAGTCAGAATAACCAATATCAAAAACTCAGGTGACAGCAGATACTGGCAAGGATGTGGAGAAAGAGGAACACTCCTCCATTGCTGGTGGGATTGCAAGCTGGTACAACCAACTCTGGAAATCAGCTTGGTGGTTCCTCAGAAAATTGGACATTTGAAATGTAAATAAAGAAAATATCTAAAAAAATTGAAATATGTTACATAGTAATCGCTTTTGATAATAACCTTAGACATTGAGTGTTTTTATGTTAATGTTATAAGTAGGAAAAATGAGGTTTTGTGGGTTAGTAAGCTTGCATCAATCAATTTCTACTAGCCAAACAAAGTTCCTTCCCTACTATGATGTAAAAAGTTATGTTTTGGTAGAGTAATTTATATTGTGGATAAAAATATGAATAGTTGTATACAAGATAAACTAAAAAAACAAGAACAAAAACAAAACAAACAACAACAATAACAAAAAACCCAAATTCTTATAAATATTACTCACCCAAATATAGTGATCAGCTCAATCAATTTGAAAAAGTGGATGAATTTAATGAAATGTATTATAACTTTTTCATGAATATTCTAAATTGCATTCCATTATTTAAAAACAGCATTCTGAAAGACAAACATGACTTGATCTCTTGTTTGCAGTTATTGATTACTGAATTACTGTAATGTTTGCAAATAGTCTTGTGAGTATGACTGACAGAACATCTGAAAGGAGACATATTTTGATATCCCAAACAAACACATTTAATAACAGAAAACATATGACAGTATAGATATAGATTAGAAGTTTAGTGAATAGTAGTTGATCAGATGTGGATAAAATCAAATACTGAAGGTGTATTTTATGTCATAAGTCTTTGCTCATAAAATGTAAGCTTTAGAGGACCTTTGACTGCACAGAATGCATACTGTTATTCTGAATGTGATAGTTGGTGATGAACTTCTCATTTTTAGTCAGATATTTCTGTTCTTGTACTTCCTGTTTGTTCTTGTTATAATGGTAACAATTCCCCAATAAATACTTTTATTTTCTAGGTATTGCTGAAAATATATCATATGCTCATTCATCTCGCCCTATCATTGTAAAGTATTTCCATAAGTTTTAAAGAGTTAATGGAGAAAATTAACAGGCTACCCAGAGATGCACCAAGACAAATGAACAGAAATTAAAGGTTCCCTTTTGTCCAAGACCCTTTACTCATACCTCAGCTATCATAATGGAAATTAGATTCTTATCTAAATTGTAAGATGTTACTTTCTTGTGGTCTTAAACATTTGAGAACATTATGATATTTATTGCAGACCTACTCAAGTAGCTCCTTTCATGGTCTACCCCTCTCCCCAAGAGTTCTTCACCATGCCTCCCTGCCCATTGCCTTTGAGAGGGTGATCCACCACCTCCCACCACCCTCACCCACCCACTCCCACCTCACACATCCCCACCCCCTTGTCCCAACCATCCCTAGCCCTTTCCCTGGGGCATCAGGTCTGTATAGGATTAGATTAAACAAGCCAGGTGATCAGAGATTTTGATGTGAAATTCCAAATCCTAGTAATATTAGAAGCCATGACACCCTTGTAAAGTATCCTGGATACAACTACTAGTATACATTAGCTGATTTAGAAAAACAATACCATTGTCAGAGTGGATGGCAAAATCCCATGAATCCTCAAGCCCAAATAGAGAACTACAAGCAACAATAATAACAACAAAAATGATGACAATGGGAGAAATAGCCTTCTCATGAGAAGAGAGCAGCAATTCATAATCATATACTCACTGAGCATCTTAGGGGACACATATATGACTAGTATTCTGTTAAACTTACTCATATGGAGTTGCAGACACTTCACCACGCCTCTTTCTTTCCCTCCTGATCTTAATCTTGCAATTAAGACCCTACTGCTGAAGAAATCATATACTTGAGTCACACGTCATCGAAAAATCAGTCTGGTATAGTTCAGGAAGCCTCTTTCTTATTGGCTAGCTTACACTGCTCTTGGAGGTGTCAAGTATGCTCCAAGAGGAAAAAATTCTAATCAACTTAGCTAGCGGAGAACTGTATGAACTGTAATAATTCCCTGCCTGCCATGATATGTCCACTGATATGATACTGGCTCAAAAGTCATGGACGTAAACACCTACTTCTAATATTGATTTAAAGCCCTCTTTTCGAGAGAGAAAAACATATCTGGCAAAGTAAATAGGGTCAAGAACATATCGTATGAAGGTTATATGTTCTTGAGTACTCATTTTTGGAGAGTAGATATCGAGAAAGGATCATGAGGATATTCAACATGTAGTATTAGAAATCCTCAAATAATAAATCTGAGGTAAAATAAATGAAATCATGAAATTTTGTTAAAAGATAGGATCATCAAGAGGAGCTTCTTTTGTCCACAACTAACATTTAAATACGATTGGAAACTAGACTTTGGTTCACTTTCACTTTCTTACATTTCCTTCCCACATGAGTATACATAGTCATTAAACATTATTCTGAAAATTTCAAATTGATCTCAGAAATCTCCCTGGAATAAATTTTATTTAATTTATTTTTAACTTTAGCAGACACGTGTGTGTGTGTGTGTGTGTGTGTGTGTGTGTGTGTGTGTGTGTGTGTGTGTTTAGGGATGACTGATTGGATAACATATCAAGACACTCATTCTTGAATAAGACTGATTCTTCCATTCCCAGTAGTCATTAATTGCCTATAACTTTTCATCTAGGTTTGGGTTTTTCTGAAAATTTCATGATCCACTGGTATATCAATTAGGATTATTATTTAGCAAATCATGCTTGGGCAATTATATTGTTAAGATTTTATTGATGCAATTCCCTTGTCATGTCTCAAAGACATTCTCCTTTCAGCAGGAATTCTGGTTCTCTGGTTCTTAAAATCTGCATTTTCTCTGAGTTTGAAGGTTACCCGCTACATTGTATTTAGTTGTATCAGTTGGGCCAGGGTACCATATGGGCACATATTCTCTTCAATTTAACCTTGTAGGAGTCTCTGTAATCGTCTTTCTTCTTTAGCTAAGGAGCTTTTGATGAGGAGGAAGAGCTATGCTTGCCATATATATATTCATGTCAGTTACTTATGGACAAAAAGAGCAAAATGCTTTGCTCTTTCCAACAAGTCAGGATTTCATATGTTACATTTCAAATTTGAAAATTTCTTGTGAATACAACATCTGAAATATTATATAAACCATAATAACACTTTTCCAGCTCAATACAGTACTGATAAAATATATGCCTAATTAAATTAAGCAACTGTGTACATACTTTGGTACAATGTAAACCTGAATTAATTTGAAAATAAAAAGAAAAGAAAAGAAAATACAGTTACAAATAACTGGTATAACACATGTGGAATTCACATAGAAAGTAATTCATGAAGCAGTATCAAATTCTATAAACAATTATTAGTATATATCTGTTAAGAAGAATAATTTAGATAACTATATAATATTAGATAAACTTTAAATATTCATTTTAATAAATTTAACATAAATAATAATTCCCCAAAAGTTTAATTTAGCTAATATTTAATAACTCAAACATGTTAATAAAATACACTTTTCAAAATATTATTAATAGAATATTCCTGATACTTTCAAACTATTTTTTTCAAAACCTATTTTTTTAATTAGGTATTTTCTTCATTTACATTTACAATGCTATCCCAAAAGTACTCCATACCCTCCCCCCCGACTCCCCTACGCACCCACTCCCACTTCTTGGCCCTGGCATTCCCCTGTACTGAGGCATATAAAGTTTGCACGACCAATGGGCCTCTCTTTCCACTGATAGCGGTCTAGGCCATCTTCTGATATATATGCAGCTAGAGACACGAGCTTTGGCGGGTACTGGTTAGTTCATATTGTTGTTCCACCTATAGGGTTGCAGATCCCAAATTATTAATTAATATTTAGTTATAAAAAATTTAAGTTATATAACAATTTAAAGGCTCACATGCATGCAATTTTAAAGGTTCAATATGCTAAATAAATATATTATTTAATAATTCTTAACTTTGGAAGTACCTATTATACCAAAATCCTTTTCAACTTATTATATTTATTTTCTATTCTCTTTTAATATACTAAGAATACTACTTAGTAATATAATAGAAGTGTGCATGTGAATTATCTTATTGATTTCTCTTATTATGATCCTAAAGTTATCAATCTGAGTTACTCTTAGATCTCATAAAAATATGCATCTCTTTTGATAAATTATATGACCCTATATCATGCATTATATGCAAGTTTCATTTCTTATTCTCAATATAAAAATAATCTGGTGCTAATAGGTTTTCCACTGATAAAACATCAGTGATATTTCAATTTCAATTACAATTCAACACATAAAAACTCGTCAAATTCTAGTATCAGACTGAAGTTTTTAATTGAAATGTGATGCATTTTCCATTTTTATAATTTTTAGTAAATTGGTATATAACTAAAACAATACTTCTAATCTGTACAAAGGAAATGAGGAGAGCTGAGAGGAAAGGAACCATTACAACGTGGTCATATTATTGCTGACCTGTAGTGACAGGATACTCATTCGGTTACCTTTCTCATTCATCTGCTTCATGGATAATATTTAGCTTTAAGGGTACCAAAAGATGACTGTATGAATGAGTGTGAAACCTAAGTACACAGAATTTGAGACCAAAGCTCTAGTCACAGGAACAAGGTTTTCTGTTTTAGTGTGTTTCTCATATTGTTCTGACAGAGGTATGACTATATGAATATATTTAATTGGAGATTATTCTTATAATTCTAAATAAGATTGGCAAAAAACATTAAAGTCACACAAAAGATTTATATAAGACACATGCCGCTAAATCATTCCATTTAGCTTTTCCATGGTATTTTTATTCCAATATTTACTAAAACTTTAAGTTGTTTTGTTTTGTTTTGTTTTTTTCAGCTTAAAATTTAACTTTTTGAATCTCCTGAACTTAATAGTCATTGGGAACTGTCTAAAGAACCTGAAGTATTTTAATGTCTAAGACTTAAAATGAGCTTATCCCTTTTCTTTAAAAGAGGTTACATTTATTTAAGAAAATTTTAAAATTTTATAGTGAAACATTAGCATTTTATTTCTTACAGAGTTTGATATATATACATATATGTATATGGCATATATACATTTTATACACACACATCTATCTATCTATCTATCTATCTATCTATCTATCTATCTATCTATCTATCTATAGTTTTTTAATAGAAGAATAAATATGATTAAAAAAACAAACCACAGCAGGATTCAGCTTAATACTGAAACTTGAGTATGACTAGACATGCTTTTTGAGACTTCTTATTTATATTTATAAATATATAATGTATCTCAGCTGTAGTTAACAGATCTTTGTCAGCTGCCCAATGTGGGTTTTGGGAACTAAACTCTGATTCTCTGAAAAAGCTGCAAACATCCTCATCACAAATTAACAGTGTAGCTCACATAATTTTATATTTGAGGACAGTATGAAGTTCATAATGAGAATCTGTGTCAGTCAATTCTAAGTATCTGATAGTAGTTTTGCTTTAATTTCATTAGGAATTTTTCTGTCTTTTGTGCTTTTGTCAGAATTGAACAACTGAGAATAGCCTTCACCTTTTATTATATTTATTTAATAATTACTATTGCCAATAGTTCTGTTTAACAATCTTGATGCTGGCTAGGTTTATCAATTTGATCAGTTTCAGAAAGACTAAATACATTGTTATGAGAGATCAAATCTGACCAGAAATACAAATTGGCATATATACATTATTAAATAAAGTGTGAACAAATTAATTATTTTATTTATTTTAATATTTACACTCAGCACATATAAATATAACTGGTGATATTTTATTAATAATATTAGAAAATTTGTTTTGTACATGTCTTTATCATATACTCTATGACTAAAAACAAAATTAGAATCTTTTTAATGGTAAACAAGATATAAATTCATAAAATATACCACTTATGTGTCTATTTTTTACTCTATTAAAATTCCATGGAGCAACATGATTCAAATAAAAACAAGGTCTTAAAAGGCTTATGTATCTGTCACAGTCCTAGTTTATATCAAACTTCAGCATTTTCTCAGTAAAAAGGATAGAGTTAAAGTAAATCTTCTTAAAAGTTTTCCAAACACAAATGGATCAGTAAGTCTTTCAGCATATCTGCCCAGGTACCTTTTCTCCTTATTTGATTATATATGTTAAAATGATAGAAAAAAATTACTGAGTTGCAGTGAAGTCCAATGCAAAAGGCACCCAAAGTTGAAAGTTAAGGGCTGAGACACTACAAGTGATTCAGAAACCTGCTTAGCTATTTTCAGTAGTGTACTGTTTTAAAATTAATATCATCTGTATTCAGAGAATATAGGAGTCTTCTGAAACACTACTGTGTGCCTTTAATCACCTTGGCAACTAATTTAATTACTTTGTAAGTAGAAAAATATGAGTTTGAAAGTGAAGTTTGTTGCAAACAATACTGCTTCAAAAAAAAAAAACAAACAAAAAACAAATTAAGTTGATAAACAAAATCCCGTTTTACATGAAATAACTAAATTTCTTAATGAAATTTCTTAGAACTTTATAAACCACTATGTAATTTCACACAAAAACAAGGTGAGTCTTCAACCCTTAATCCCAACATATTCTCATGATTGTGAGGTTAAAATAGAAAGCGTGAAAGACTAAATAATTTCAAGCTATTACTAAAGAGTATCAACCTAGAAAATTAACAGTACCCAATGAATTTGAATATAACAATAGGCTCATTAAGTATTGTACATGTGTGTTTACTATACTGTATATATTCAGTTTTATTTTACTTTGATTCTTATAAATATTATTCTGTCAAATATATTCTGAATACTGTCTAATCACGTGGTGATTATAAATGAAATATCTAAGTGACTGCCTCTGATATAGACAAAATACATTTCAGGGTTTGTGGAAGATTATGAGTCTAACCTTAAGTATGTCCGTACCCATAGGTCCATCTCAGGATTGTTTTTATGAAATAGGGCTTGCCTTCTATACCTAGATTGTCTATAACTTTCTAGCCTCTTCAATTTCCTGTGTGTCTCAATTACAGGAAAACACCATAATGCCAGAATGAAATATCAAGTGAAATAATTATCTATTCTAAACATCCCTATGTATATTTAGTATTTCATTTACTTACCTCATAACCTGAGTCTCTATATATGTTAACAGAATTTGCTTGTTTTTATTGCAACTATTATATTTCTATAGTGAATGTTAAAATTATTAATATTTTATACAGTAATTAGAATGGTATTATTGTAAAATGTAAATATGAATTGATGCCACTGGAATATCTTCCATTTGCATTCTTTTTGTGTACATATGCATGTGTCCTTGGAAGTTTGATGTATCTGGCAAATAACCAACTTTCCCGCATAGTGCAACGGAATGTCTCAAGATTTTTTCTCGTTGAATAGTTATTAAAGTATTATTTGAGTAAATTGACTTTTTCTCCTTTTTAGCAAGATCTAGACTTAAATTCTCTAGTTTGAGGCCTAATCAATACTCCGCTAACTGCTCCATTAATCCTCTCTCACTGCTTTTCTCTCTCATCCTTCCAGAAAGCAGTCCATTGTTGTTACCTCACAGCAGATAATTGATTTTCCAAGGTAATAACTTCAGAGGCTTATCACAGATTTCTTCCTTTCCTTCAACTGCAGGATCCAATCAAGTTTTGACACATAACTCTCATTTCTGACTATCTAAAGCAGGTCATTTAGCCGTTCAAACTAATGGAAAAGAAACAAGACTAAAAGATAAAATGAAGAGATAGAGACAGTAAAAAAAAGATGAAAAGGGTTTCAAGTCTACATTTTCAAAGTAGAATAATTAAAAAAAAAAAACGATGAAAAGTTGGTTCTAAATTTTGAATTAATTCACATTCCTGATCTGATACATTCTTCAGAAAAATTGCAGGACTTCCCTTGTAATGTGAACAGGAAAATGCACACAGATACCAAACATACTCAAAATTACACCAAGAAAACATGGATAAACCCAAGCTCGTGGAAACTGCTGAAAGACTCAGTATTAGCATTTCCTTCCTAAGACTGAGGCTCATACTTTTCATTTAGTTTAGGTACGGCACTGGCATGTCCGACATACTGACTTAGTTCTACTGGGATTCTTGGATGTTCCAACAATGATGTGCTGTTGATTGGCTTCTTTTCTTGATGTTTAATGGTAGTTTTAAAATTAAGTAATGTTAGAAGTTGATTCATTTCCATAAATCCTTTTTTTTTTCAGGTAAGAAATAAACCTTTATTAAGTATTGTGTTGCTGACAGCTGCAGCATATAAATACCCAGGTTCACAATTCTCATTTTTAAAATATATTCTGCAATAAACATAAAAGGATAAATATGCCTAAAGGGTGTGGACCATTTGCTGTTAAGATAATTTGCCTGTTTTGCTTTTCTACAGATGTAGCATAGAGACCTGAATGGTAAAACGTTAAAATGGTAAAATGGTAGAAGCTCACAAGATAGAGCATCAAACCTCAATATTTTCTCCTGGCATTTATCACACTCAATTCCATAGTAAGCTTCGATTTTGTCTGTAACAAGCCGACATTCTCAGTACCAGTGACACCTGGCTGGTCAATCAAAGTGACCCAGAAAAGGAATATATAGATTGAGATAGTGATAAAGGAACACTCCAGGGAAGGGTGAGGAGTTTAAGAAGATTGACTGTATGTGGCTTGCTTTCACTCTGTCATGGCTCTCCACACTACATTCTATTTTAATCTACCTCAAAACTTCTTACAAATTTAGTGAGATTTTCCAGCCATGAAAGCTATTCAAGCACATTCCCCACCTTATTGTCATGCATTATGGGTGTTCTTTAAAGGGAAAATATTAACTGGATTTTGTAATGGATTTTGAATCTCTTTGCCCAATAATCTGATTCTCTGTAGACTTTTTTTGGAATTCTCATTACATAAATACACACAGAAACATGCAAATGCATGCTCATTGCTTTAACAGATTTCTTCAGCTCTATGACAGAAACAGTAAGCTCTGCACTTATCATACATATTTTCAAACAAAACAAATGATAACCATATTTTTTAGTCACTGTGGTTTGATTCTTAAATGACATTCAACAGGCTCAAGTTTTGAATGGTTTTACTTAATAGTGGCTTTTGGTATTTTAGGGGACTGTAGAAACTTTGGAAGGTGAGACTTGGCTGTCTTTCATAGGTCAATATTCATGAATATTTGGAGGTCATGCTTTGGCCATGTCTCAGCCTCTGTGTCCTGGTCTACTGTGATGATCATCTATGACCTCACACTCTTTTCTAAATGTACTAAGTCACTTACCCATGGCCCCTACTTTGATAGCCTGCAACCACAAGAAACTGTACGTACAAATGTACTTCTGTTTCGTGTCTGCCAGATGATCTGGCCACAGTGAAAGAAAAGTAATTAGAATCCCAGTCCTTCATCAGTTTATCAACAAAGTACTCAAGATGTTTTAACCCTTTGTGTTTTATGCTCATAGGCACATAGTAAATGAATTACATACATTTATAATAATCTTTCCATTTTGACTACAATATTAGTAATAATTAATGAAATAGTGTTACATGTCTTAAACGTAGAGTAGATGAATGATTACAATATCAACCACAGCTAACTCATATAAGAATGAAATAAGTATTATGAAAAAAATTGGTAAATTTTGAAAATATATTTATCCTATTATAAATGTCTTTTCAGAAGCTTAATGCTGAATAAACTCCCCCCTCCTAGCTCTTTTTGAACCCTGGATGGCTGGTTCAACTCAGGTGTTCTGGCTCAAAGTCCTCTCCAAGATCAAAATTCAATCAGACTCCTCTGTTCTGAATTAATTGTTCTGCTTAGCATTACTGCCTTTGAATTCCACAGGCTGGACAGCATTGACTTCATGCACCTGAACTCAACTAAATTGCTCTGTTTTCAACTGAACTCTGGAACTGACTCCCAACTGCCTGACTCCTCCCCTGTGCTGCTCTTAAATACCTTCTCTTCCCTGTGCTACGGTCATGACTGTTGGGCATATCCTATCTCTGACTCGATCTTTCAAATCCTTTTCTCATTGATAACTTTGTCTCTCAATTAGACTTCACTTTCAAACATGGCCGCTTCTCTCTACAAACTAACTTTAGCGTAAAGATGTGTACTAAGGGCATGTCTGTATTACCTACAGAGGGAATAAAAGTGTGTGGCCTGTCTGCATTCCAACAGGATCTCACAGACCTAGGTCTTTGGATGTGATCCCTTGACAGAGCAGCCATATTGCTGGGTTAAAATTCCTGTAGACTATATTTTAATTTTAGTATTAGAAAATTTACTTCATAAAAAAACACACAATTGTTTCATGTATGTCTTCGTCATTAGGATAAGAACAGGGTTTGTACAGGGACTGTAACTATTGGTAAACTTGGCTATGAAGAGACAGGAACATAGAGGTCATATATACCCATATGTACTTCCTTGCACTTGCCTAGGTTTTCCTGGCATCGTAAGTACAAAAAAAAGTGAGAGGTGGCTTATTATTCAAGTAGAATGATCAGTTAAATATTGTTACATAGTAAGGTATATCCAGACAGAAATATTTTCTAGTTGGAGTCATTAAATTCACATAATTCCAGAATTCTAAAAGCTAAGCCTAGAAAATTGTGTGTTCTAGGACAGCTTGTGCTATATACCAAAATCCTGTCTCAAAAAAGCAAACCTGAAGATTTCTCTGCATGGACTTTTGTTGATAGTCTACCACTGGTAGACTGACTTTTTTTTGATGGCTTTCTGCGAAGGTTGTAATTAGACCAACCAAAACATATGTCCTGAACGCCTAAGCCTTGTAAATAAACCAGGACCTAAGTGTGCTTATTCCAATGAATATATCACTAAATATGTCCAAACATTTTTATATAATTAAATTTGATCAAATTGTTTTCCCTTTATATGTAAGAGGGAAATCTTCTAACATGATGAAATAAAAAGAAAGAACAGTTTGAAAACAGTCCTAGAGTTGGAACTTTCAGTGAACTTGTCATCTTTATGTTCCCTATGATCTTCAAAGGTCATCGGGTGATTACTTCCCTCTTTCCATGAAATTACTTTGTACATTCGCCACGAAAAACCAGCTGAGAAATAGATGTTAAAATGAGAATCTGTTGATTTTTCTCCTCAGTAAACCTGAATCTCAAATATCAGTTTGCAGAGAAATCTATCCTGCCTGTGACAGGACTGGCCCGGGTATTCCATTCATCACATCTTTCTCTAAAGCTTCTCTCCGGGCTGCAGCCTTTTTTCTTCCATTGTGACAAAACTGATGTTACTCAGATCTATGGGAAATTGGTTCAGTAAATCAGGAAACACTGACTGTTTTAAACAAAGATCAAATTTTGAGTTCTTTTAGTCCTTTTCCCTCCTTAGGCCAAAATGTGTAAATCATAGTTGAGACAAAAAATATAAAGCTGAATTCTTTCTTCATTTTTTGGTTCCTTTAGACCTCCTATCTCTTTTTATGGACTGCTTCGTAAGTGAAAAATGGAAAAGTTTTTACTGTATATCGTCACTTACTAACTGCCAGCAAATGTGTATTGGTCAAGGCTCTCTCTTGCTTTCTATTTCATTTAGGTTTTGGTGGCTATGCTCTGTGTGAATCATTTACACACATGCAGAGGTTGAGCATTTGCATCGCTTGCATTTGGCAAACTGGAGAGTCGAAGGAAGATATGACCTAGTTTCAGTGCAAGTCAAGGTCAAACATGGCAGGGGACAGGATAAGCAGGTTTTAGTATTCAGGGTTCTGTTCAACAGAAGACTATAAAGTTCTCTGCTGAGAGAGAGTAGGGAAAGGAAAGCGAATTCTTCCTCACAAAGCCTTTCAGTCTATTAAAATGTTCTGCAGTGTGCACACATTTCACCTTAATGGAAACTTATATGTCTAATCACAGGTCTATACTCACTGTGTTGATTTTTTTGAAAGGAAACTAAACTTTGGCTCGTATTCAATTTCTATAATCTTTACTTTCAAAGAATATCTGTGTAGCATTTAGTATTTACAATTTGATCTTGCACAGTCATGGATAAATCAGAAAGGCAGTTTTGAAGGATTCATATGTTATTGGTGACAACTGGAACCTTGATAGGCATACGGCTACCAAAAAATGAAATCAGGTATACTGATAAAAAGGCAACATTGCATTGATTTAGATTATTTATTTTTATTAATTTTCTTGAATAAGAATTTTATACACACATATGTTTTGATCACTTATCTTCATTTACATCCTGAGTGTTTGAAACCACAACCACTCCACCCTGTAAACAACATGGGTATCCCCTGCCCTGGTCTCCTTTTCTCTCTCTATCTACTTGATGATGTAAGTATATGCATGACTGTAAGACCATACTGTGGAGCATGGATTCAGTGGTCACATCCCTCAACAGACCTGACTTTCCCTAACCTAGTACACATGAACTGCCAATGGCTTCTCTGCAAAAAGTGAGATATCTATACTTTTATGAATTTGACATCTGTGGCTTACTTTTTGTTATTCATATTTAGCATACTAAAATAGATCACATCATAATATCTATGTTCTCCTTAAGTAACATTACAACATCCTGTCTCACAGTTACTTCACATCATAAAATAAAACACCCTTCATTTTTACTTCCATTTACTCACTAAATAATCTGGACCATATGTTCTTCCATAAATAAGAACTAGTTTATGAGAAATTCCTTAACTTCCTTTGATTCCTATTTAACCACAGAGTCATCTGTTGATCTTACTTCATCTTACTCTTATATTGAAACCAAACCCATTACTTAGAGGTTTAGTGCTTTCATTTTGCTCTGACTTTTATCCAATATCTTTCTTCTAACTATTCTTACCATGTTCTCTAGGACCTTTGATTCTTTGCAGAAATCATTAAATTATGTTTTGTGATGTACCTTAAGGTATTTTGAAAATAGTTTAGATCATTAGACACAAAGTGCTACTGTGTGATTTTACAGACACTATTGTACTGATAACATTTATGATAACGCTTTAACTCCTGATTTCATTTTATTAAATTTAGTGAGATGTCCATTTAATAAGTAGGGATTTTAGAATCAACAGTTATAGGCCCATTAGAAAGAAAAATATCCCCTATAAACCTGAAGACATTTGTTATCTCTTGAATAGTATATACAAAATCTTCACTCTGGATAGTCTATAGATATAACATAGGTTGCTGACCTAAGTGTATAATACACAATTCTAAATCGTCACCTTTCCCATTTATTTATTTTGTGTTTATGCTATCTTATTCTTGATAAGTGACTCTGTAGTGAAAACTTTAAATGATTCACTTCCAGGGATCTGTTATCTCTGGCCTTCAGAGGCATCACCTAGAATGAAGTAAATAACCATCAGATACCTCCCACACAACACACACACACACAGAAACACACAGAACACACACATATAACCCCCACATGCAGTCTATACATATACAGAAACCAATATACTCACATACACACATAGACAACACAAACACATAATATATTTAAAGTTTCCTGAAATTTATTTATTCACTTTATATCCTGATCACAAGCCCCTTCCCTCCTCTCCTCTCAGTCCCAGTCTCACAAACTGAACTACACACCAGAAGTAGTTGGTCAGATCAGTACAAGTGTTTTAAGAATGACTGTATTTGTAGGTATTCACTTCACTGATAGGATATGAACACTATATTAATTCATTTGAAGAATTAACTCACAATCTATCAATGTTGAGAAAAGCATGCTTACTTTGTGAGGCCCCAATGGAGGAAACAACATTAGGTAGTAATGAAGTGATATTCAGAACAGAAAATTTAGGACAGGCATTTTGGCAATTCATTAGAAAAGTTATATTCCAAAAGGGCATTTTTTAATACTGACACAAATATAAATCATCCCAACTCTGATATTTTTCACATTAAAACTCTAAATTTCTTATTTTTCTTTTATTGAAAGGAGATTTTTTTCTTATGCAGTATACCCTGATTTGTTTTCCTGTCTCCTAAATCCTCAAAGATCATCTGTACCTCCCCTCCTTTCTGATTCTTGAAACCCTTTGATCTTTTATCTAGTCTTAATATAAAGAGACATGCCTAATCGTATTGCAACTTGATATGCCATTTTTGGTTGATATGTTTCAAGAGCCCTTCAGCTCCTTGGTTACTTTCTCTAGCTCTCCATTGGGGGCCCTGTGTTACATCCAATAGGTGACTGTGAGCATCCACTTCTGTATTTTCCAGGCACTGGCATAGCCTCACAAGAGACAGCTATATCAGGGTCCTGTCAGCAAAATCTTGTTGGCATATGCATGTGGCATAGGCATGTTGGCATAGGCATGTGCCTGGGTTTGGTGGTTGTTTATGGAGTGGATCCCTGGATGGTCCTTCCTTCAATCTCAGCTCTGAACTTTGTCTCTGTAGTCTTAGTCTTTATCTAATTAATGCCTATACATGCTTATCTATTAGCAGTTATAATTTTGTATATTATTTAATAGTTTTGAAGGGAAGTAAGAATATCATAAATACCCACCATGGTTCTTTTTGTGGATATTATATTATTGTTTAGCATTATTGTATAGTAAGAAAATATATTTTAGGGCAGCATTTGATAACTGTTTAGGCATTTTTATTTTGAAGTCTATTCTTACATGACATTTTAAATCGTTTCACTTGAGCAGTTAGACTGTTAGTAGATTTAAATTTAGCTGAATATGCATATGTTCATGTGTGACATTTGTATACATGCCATTGACAATTTGCCCCTCTCATAAACTATTTGTGTGTCCCTCTCTTATACAGGGGAACTTAAATCTAATCACACAGTGGTTGGACTCCTCTGTATCATCTGTGTCATACAGGTACCATGAGCACAAACTGAACCATTGAATACCAGTTATTACTGTAGCTTGCAGGGTCCACAGATGGGGAAGACTGTTGATGGCTTTCCCTACAGCAGTTTGTATAGTGCCTTTCAGTATCAGGAAAACGATCCACCAAGTAGGATGCATTCTGACTTTAGTTTCCCCTATTCTATGACCAATGTTTGTGGTTTCTTCATCAAAAGGTTATTACTAATATTCTCTACATTTGGTCACCCGTGGTTACAGGGACAAGTATTATGAGCTGTGTAGGTAACTCCAATTAAGACTGCATACACAGAAATGATAGAGATAGAGAGATAGAGATAGTGATATAGAGTGAGGGAGGGAAGGAAGAAGAGAGAGAGAGAGAGTGAGAGAGAGAGAGAGAGAATGCAGAAGATTACAAAAAGAAAATTTCAAAAGTCCTTCATGTTAGTCATCCCTCCACCTTAACCCTGCTGATCTCTCATCCTTCTCCTTCTTACAACGTCCTTCCTGGTACTAACCTTCACTTCTGTAATCTGTATTCTGTTAGTCTCTCCCCTTTAAGATCTTAAAAGGAAGAGATTTAAAGTTTTTCATCTAAATTCAACCCCATTCTCCAGTCTCTTTCAGTATTAAAGCTAAGGTAGAATATGTAACACAGAGAAGAAACCACAGAGCTGATCGTGGTCATGTAATAGACCATTTCTTTTAGCATTATATTTTTGACACTTCCTTAAAGAAGCCTGAGGGCACAGACCACCTGTCCCTTTCCAGTGAAAATGAGAGTTTTTCTTGACCTAATGTAGAAAATTCTCCTTGTAGCATTCTACAAGAAAAACATGACCATAATCCTATCATTAGTAGATGAGAAGAATAGGAACAACACCCTAAGGTACATGAAAGTAAAAGCCAAAGTGTATGGAACTGTAAAGAAGCAATTAATTTCAATTAACCACTCCATAAATTTAAGAGACAACCTTTAATCCTAAGATTATTTGAGATTAAAACTTTAATTAGTTTCTATCCTTCATAAAGATAGTATTTAAACCCTTAATCCTAGGATCTCAAAGTCAATTAGCAAATAAATCCCCACTTTTTCTAAGAAAGTATGTTCACATGAGTTCCATCATTTACAGGAAGCACCATAGTTTTCTCGAGATTTGCAATAGAATCATACCCAGGAAACATAAAGAGTCCATCACCAGTGGATATGCTTTCCTGTTATCACTTTTAAATGATTATAAAAATTTTAAAATAATTTTAAATTTTAGACATCTTTAGAAAAGCCATAGAGATTTACTTTGAGCTTAGATAATTCTATGAAGTGGGATCATTAGCAGTCTCTTTTACTAAAACTGAAAAGCATTTACTTAAAACTGAATATCATGTAGATATCTTCTTTCAAGCACGAGTCACACAGTGTATTGAATGAGTTCATCATTTAACAGCTTAATATTACTATCAAACAAACATCAGTGAATCTTGAAAGAGTATTTCATTATATTAAAGTATAGGATAGAATTTTAATACAAATAATATCTCTGAATACATATTTGTCACATATACATGCATTTATATCTATGGTAGCATATTTTTATCTTGAATGCTGTTATAGATAGCAAGAGTTTTGAGTAGTTAAAGGTATAGGCCAAAGGAAGTGTCCATCTAAACTCTAATGGTTTCTTCTGAGCTCAAGACAACTAGAACAGACAGAAGAAGCAGCAGTAAAGATATACTAAGTACAGGTACTTTACAAGATCCAGAAACTAAAGATGCCAAAATTTCATAGCTACCACAGAATGCATATATATTAAATGGCATTATACTCAAGTACACAAAAATAAGTTCACCTCTCACAGACACTTTTCCTTGGGGCTAAAGTTATAGCTCAGTGTTACACCGTTTGCCTAGCAAATAGAACACTCTGTTCTACACACACACACACACACACACACACACACACACACTCACACATACACATTCATACTCACAAACACACACATAATTTCTATGTAAACACACACATATGCTCATATGTACACTTACTCATATACATACACACATTCATACACACACAATTACATGCACACTCATGAACACTTATATAAGTATATTAAGACATACACACTCAAACACTCCCACACATAACACAAGTTCACACTCATACATACACAGTCACACAAACTCACACACACACACACACTCACACACACACACACACACACACACACACACCCAAAACCCTAATATAACAATTCATTATTGTGTTGAGACAAAGAATAAAACCTCTTATAAAATTGATAACATTAATTATTCACTGCCAACCTTGCATTCATTACAGCTATCCTCTGTGTAGTTAAAAATATAAAATATTTATTTTAAATTTCTTTGCATCATAATTGTTCCACCCTACTTATAAAACCTACAAAGTCTCACCCTGCATTACAGAATGCAAATTCAAAATTTACTTCAAATTCTATTTTAGTCAAAATCTAAAGAGCATGGGCAGTCATGTGTCAAGAAGTAGAATACCAAGTTTTTTTTTCCATTTTTTATTAGGTATTTAGCTCATTTACATTTCCAATGCTATACCAAAAGTCCCCCATATCCACCCACCCCCACTCCCCTGCCCAACCACTCCCCCTTTTTGGCCCTGGTGTTCCCCTGTACTGGGGCATATAAAGTTTGCAAGTCCAATGGGCCTCTCTTTCCAGTGATGGCCGACTAGGCCATCTTTTGATATATATGCAGCTAGAGTCAAGAGCTCCGGGGTACTGGTTAGTTCATAATGTTGTTCCACCTATAGGGTTGCAGATCCGGGTGGAACAAGTAGCCAAGGAATACCAAGTTTTAAAAATATTTGGATTACTTCGCTGTTTAAAATTGAATTTTTAAATCTGTTATAAACATAAAGAGCAAAACAAAAGTAGCATAGGTACCGGGTTTAAAATGAGTAAACATAGTTTCTGGATATGATGTGATTCAGTCTCTGATGACTGAAACCCTAAAGTTTATGGGAACTGGAAGAAAAGCACTCAGGCTTGTTAGAAGTCAGTAACTATTAATGATGTGAATACCATAGTGGAATAGGAGAGCCCAAGGATTTCTTCTTACAAAATTGAGTTGAACAACTACCTACACACAAAAGTGTGGCCATAACGGTTAAAGGAATTTTCTTTAAGGGATTAGACCTGAGTTAATTATACATTGAAAGAGAACAGAAATAAAAAAGGAACATCAATTGCAAACATGTACATTAGTTGTGTGAGTTCTGCCCTAAGGTTGAAAAGAGGGGACTATGTGCCAAGGTCAGCGAAGCACGTGCATGTCTGAGCCAACAGCCAGGATTATGGTGACTCCCATGAGCAACAGAAGAACTACCCTGACCTTGACCCAAATGTTTCTAACTCCTCCTTGATTCATAGTAGCTCAGCTAGAAAGCTGATGTAAGTGAGTCTGAGACTCCACAGATGAATAATTATAGAAAGTGTGACCGAGCCAATAGAGAGGCAAATTTCCTGCTAGATAATGACACTAATACAGCACAGACATGGATGGACCTAACATCTCCCAAGAATGGTATCAAATAAAGTCATTACTGCAAACAGACAAAATGTTTCATTTCCTAGGAGGACATAATTATTATAACATTTCCTGAAACATACACTTTAAAACACATGAAATAATTCTTAATTGGTCTGACTCTCTTTCAGTCATATTTTAAAGCTACCATTTTTAAAAAATGGTAGACTAAGTTAGTGAAGGAAACACACACAATACACCAAGAAAAGAATCAACTGTTAAGGAAATGGCTGAGTTGCTCTAGCACTTTACTATTAACCCTGAGCACTCCAGTTCAGTGTTACTCAAAATGTGTTCAGGTATCTGTCATACCAGCTATGACCACACAAGGGGCATACTTGGAACCTGGTAACCAGATATTCTACTTTTTTGGTGATATTCTTCTCCAGTGAGAGAGACTCTGTCTCAAACAAAAGGTAGAAGTCACCTGAAGAATGAAACCTGAGGATTCCTTCTGATTTCCACACATACATGCACTCCCATGTGAACACAAAGAAACATATGTGTGTGCATATATATATCTACATTCAGAATATGCACCCAATCATATAACTATAAATCATATAACTATGAATAACACTAGAATCAGTCTCCTAAACTGAGTGCATTATGACAGTGTTCAGAAGCATGTCTGTTCAAATCACTAATGTTTGGATTCATTTATGAGGGATTTCTATAAAATATGAAGCCTGGAAACTCCCTTGAAATACCAATATTCCAAAAGAAATCCAAACTGTAATAAGAAATGGCAAAGAACAGTAATTCAATATGGATTTTAAAGCACTTTACCAGTTCATGCGTATCAAAACACCTATTACAGGTTCATTTTGTTGGCTTTCTTACTAATGCTGTTCAAGTGTGATATCTTATGTGTTTTAGTGTGTGTGCATGTGTGTATGTATGTAAGTATTTGTGAGTGTCTCTGTGTGAACATGCCTGTGCACATACACAATTATGCTTCATGTTTCCAGTTGTTTTAATGGCTATGTGCCAATATCTAAACAGAAGGAGTGAGTACACAGCACAACAAAGAAGCAGTGGAAAAAGTCATGCAAAATAGAAATCTTAAATTTAAATAATAATTAACACAGAAATTCACTGAAAAATAGAGAAATAAAAATGTTTACATTCTTTCAATAATTCACAGATCAATAATTTACAAAATTTATTGGAAAGAAGATCCTACCAATAGCATAGATCAATTCTCTTTTAACTGTATTGTTGAATTATATAAACATTCAAATACTATATATTCTAATAAATGACAGATTCATAAATAAGTATAAAGATTACTTTTACGGACCTCCTATAGCTGAACTATGAGACTTCTAGTGTTTATCAATAATTTGACAAGAAAAATGTTTCTTATATAAGAAAAATGTATTTTTAGTTCCAGGACATATTTTACTCTCCATCATTCACCAAGTAACTTCTTAGAAAACAAAAACCTTTATTTGCTAAGTATAACCTATATTATTTCCATAAATAAATGAATTTCTGTTATCTTCTCCTTTTTATCCTTATAATAGAGATGTTAATATTATTTTTAAATCTCTAGAAATAATTATCTTAGTTCTAACATTTTCATATTGCTAGATGGAGGACAATATTAAAATATGTGTGCCTGAAAAAAAATTCAAAATAGCAATCAACAAGTTGATTTTTTTTCTAGTTCAGTAATTTAGATGATATCATTAAAATATAGGAATTATGGTTCCCTGTTAGAAGTAAAACTGTAGAATTTTATAATTTGCATATCTATCTTTATATCATTTTGCTTTCATCTTTTTGTTCAAAAGAGAAAAAGAAAAATTTAAGAACCTGTAACTTTTCCATAAAAGAAAGCTGTAGTATAAAATCAATTCCCTTTTAAAAAGTAGTTTTTCTTTTCTATTTTTCTGTTTCGTTTTAATAAACATTCACTGGTTTACTTCCAGTAAGAATCAACCTAGCTCTCAACATTAGCAATGCTGAATTGACCAAAATATTCAGACAGAGTGTATACACATTTCAGATATAATCATGATACAAATGGAAACAAATCGCTTTGGAAAAAAATGTAAATTGAGAAACTTTCAAATGGGAGAAATGAAAGTTATCTTGTAAACACTTGAAATTCCAGTATTATTTCTTTTTGGATTTGGAATTTTCATTATTTGTAAAAGGATAGCATAGTGTTGCTTAACAGCTTTTTATGAATGTACCTGATATATTCATGTATACATATGTATTATGTATGTATTTACATATGTACACACATGCAATTATATTAGCTACTTTTGTCTCATGAGTAGTGATATTAAAAGCAAGCATTACCAAAACCAGGCTGTGTGAAAGATTTAAAACTACATTAAATGTGGTAAGTGATGAAGGGTTAGAAGAACAAGGTTAACCCGTTCAAGCAATAAACAAAATCTCTTAAATAATTCTTTTATGAAAGATAGCATTTTGTATTAATTTTTAAATAACACCTAAGATTTGACTATCAAAATAAGTAACACATTTTTTAAATTTCAAAAAGTGCTTAACGATATACTAATCATACAATGCACTGGAAAACTGACAATTCCTTTCAGGTTCAATTAAGTTTGGAGTGCATGTATCTCTGGAGAATTGTTTTAAATATTTCATGTTCAGTTGAATGTAGCTGCCATGGTCTGTGTGCATCCAAAGCCCAGTGATGCCAGAAAGGGTTGCCAGTTCCTTTAGAGTCGTAGTAACAAGTAGTTATGATATGCCCAAAGTACTGGGTACTGGGAAATGAACCTAAGACCTCTGCAGTTGTAGTAAATTCTATTACCAACTGAGTAATCTTTCTAGATTCCACATGTTTTTTTTTTTTTTTTTTTTTTTTTTTTAGAATCAATTTCTCACTGTGTAGCCTTGAATGTTCATGACATCATTTTGTAGACCAGGTTTGCTTCTAACTCATAAAGATCCACTTGTTTCACCCTCATGAATGCCAGATTAAACTGATAACTTCACCCTTCCCAGCCTGATTAAACTTTTACCTAATGAATGTGAGCATGAGTTTCAAAGAGAAGAGTGATATTATTTATTTCTTCAATGGAGTCAATTTAATTGGGGAAATGTGTATGTATCTCTTACTGTTTTTCAAAAACCAAGTTTAGGGACCACATAGGTAAAGAAGTGACAATAGAGATTTGACTTATTTTTACTTTTTTGCTCTATTTTCTCTTACTTGTTTATTTTAAAAATCTTTTGATCCTATTTTCCCCTCCTCCAAGTCCTTCCCCATTCTCTTCCCCTTGTCACCCACCTAACTTTAAATTATACTCTCAAAAACACATACAAAATACCCAAATACCCAACAGCCCTAAACCAAGAGTACAAACAAGAAATACAAAACAACAACAGCAACTATGGAGCCTTTAAATATTGGTCAACTACTCTTGAACATGAGCCTGAAGTGGTGTTTGATATATCCACTGTCACTCATGTTTCCTCTATGAGCAAGTATAAATTTCAATGTTGTTGTTAACATTCATGCTAGTGGCTACATTTAAATTCATTTTTATTGGTTATTTTATTTACATTTCAAATGTTATCCCTCTTCTGAGTTTCCCCTCTGCAAAACCCCTTCCCCATAATCCCTACCCCAGCTTTTATGAGGGTGTTTCCCTACCCACCCACCCACCCACTCCCATCTCACCACCCTAGCATTCCCCTATGTTGTAGCCTTCAGCATCCACAGGACCAAGGGACTCCCCTCCCATTGATGCCAGATAAGGCCATCATTTGCTACATTTGCAATTGGAGCCATGGGTCCTTACATATGTACACTATGGAGGGTGGTTTAGTCCCTGTGAGCTCTGGGGATTCTGGTTGGTTGATATTGTTGTTCTTCTATAGGGTTGCAAACGCCTTCAGCTCCTTCAGTTTTTCCTCTAGCTCTTCCTTTGGAGTCCCAGTGTTTAGTCCAATGGTTGGCTGTGAACATCCTCACGTGTATTGGTTAGGATCTGGCAGAGTCTCTCAGGGGACAGCTATATCAGACTCCTGTCAGCAAGCACTTCTTGACATCACAAATAGTGTATGGGTTTGGTGTCTGCAGATGGGACTCTCTGGATGGTCTTTTCTTTAGTCTCTCCTTTGTCTCTATTTCCTTTAGGTATATTTAAATGAAGAAAAGTTTTCCAAGATTGAATCCAATGTTGAGAGTCATTTCTGTTTTATATGCAGACATGCAGCTTGGTAGATTTCAGAAATAACCAATGATTCCAGTTCCCTTTTCATGAAGTGATAGAATCTATTTTCCTGTTTCCTGATCCTGGATTGTTAATAAAAATAGGCTTCCAACCTCAAATATCCTTCAAATCTAGTTCTTAGGGATTTTTTTCCAGTGTCACCTCCTTGTTTTGAATTCTTATGACCATCCTGTGGAAGAATTGAATGCTGAGCAAAAAGGACAAAGTCAATTTTTGTTGCAGTTCAAAATTAATGACCAGTGCTATAGGGATGAGTCATTTGCACAGTACAGTCAACCTGACCAGTGAACTGGACAAAAGGTCAGGATATAAGTTACCTAATTTGGTATATTTTTTTTTTGCAAGAAGACTGAATGAAACATAATGAAGCAAGTGCTTTCTATTATTTAGAAACTTTTTGTCAGTCTATGCACTTACTTAATGGAATCAAGAAGGTACAATGAGTGCTTAGTTCATAAAATATCCATGTATATGTTTAGGGACAGCTAATATGCCTCTAAATCTTCTTATTTGGACAAGATCTGTGTTAAATACTAAGGACATTTTCTTTTTTTGGTGTGAAAATAGTCACGCAATGAAACAAACAGAATTCTGGGGAAATAAACCATATTTATTGATGTTTTTCTTTTTGTGTTTTAAGAAGGAATCTGGTCATAGATAAGAGACTGAAATAACATGCACCTTAAAAAATAATGTACATGAAGATCAGAAAGACAACAGAAATGAGTATGAATCCAGAGAAAGTAACAGTAGCCAACTAGCAAGAACAGTGAGCACCCAGTGCTAGTATAAAACCAGAACCAGGTTGTAGAGCATGAGGCCTCAGGGTATAGACATTCTAATGATTTGACATAATATGTACCACAATACTACATACAATCACTATGTTTTCAATATTAGCACTTAACTCAGTTAAAAAAATCTTATCTTCATGTTCCAATAGTAGACATTTGCACAATTTCATGAAGAACTTAAAGGTTAAATATATGTCTACAGTCTGCAAATATAAACTAGTTATTCTGCTTTGAAAATGTTTGGACTCCATAAAGCCTAACAAAATAAAATGAGATTCTTTGGTAAAAACATTCTATAATGGAATGCATTAGATGTTATTAGTCTAGTAGATCATACATTTAGCTGCATTTATGTCATTAGCAATGTTTTATAACCACTTCTCTTTGCTACAGAAAGGAGAAAAATAGAAATAATAATAGAACTATATAAAATAATGAACCTTAGGGACAAGATACTTGTATATAATTTGCTAAAGGAACAAAATAAAAGACTGCATTAAATACTACATTTAATGTGAATAGCTTAAAATATAATTTCCTTCCATGAAATCCATTTTCAGCATTTTATACATCTTTTTACTTCTGCAGTAATATGTATCTACACAGGCACCCACACAACACACACACACACAAATGTGCATATGTGTGTGTGTGTGTATGCATGTGTGTGTGTATGCATGTGTGTGTGTATGCATGTGTATGTGTGTGTGCGCGCGCGTGTGTGTGTGTGCATATAGACAAGATACAAAGACAAGAGAGTCCTGAAACTGTGAAACTAATGAAGGAAATATGAAATAATAGTTTCAAACTAATTGCCATCTTTTCCTCAAGATAAAATTCAAGGTTGATGACAAGGTCCTACATTATCTTGTGTCCTCTTATCTCTCTGAGTTCATATCTTGGAAAACCTTACCATAGAAATATAATCTACTATCAATTAATTGCTTCCTCCCTTGAAAAGTAACAACACTTTTCTTGCTTTGGGGGCTTTGTTCTTGAACTGTCTTCTGTGAGACAGTTTCACAAAAACATGCATAATAACACAATTGCATTTTTTTCTATATCAGGGAGTTTATAGATCTCTGGTTAAGTATTTTCAAGGTACTTGAAAGACTAACATTGAATAATGAAATAGAAGTAAAGGTAGCCCTGTGCTTAACAGTGCTATCTGCTGGCCTCATGCTTTCTTTGTCCTGTATGTGTGATGTTGGAAGAACGTATTTACCTAGAGTATCCATTGCCCTGCATTCCCAGTAATGACACGAGCACCACCAACTAGACACTTTCTATGGGCATGGACTAAGCACATATTTTTTTTTTTTATTTTTAAAGATGGAGATTTCTGATATTTGATTTAGCATTGCTGATTTTCCAGAAATTATACTTCTTTCTGACTGAGTGTGTCTCTGTCATCATAGAGGACACAAAGCTTTTATGATTATTTCACTAAAGTATGACTTGCTCACTTTTTTCCCTGTGTGTTTTAACACATATCATGAGCACATGGTTACAGTTGTATGTCAAGCCTTGAACACTCAATCCAGCAACTGCAGTACTCGTCTTTGTTTTTGTTTGTGTGATAGTTTTTTAGGCAGCATCTCTCAGTGGCCTAGAAGCCACAAATAAGACTATTTTGCCTTGCCAGCGTGCCACAGGGATCCACTTGTATCCGCTCTCCAAGCACAATTATTACAGGAGTACTTCAGAATGCCCACTGTTTCCTTTTTGCATGGATTCTAGGAACCAAATAGCACTTTATTGCCTAAACCTACATAATACTGCCCCTACTTCACATAACAGCTTGAAGACACTTTCTGTGACTCTTCTTGCATTAACTAACCATGATCTCTTCTTATTTGCTGTTCAGTTTAAGTTTTTTAATAATACCTTTCCAGCTTCATTATGTATGGATGTAATTTTCTTGACATTTAAAGTATAGGAAATTTGTGAAGTTGTTAATATTCTTAATTCATTGTCATTTTTGTTTTCCATTTGTTTTTGTTGTTGTTGTTGTTGATTTGTTTTGGGGAATGGGGTGGACCTTGTCCCGAAATATAATTTTACACACCCCTCTCCTTCCACTATAGCCTTCTTCTCTATGTTTACTTCTCAATGATTTTTTAGTCATGGTTGGGGGAAGCAGGTCCTTAGAAACCCAAGGGAATTAATGGTAGTATAGGGCTTCTGAGAAGGGGTAGTCATCACCTTAAGAGAATAGAAGGCATCATATTAATGCCCACAGCACATAAACAGTCCTAACTAGACACAGTAGGTCACAATGAATGAAAAACAAATCTGAATGTGAGTCTGGGACTTGTTGAAGAAGAAGAAGTATGTAAGAGGAGGATAAGAAAATATGAATTTGTGCATGACTAGAATTCATACATGGATGAAACTGTCAAATAATACATTTAAAATATAAATTGCAGGGCACTGGAGAAATGGGTAAGCATTTAAGACTTACTGGTCTTGCAGGAGCCTGAGTTTAGTTCTCAGGGCTCAATGCAGAAGGCTCACAGTTATCTGTGATTCCAAATTCAAGGAATCATGTTTCTAAGTGGCCTCCATGACACCCACATGCATGTACATGCAAACAAAGAACTACACATACATGTAAATAAATAATGAAACAGTTTAAAAGTAAATAAATATGTAAAGTAGGGCCACAAGCGGGGGGAGGGGAGATCCCTCACTTCCCACATTCCATCACTCTCTATTTCTCCTCCCAGTCCACCCTCACATAGCCATGCCCACCTTCACCTCTGAGAACAGGGAGGTCTCACCATCGTTACCAACCCACCCAGAACCTGGAGTCACTGCAGAACTAGGTACATTCTCTCCCACCGAGGCCTGAAAAGGCATCACAGGTAGGGGAACAGGATCCACAGACTGGCAACAGAGTGAGGGTAGTCGCCAGATCCAGTGGTTGGGGAACTTGCTCAAGACAAAGCTGCATATCTGCCACACCTGCTGCATATGCATGGGGGTGGATGAGGGGTTGAGGTAGGTCCAGGTCTTGTGTGCTCTTTGGTTGATGGTTCAGTCTCTGGAAGCCCCTAAGCGTCCAGGTTAGTTGGTTCTGTTGGACTTCATGTGGAGTCTCTATCGCTCCAGGTTCCTCAATTCATTCAACAACTCTTTTACGAGACTTCCTGGGCTTGTCTAATGTTTGGTTGTAGGTCTCTGCATCTATTTTGGTCACCTTCTTGGTAGAGTTTCTCAGAGGACAGTTATGCTAGGTTTCTTTCTGTGAATCCAGTGTGATAGATGCACATATATTCTGAGATTCCAAAGTATTTGAAGAAGAAAGGCAGTCCTGCAATATGTCCATATTGATCCTCTGAGAAGAACTAGACACATTCCATCCAAATAGACAGGGGTTGCTACTTAAGTTCATCTTATATAGGGCACCTGAGTATCCAGGCTAGTAGTGACAAATATAGCTGTCAACAGTGTCTTTACATGTTGTATCATTGTGACAAGACTTTAACCAACAAAGAGGAATGTGAAGTCTCACAGTGTGTCTCTGAGTATCTACTACCTATGCAATCACAAATAGCAGCTGTTTCTTGCATCCACACATAAGACTTCCATGGGGACATGGCTGACTGGAACATCCATCAAAGTTGAGTTTACAGTGGTCTCCAAGGAATCCTGGAACACAGTCACAGAAGTAAGCACCAAGATCATCCTGACACAAGGCATCATGTAGACACAGCTGGGATCCACATTCATCAATTTCCAACTCACAGTTCCCAGAGAATACTCTTGAGCATAAACACATGTGTATCTTCCTATCTCATTGAGGCATACAGACTCATTCATGCAGAGATCAGAAACAGACTCATCCAATTCCAAGTCACAATGCCTATCTGGGCATTCAGGAACACTGAAGCAGGATTGGCCATTGATTCTATGCTGACACACAGTCCCAGTGTGACATGGGCTGGAAGCACACTCACTGTGATCAGTCTCACAGAACCTTCTGACATATCCAGTAGGGTAAATGCAGACAGAGTGCTCCGGGTCTTTATGGCAGGTGCCTCCATGTTGCCAGGTATTCCCTCCACAGGAATTAGAAGCAGATTCACAAGTCATCTCACCATACCGAGGAGGTCATTTACAGAGGAAACCCCTTTCTCCTGGCATAGTCACACAAGTGGCAATTTCTCAGCCAGGACTAGAGAAGCAGGATCATTTAGATCCTCACAGTCTTTTAATTATCGACTGCGTCTAATCAACAATTGTTGTCTTGTGGTAAACCTTTGTGTGGAGAATTGTTTTGGCAATAATTGAAGAGACACCTGGTGTTGTATTTATTGCAAAACGAATCCTGGCACCTCATATCACTGCAGAACTGGGTACATCCTCGCTCACTCAAGCCAATCAGGACAGCCCGTTTAGGAGAGCTGGATTTAAAGAGAGGCAACAGAATCAGACTAAGTGTCTGCTTCAGTTGTTGGCAGACCCATATGAAGACCATGCTACATATCTGCTACATAAGGGCAGGGTGCCTAGGTCCAACCCTTTTATGTTCATGGTTAGTGGTTCAGTCTCTGGGAGCCATCAGAGGTCCATGTCACTGGACACTGCGGTCTTCCTGTGAAAACCCTATTCCCTCTGGGGTCCTCAGTCCTTCCCCCAACTCTTACGCTAGATTTCCTGAGCTCAATTCAATTGATGGGATGGATCTCAAGTTGGCCCAGTCATTGGGTAGACATTCCCTCCGTTTCTACCGCATCTTTGTTCCTGGACAGAGGCAGGGAGCCAAGAACCAATCCCTGGTATTATTAATGATACCTTGTTATGCTTTCGGGTAAGAGCCAACTACAGCTGTTCTCTGAGAGGCTCTACCCAGCACCCGACCCAAACAAATACAGATACCCACACCCAAACATCGAATTGAGCTCAGGAAATCGAGTGTAAGAGTTGGGGGAAGGACTGAGGACCCCAGAGGGAATAGGGATTTCACCCTGGATGGCTGGTTCAACTCAGCTGTTCTGGCTTAAAGATCTCCAAGATCAAAATTCAAACAGACTCCTCTGTTCTAACTTAATTGTTCTGCTTAGCATTACTGCCTTTGAATTCCACAGGCTGGACAGCATTGACTTCATGCACCTGAACTCAACTAAATTGCTCTGTTTTCAACTGAACTCTGGAACTGACTCCCAGCTGCCTGACTCCTCCCCTGTGCTGCTCTTAAATACCTTCTCTTCCCTGTGCTACGGTCATGACTGTTGGGCATATCCTATCTCTGACTCGATCTTTCAAATCGTTTTCTCATTGATAACTTTGTCTCTCAATTAGACTTCGCTTTCAAACATGGCTGCTTCTCTCTACAAACTAACTTTAGCGTAAAGATGTGTACTAAGGGCATGTCTGTATTACCTACAGAGGGAATAAAAGTGTGTAGCCTGTCTGCATTCCAACAGGATCTCACAGATGTAGGTCTTTGGATATGATCCCTTGACAGAGCAGCCATATTGCACTTGTTCTCCTTCACCATTATTGGAGTCACTTGAACACTAGGTGTACGACTGCTTAGCATCTATTTCAGCTAGACATGTACATCCTGAAATCAATCTACAAGAATAATAGTAACTGAGATAACTTAGAATGTTTCCACTTTAATCATCAGTATAACAGCATTTTATAAAGAACTGAGGGTAGTTCATTTACTCAATTATATTAATTCCATTAGCTTATTTGGACTGCTGCAACAAAATACCACAAACTGAGTAGCTGAAACAACAATTTATTATGTTGCAGTTCTGGATTCTAGAATACAGTTATAAAAGTTCCCATTGTTGGTGTTTTATGAATGCTGTAAGACAAATCTTACACATAGGAATTAGAGGTAAATTATTTTTTTCTTTACATGTACAATGACTGGCAGAGTCTCTGGCAATAAATATGTTGACTACTATCAATGAACGTTACTGAGTTTCAAAATTAGTATCTAAATGAAGGGATAGTACTTTTTTTTCTGGCCATATTTGTTACAGCTAGTGTGCAGTCTATGACATGGGATAAGAAGGGATGAGAGGGCTAATGATAGAGGCTATGATCATCAGTTACAGAAACACTTTCATTGTCTTTTCCTTTTTTTGTCATTTGCCACAACATCAATAGCAAAACCTTTGTACAGATAACAATGCTTTTTCTTCAAAACTTTTAATTTTTAGAAATAAGAACTTTACTTTCTTGATTACCCCCTTATCTTAATATTTGTGGCATTATTCTAAAATGAGAAGAGCAGGAAGAATATAATATAGGGATAATTGTCTAATAGGCAGTAGATGTCAGAAAGAGACATAGGGATATTGTGGAGACAAGTTTCCCAAGTGTTTCTGAGTGTAGAGAAGCAAAATTTGTATCCGACATTGTGATATCTTTTTTTTTTTAATTCCTTTCAGTTTGGGAAGTGGCAAATGGTCTCTCATTGATATGTTTCACATTCAAAATTTATCTTTTTAGTATGTGGGATATGGCTAGGGACTCTCCTGAAAACTATGAGTTACTATTGTTCTCTGGCTAAAGATAGCACATGAAAATAAGGGTAATGTGTTGCTTTTCTGTTCTGGTGATAAAATCCTATAGCAAGGGGAATGTAGATCACAAAGAGCTTATTGCTGCTTCACATTCCAGAGGGAGAGTCGATAATGGTGGGGGAAGTACCACAGCAGGCAACTGGGCAATGAAGCTGTGCCCTCACATCTTCAACCACTAACACAAAGCAGAAGAGAGCAAATAGGGATTGTGTGTGTATGTGTGTGTGTGTGTGTGTGTGTGTGTGTGTGTGTGTATGTGTGTGTGTCTGTGAGTGTATGTATGAACACTGAAAGCTAAACTGTGGCCATGTGCTTCTGCCTTCTCCACCTTCTGTAACATCCATTATTCCTCAAATAATCCATCAACTAAAACTGAAGATCAAGTGTTCAAGTACTTAGGCTATGCAAGACATGTCTCACTCCACCATAAATAGATGAAAAGATGTGAAGGATTGGCTGTCAGAAGGACAAAGACAAAGACAACTTTAAGTAGATTAGCATTATCCACATCTGTGACCATATTAATACACTACACAAAATTTCAGTATTAGCCACAGTCATATTACCCAGTAACAGAGCCCAATTTTGTACCTAATACCTTTCAGTTACTGTTGCCGAAGTATCATCTCACAAACTAAGTAGAAATATTGAACCCATCAAGCATAATCTTCAATTAAAATATGATTTAGAATTCAGAAAAATCCTAAAAAAATATCTCCTGAATATCAGGGAAATTTTTTTCTTCCTGTAAGAATAGGTAATAAGTCTTAATGAATAAAAATAAAATGAATGAAAATACATTCCTATATTAAAATTGAAGTAAACCTTAGCAACATATTTTAAGACAAATTTTATAGCAAAGTAGCATTTTCACCCTGGAAAAGCGCCTGAATTTTTGACTGGAATAGGAGACAAAATTCTATTAGTTTTGTTTCTCTAAAATTGAATAATTGGGTTTCAATTTTCTTTAAAGGAATCTGAATTCTGTTTCTGGCTTTCCAAAGAAATAAGTGTCCTGTGGTCTCTGACATATGATTTACAGGTTGTTGGTCTGAGACATTGGGGCAGAAAGTCAATAATCCTTTAGGAAAATCCTGCCGAGACTGGGGATCATCTAATACAAGACATGCAATCAGAATCAATCCACCATTTAGGAGCAAATTTTCCTTTCCTTTGCTAGAGTCACCACCTGGGATGATTTCCCCAGAGTCTCTGCTGTTTGTCATCAGAAGTCACTGAAGGATAAAGAATACAGAACTTTAAGCCCATGAGGAATGGCTGCTGTATGAGGCATCAATCGTCTCTGTTCAGCGTAAGAAGGAGTTGCGTGTTCTAATGGAAAGTTTAGCAGAAATGGAGTGAATGTGAAGGAACCAGTGCTTCACAGTCCTCAAAGCCCTGCTTTGATGATGCTAATGTACTGTTACTTTTAAGGTTACTGGATCCCCCTGTGGAATAAATACGGAAATGATTGGAGAATAACAAAGCACAAGGAAAATCAGGGTCCCTGAGCTATTGTATTACCTATACTTTTTAAGGGGGTTTGAAAAAGTCCTTGTTACATTCTTTTAAACTCTTATATGCTATTTAGGAGAAAAACAACCTGGAATCTGATATCCCTCCAAACAAGACAGTAACAGAAAAATATTTGATGTTCTGCTAACTGAAATGACTGTATAATATTATTGGATCACATTGTGGACAATGATGCAATTGCTGACATACAATGATCATAAACAGTAGAAATTCATGTTTCAATATCCAAACTTTGTGATTTAAAATAACAAACTATTATCCTTACATATTCAAAATAAGTTAAGTAGTGAAAATCCAATATAGAAATTATAGTTTTTAATTATAGTTTTTAACACTAAACCATAAAATTATGTTTTGTACAACATTAAAATATGAAATGGTATTTTAGAATATATTAATATAATCTGTTTACTTTTGTAAAAATATTTTATTTTATTTTTTATGTGTGTGTGTGTGTGTGTGTGTGTGTGAGATAGAGAGAGAGAGAGAGAGAGAGAGAGAGAGAGAGAGAGAGAGAGAGAGATTGAGAGGTGTTTGTGGCTGCCTATTGAAGCCAGAGAAAGGAGCTGATGTTGCTGGAAGGTGTGAGACATCCAGTGTCAGTGTTGGAACTGAACTTACATTTTCTGAAAAAAGAGCCAGTACTCTGACCCATATATTCAGCTACAAATATATATTTTATAAAACTATTGTATCAGTGAAAACAAGTACTCAGAAATGTGTTGACATGGAGGAGCATGCCTATAATCATTCTGATGTGGAGGCAGGTAATGAAAAAGCCAAGGTTATTGTCGATCACAGAGTGCATTTGATGCCATCTTGGGGTTGTATTAGAGCCTATTTCAAACCCCCCCACATGCACACACACACACACACACACACACACACACACACACACACAAACTAAACACACTAAAAGAATACTTAATTTTTTGCTTGCTATGGATGCAACTTATAAGTTGAACAAGTGAAATGTTAAACATGTAAAAGTAGTTTTTATATTTAATTTAATTTCAATAGCTATGTTATTCTATCTATGTCTGATAGATGGTGTGAATGAAAATGTCCATTAAATATGTTAGGAATCTAAAAGTAACAATAAAAATAATTTTAAAAAATCATGTACACTGCACAGTATATAATTTTTGATAAACTGCTAATTAACATATAACTATTTGCCAATAAACAAATTCATGAATTAATTTTACTAAAAGTTCATCACATCAAGTATGTGATACCATCATCAGAATTCATGATTCCTTGTGCTCCCAGGATATGATGGTTATTAAATGAAAACACCGATGTCAGGTGTAAGTTACATCCATAAAAGTTTCTGATCAGAGAGCCTTCCAAAGCAACCAATACAGGAGCAGCCATTGTCATGTCTCTTGATTGATCACCATAATTAATTTTAAGTCTTCATCATTGAAAATAACATTATTTTGGATAGAGCAATATATTAACAATATACATTGTATGAAAATATTACATAATTTTTTAAATGGCATATGGTTAGTTGAGATCTGAGGCAAATCCCAGAAGAAGGATTTCATACCTAAATCTAAAAAAAATATATAAAAATAAAAAATCCTATGACCTATAAGGGTGTGCTCTAACGGTAAGTTTATTGATGTTCTTCTATGTGGTCATGTCAAACTGGATTGCAAATATTCACATGTGTACCCATAAATGTTTGTTCTCCCCACCATTGTTCAGATAATTTTCTGGATTTGGTAGGTTGTAGTTAATACTTTGTGGCTATATAACTCTGAGTTCATCTATATGAATTTCATCTAAGGTGAAGGAACTTTGAAGAAGATGGGTGTAAAACTGTAGGACCCAATGGATGAGGAGGAGAAAGTGAAATGCTGCTCTGTGGTTACATTCACAAGACTTATGCAAGACTCAGGGAGTCCAGATTCCAATGGGGATGGGATACTGAGCCATTATCAGAGGTAGGATAACTGGAGGTGGACGATGCTGAGGGAGAAAAGGTTCCTTCACCTTAGATGTAATTCATATAGATGAACTCAGAATTATATAGCCACAAAGTATTAACTACAACCTACCAAATCCAGAAAATTAACTCTCCTTTGGAAACATGACCTGATAGGTTATATATGCCTCAATGAATGTCACAAACCCATGTGTACATAAGCAGCACAAACCAAAAACCATTGCTCTCTAATAATAATAAAAAGTAAGTTTTCCAGGATAGACTTTAGGTAGTAGGACAGCAGTACATATTGAAACGTGGAAAGAGGGAACTCTTGGGTGATCCCACACACAGACAAAAAATACAGACAACTAAGAAATGCTAAGATCAAAAGAAATAGACCTATTCAGGAATAAATCTAGAATTGGTTTTCCAGAACCAGGTGGTGTGCCCTGAAATTGCACACAGACAAACAGACTCGCACAGACACACAGACACACAGACACACACATACATCCCCTACAAGGCCTGAAATCCTTCCTATCCCCTACAAGGCCTGAAATCCTTCCTCCTATTCCTCCAAAAGATTTCCCAAGCTCCATCCACTGTTTGGTGGTGGGTGTCTTTATCTGTCTGAGTCATATGCTGGGTGGAGCCTCTCAGAGGACAGACATGCTAGATTCCTGTCTGCATGTATTATTAATAGTTTCAGGTATTGGTGCTTTCCCATGGGATGGGTCTCAATTTAGGCCAGTTATTGGTTGACCATTCTCTCAGTCTCTACTCTATCCCATGCCTGTATTTCCTGTAGAACAGGATACATTTTTGGTCAGTAGTTTTGTGTGTAGTTGGTATCTCTATCTCTCCCTGGGGTTCCTTCCTGGCTACAAGAAGAAGCCTCTTTAAGTTTCATATCCTCATCATTGCAAATTTTAAGAGTTCTACTCCATGGCTTCCTGTCTAGGCTGTTACATATTTGGGGGATGTGGTGGGAGTAGTGATTGTCACAGAAGGACAATCTTCTAGGATGCTCTTTCTCAACTGTAAGTCTGCAGATGAAGGCAGATGCTGAGACATACAGCCAAATATCAGGTAGAGCTTGAGTCTCTTGCAGAGGATTTGGGGTTAGAAGTGAACAAGCCAGAGAGGTCATGGACACCATGAGAAAACTTAGAGTCAACTAATCTGGAACCTTAGGTCTCAATGGACCTGGCCCAGAAACCAGAGGTCATGCTGGAGCTGGAACTAGAGCCCCTACACATTCATAAAGAATGTACAGCTGGGTCTTCCTATGGGTCCCTTAACAAGTGACTCCATTAATCCAGATGCGATGAAGAACTTCCACTTAATAGGTTGGAGAAATGGATCAATGGGTAAGAGCACATACTGGTTTTCCTGAGGACCTCAATAAGTAACACTGACCTTATAGAACTTGCAACTGCCTATGACTCTGGCTCCAGAGGATAGGATGTGAAACTCCGATGTGACCTCCTTAGGTGCCTGCTCTTACATAGCACAGAAAAAAAGAGTGTACACACATTTAAAAAGTAAGAAATTTCACTCGATACTACTCTTTTCCCACTAGGATTTCTTTATAATTATAAGGATGGAAATGGGGCATAGAAGAAAATGCAGGTGCAGTAATTATATCACTTGCCAGCTGAGATTATGATTGTCTTTGCTGATTTTAATCAGTGTAGAGCTGGTCATCAAGATGACATACTCCAATAGCTGCAAAAAAAATAATTTATACTATAGATACACAGAGATGGAGCTTCCACAGATAATGGAAAAGTATGAAATTAATTGGAAGTAGGAGAGAAAAGGGTAATTTTGTACAATGGGATATAAGTAAACTTTTCTTCTTGAACATGTACATGATAAAGATGACTAGCAATGTGTGTGTATATATATATATATATATATATATATATATATATATATATATACTCAAAACAAAACAAGACAAAAGCATAACCACTGAAGGAAGTCATAGAGTGAGCTTTCTGATAAATGTTTAGATTACATACTATTGTATACTTATTTATGGGGCATTATGCTAAAACTGTGTAAAATGTTAGTGTATTGACAGAAGAGTCATAAGTTAGTGTAAACGCTACAAATGCTGCATTTGTATACATTCACACTGATCCAAAGGCTATTATTACTCAGTATTTTTAGCACTTTTTATGAAAAAACATGAAACATAGTAGTAGGGAAATAAGGTAATCCTTTCTCTTTGTTTGAAAGCAAGCTGTATGTTCCAATTTCCTTTCTGTGGCATCCTGGGCTAATCCATAATTATAGGCTTCACTCTGCAGCACTTGTCAAGAATGATTTAATGGCTACTGAAATAACGGGTTTGTGATCACTCAGGATGGTCATGAGTCAGCCAACTTAAATGTGTTAGAGCTAAATGCTCAGCTTCAACGCAGAGAAGTTTATTCTTCAAACTCAATACAGCTACCTTGCACGCATTTAACTGAATACCACTCTGTATCCATGTTAATTTCATTCAAAAAATAGTCTGTCTATTCCTAAAAGTCAGAAAAAGTCATTGGTTCTGACAATCATTATGGGTTTTCACAGTTTGATTAATCCTTTCACTTTGATATTCTGGGATTAGCAATGGGTTTGATTGCTCTTATCAATGATGTATGGCAGCTATAAAGATGAGTGATCAAATACACAGTGGCAGAACCAGAGGGACTTTCACCTATCATTCATGCACTGATTAGTTAAAGCTGCAGGCTTGTAGAAGCTCTTTAGAGAAGCTAAGGTTTAATTTGAAATTCTGAAGGAATCCCTAATTATATTATTTTTGATTGTGAATTTGTACATTATATATTAACACTAAAAGCTTTTAGTGACAATAATCTATCTATCTTTCTATCTATCTATCTATCTATCTATCTATCTATCTATCTATCTATCTATCTATCTAATGTTAAATTGTGAAAGTATTGATTAGCGATATAATACGTGATTTGAGGTGGGCAATGAAAATTCATCCTAGCCTATCTTCCTATGATATGCTGATCATTTTTAACCATATTTTTATATATAATTGCTTGGCCCTTCTTATAAGATTTTATGATGGAGTGATTTCATCTCATTCAGGAGTAAAGAAATTAGATATAGTAAAAATACTATCAGGTTGAATTTGCAACAAAAAAAGAGAGATAAAGTTATTGTGGTATTCACTAATTTTATGACTTAACCAGTAAGTGGTAGAGAAGCCCAACCTTGTAATAAGCCACAGCATCTAAAAATACAATTTCTTGCATAAGGTCCTTCATCCATTGTTGGACTTTGAGGTGGTTTCAACAGGCATGGCCCTCATAGGCTCATATTTATGGTGCTAATTAAAAGGCATTAGGAGGTAAGGTCTTGTTGGACTAGGTATAGCTTTGTTGGAGGTAGTGTTTCAACTCGATTGGGCTTTGGGCTTTCAGAAGCCCAGCTTTGTGGTTTTCATTTTCTGCTGCCTTCAGGTCCAGATAGAGAAGTCTCAGCTACCATGTCAGCATATCAACATGCTTGCCTCCATGATGATAATGAACTATACATCTGAAACTGTAAGGATGCCCTAAATAAAATGCATATTTAAAAATAAGAGTTGAATGTTGCTATGGTGTCACTTTATACAATAAAGCCATTGTCTAAAACAGAAGTTGGTCCAAGCAGTGGGTTATTGCTTGACAGGTCTGGCCACAGTGCTTGTTGGGTAAATGTAGACTGTGGGACTTTGGATTAGGAAAGCATTTGAAACCCTTATAAAGGATAAATAGACCATATTAGTGGGACTGTGGAAGACAGTGCAGCTATGCCTGATGTGGATTATGATGGCCCAGCTCAAGAGGTATCAGAGTAAAGAAATATTTGCCTAATGACAACTCATCTGATGTTGGCAAATAATGTGGATGTTTTTTGCCATTTTACAAAATAATCTGGCTGAGGCAATGGAGGTTCCAAAAAAGCCAAGGATCAACACTGTTGTATGGCTAGTAGTGATCTCTCTAATGCAGATCTATAATAAAATGGAGCAAATTGAATATAGAAAATTACAAAATATACAGTTTGAGTAAATAAAGGAGCACCAAGAATATAGTAGGGCTAAATCTCGTGATCAGAGAGATAAAAATAAAAAAAATGAAAAGAAAAGCTTCAGTGATGGACCTGGCTCAAGAACCCATCCAGCTAATCTTCCGTGTATGAAAAGGAATTAAGGAAAGTTTAAGGAATGAAGGAGATGATCAACCACAGAAAGCTGATGCAGATGTAATTGAATGGTGCAGGGTGGCAGGGGTAGTGTTCCAGCCCCAGCAATCAGCAAGCAAGAAGCAGAACTTGTCACCTTCAGTCACAGAGTTCTGACATCATAATCAAGGATACAAGAAATGGGTTGTGGCATCTCTGTGGCTAAGGAAAGCTATACAAATATTTATAAATATGTGTATATATACATATATGTAATTTGTGATATTATTTTATATATTGCATAAATATACATATATATTTTATAAAATTTCAAATAAAATGTATATATAGTTGTATTGTTAGATGATTACTTTCAAATGCAACAATGAAATTGGAGAGAAAGTGAGGGAGTATGGAAAGAGTAAAAGGGAGAAGAGAGGAGACAGGGAAGGCAAATTATTTAATTATATTTTAATAAAGTAAAATTTAAATTATATGAAATTAATGTTTCCTATTTTATTTTTCTCATATATATTTTTTGTTCTCTGAGAATTTTCTATTAAGTGTTTTGATCAAGTTCATTCATTTTCATCTAACTCATGCCACTTCCTTACCCACCCAATTTTGTGTTCTCTTTAGAAGAAAAGACATCAAGTCACATTTTTGCTTCCCATATATTCTCGGATTGGTGGCCATCCAGTGGAGCACTGTCTGCTTACCAGAGCTGTACTTTTAAAGAAAACTTGCTTTCCCTCTCACAAAAAAATATAATTTGCTGATAGCCACCAAGTAGGGATGGGACTCCACACACATCTCCCCTCTCAGTCCTGGGGTGCTGTCTGCCCTGAGATAGAATGTGTGCAGGGATTGCGCACATTGCCACACTCATTGTGAGTTCATATGTGAAACTGCCTAGCTATGTCTAGAAAGAGTCTCCTGTAGTCATTCATAACTTCTGGCTTTTATGATCCTTCTGGATCTGCTCATTAATGATTCCTGAGCTTTGTGTAGAGGAAGGGTGAAAATGTTGTCCATTTAGACCTGAATATCTCCAGGATCTTATTCTTTGTATATTGATGATTTCTGAGTCACTGTGTTGATCAACGCCTTCTATAAATAGAAACATCTCTGATAAAGTTTTGAGTATAAGGTTAATTCAAAAATATATTGACTAATACTTCATGCATTGAGTAAAATAATACTAGCAAATTCTTTCCTATAGTCTGTAACTAGATTAATATAAGGGTAAAATAATAAAACAAATATTGTTGTTATCAATAGTAATTGACAGAAGTGTATCACTGATAGTGACAGAACAAATACCTTATGCAGTCTAGAAGTCTAAGAGGCTACAAATATTTAAGACATGTGAATATTTTGTTAATTGTTTCCTTTAATCATTTTTGTCACAACTACCTTGGCCATTTCTTTAATTACTAACATGTTTTAAACCAATTATCAAAAAAATTTTCTTATTTTTCTCTGACCAGGACACTAACCTCCATGTTAAGAAAGCTCTAATGCAATATGAACCTTCCATTACCTTAGAAACTTCCATTTCCTAAGGAATTCCCAGGAATTTGGGGGATCTAAATTTTTCTATTATACTAGAAGAACCAGCAGGGTAGCATGCCTCTTGTTCAGGTGCTTTTATATGTCACAAGGTAGTCTCCCAAGATTCAAGTCCCTTTCCTCTCAATGAAAAATAAACCTTAAAACAGGACAATGTGATGATGCAATCAATTTGTCCAATTTCAATAGGTGCATAATAGCAGCTATGCATTAATTGGTTACTTTGATCATAGCTTTTGGATTATTTCTTGTATTAAATATTAGTTTGGGCTAATTTGTAAATAGTGTTTATATTAACAAATAATTTTGCTATAAATCTCCAGAAGGACTTAATGTAAGATGCTATTAATAACCACTAATAATTCTAAATATATATACCCAAATGATAGAAATATGGTGTGTGAAGAAAGATTTGAATCTATTACCTTATTATCTATGAAATAAAAGAGAAAATGACAACAGTAGATGGATTTAAGCAGAGTTATTTTTTATCTCTCTAAACACCCTCATATGAGACTTGACCTGGATTTTACAAGAATCAACAAGCATGTCATAAATGAATTCCTTAGTGTCTGAGGTTAAAAAGTTATTGATACATTTTTTTTCCTGAGACAGGATTTCTCTGTATAGCTCTGGCTGTCCTAGAACTCACTTTGTAGACCAGGCTGGCCTCAAACTCAAAAATCTGCCTGCCTCTGCCTCCCGACTGCTGGGATTAAAGGTGTGCACCAACACGCCCAGCTGATACATTTTTCTAAATGCATGATATTATTACAAGATTTGAAACATTGTTATATGGTTTATGTGTTAATTTTTTTTCTTTCCTCACTTGAAAATGTATTTGTTGCCATGTCAGTTAATGTACAGCTTTTGAGTCAGCTATCTTAAAAACACAACTGCTTACTTGAATTACATACACGGACCTTATGCTGAATGGTTTTAAGATTAAAGGTGATTGCGATTTATAACACCCGTAAGACACTGAGGGTTGAAAGTGAAGGGATACAAGCAGAGCTGATGCTGTTTCCTGTGGTGTAGGAGTAGTTAGTAAAGCAAAAAGGTTACTGCCATTCATTTAAACAAAACGGGCACTTTATGTACCTTCACTGTCAGACAAGATTCAATTGAGCAATGCTTTTGTTGAACATTATAAAGGGCATGAGTGATGGGGGTGGGGATGTGGCAAGGAGAGAGAAGAAAGCTATTTCTTCTATTGATAGCCAACACAAGAGAAAAAGCTTTTTCTCTCTGGCATAGTATCAAGTGACTTTTTAGATGACCCCAGCAGTTTCTTTTCAAAGAAAATGTTTCTAGGTGGGAGATTCAAAGGTTTATTATCATCTCAATGGAGAGCTAAGAGAAAAAAATATTATAGTTTCCTTGGAGACTAGTATGCTGGTTTGCTGGACTGAGTATACAAGAATCATAGTTTCTGTATTATTAGTCAATGTCTTCAGATTGGAGTGTATTCCAAAGCATGGGACAGAAGAATGTATTTGAATTAACTTCCTAAGTTTGATGGACTGAGTAGTTACTTCAATAGATGCTCACATTTTTCTAAATGTTTTTATTTAAGATTAAAACGAAAAAATATTATTCAGAATAACTCATTGTATTATTTTGGAGCAAAATTATAATGATAATTAATCACAAACTCCAATTTTAATTACCTTGAACTAAAATGAAAATACTTGTGAAATATTTTGCTGTTTTTAAATTTCATATTCTTCCCAAATTACCTAATAATTGCCATTATAACTATTTATAACTTACTATATATAATTTATATTTTATTTATATTATATTTAGATATTTATATTTTACATTACTATATATATAGTACCCAAAGCCAAATGTAAGGGTGATATATTACCAAATTAGAACAATAATTAGAACACCAAAATGTTATATTATTGGTTCTACAAAATATTTGAATAAAAGTTTTGTTTTTATGATATATAAAGTAAATTAAACCATGTTTGGGTAAAGTTTAATCATATGAATTTCAGGATGAAAGCACATATCTCTATCTGAAAATAATTAGAGCTTTTTTTCTAAATCAAAAATGGAAGGAAGGGAAAGGCTCATTCATGCAGTTAGCATCTCACTAGTTCCCTTGTTGCTCTCCATAGACGAGTCAATTTTATAATTTTAATAACATGGATACCCAACTTAAAATTAATTGATCAAATAACATCCAAATAATTTGTGACTCATTTGCAATACTAAGCCTAATAAAATAAAGTTACTGTCATTATCATGCTTTTAAACAAATGATAATAAACAATTTTTTGCTTTTTTTTACTCTACTTTATCCCATGATTTTCAGATTATTTGGTTGAATTCATCAAAAGCTGGGAAAATCAATTCTCAAATTGTCCCTAAGTTTCTATTTTTATAAATGAAAACTCTGATCAAAGCAACTTAGAGCTGGGTGTGGTGGCACATGCCTTTATTCCTAGCACTTGGGAGACATAGGCAGGCAGATTTCTGAGTTCGAGGCCAGCCTGGTGTACAAAGTGAGTTCCAGAACAGCCAGGGCTATACAGAGAAACTCTGTCTCAAAAAACAAAAAAACAAAAAAAGCAACTTAGATAAGGAAGTAATTAAATGGAGACTTGCTGACAGTTTCAGACAATGAGTCTATGACCATCAGGGTAAGGAGCATCATCTGACACTGGGGCATTAGCTGAAAGCTTACATCTGATTTACAAACAGAAGGGAGTGAAGGAGAGAGGCTTGGCCTGACATAGGCTTTTTAAACCTCAAAGCCCATGCCCAGTGATACACATCCTCCAACAGGGGCACATAACTAAGGGACCCAAACACTCGAACTACATGACCAGTCACATACAAATAATGACCAAAACCAAGTCCTGTCTCTTTGGAAATAAAAGGTGACATGGATAGATGCATTATATTTTTTCCCTCTGACAATTACCCAGAAGGAAGAAAATACCTTCATTAGTGATAGTGATAGCCTATTTCTGAATGAGATATGATTAATAGAATTTTTAAGTGTAATATCTTATGGGCCTAAGAAGCCTAGGTATATTTCTTTTTTTTTTAATTAGGTATTTTCCTCATTTACATTTCCAATGCTACCCCAAAAGTCCCCAATGTCCTCCCCACCACTCCCCTACCCACCCACTCCCACTTCTTGGCCCTGGCGTTCCCCTGAACTGAGGCATATAAAATTTGCAAGACCAATGGGCCTGTCTTTCCACTGATGGCCGACTGGGCCATCTTCTGATACATAAGCAGCTAGAGACACGAGCTCCGGAGGTACTGGTTAGTTCATATTATTGTTCCACCTATAGGGTTGCAGATCCCTTTAGCTCCTTGGGTACTTTCTCTAGCTCCTCCATTGGGAGCCCTGTGATCCATCCAATAGTTGTCTGTGAGCATCCACTTCTGTGTTTGCTAGGCACCAGCATAGCCTCACTAGAGACAGCTATATCTGGGTCCTTTCAGCAAAATCTTGCTAGTGTATGCAATGGTGTCAGCCTTTGGAGGCTGATTATGGGATGGATCCCCGGGTATGGTAGTCTCTCGATGGTCAATCCTTTCGTCCTTTTGTCTCAGCTCCAAAATTTGTCTCTATAACTCCTTCCATGGGTGTTTTGTTCCCAATTCTAAGAAGGGGCAAAGTGTTCACACTTTGGTCTTCGTTCTTCTTGAGTTTCATATGTTTTGCAAATTGTATCTTATATCTTGGGTATTCTAAGTTTCTGGGCTAATATCCACTTATCAGTGAGTACATATTGTGCGAGTTCTTTTGTGATTGGGTTACCTCACTCAGGATGATGCCCTCCAGGTCCATCCATTTGTCTAGGAATTTCATAAATTCATTCTTTTTAATAGCTGAGTAGTACTCCATTGTGTAAATGTACCACATTTTCTGTATCCATTCCTCTGTTGAGGGCATCTGGGTTCTTTCCAGCTCCTGGCTCTTTTAAATAAGGCTGCTATGAACATAGTGAAGCATTTCAATCAATGGACCTAATAAGCATATAATGAGTGATAATGTAAAACATTCTCACTGTATGTGACCTAAGAGATCAATGAACAATAATGCTTTCATTATTAATTAAAATAAAACATTTGAATGAAGGTCAGGATTATTTGATATTACTAAAAATTTTAACAAGATAGAAGAGGGAATATATTATAATAACTTGAGAGAACATAAAATGTGCAGACTCACAAATTGATATTATGAATTCAGTGTGGTGTAAGAAACCATAGAAAGATATAAAAGAGGGAATATGTTACAGAGCTTGATTCTAGATACCTAAGCAGAACTCCAGAAATCACTTCCCTACCACAGAAAGGAAGTACCTGATACGTCCCTATTTAACATGGACACAGGGAAATGATACAGAGTATCATCTAGTTACTATGAATTCAGCTCAGAAATGGTTAAAGTTTTTATAAAAATTGTGGTGATCTGAAAAAATCTGGCCCCCATAGACTCATATGTTTAAATGCTTGGCTCTTTGAGAATAGCATCATCAGAAGGTGTGGCCTTATTGGAGGAAGTGTGTCACTTGGTGGTGGGCTTTATGGTCTCCTCTGGTCAGGCTCTGCCCGGTGTAGAATCTAATAACCTTATGCTGACGATGGATCAAGATGTAGAACTGTCACCTCCTTTTCCAGCACCACGTCTGCCTGGACCCTGCCATGCTTCCTGCCATGATAATAATAAAGTAAATTTCTGAAACTCTAAGCAAGCCCTAATTAAAAGTTACTTAAAGAATTGCCTTGGTCATGTCTCTTCACAACTATACAATGTTTGCTAAGACACAAATGATATGACTTTGGGGTTTCAAATTGTCAAAATAGGCTAAATAATACTATTATAGTATATCTGGAACATTATAAAAATATGAATTTGAATATTATGGAGATGTTATGTAAGTATAATCTGTATATGTGTCGTACTACTAGGTTTATCTAAAGTAATAGAATTGAAGTATGAATACATGTAGTTGTGTATAAATATATACATATATATTTAAATTATTGTATCATATATCCATTATATATTACAATATTTTATTCAATATATTAAAATTGATTCATTTGCTTAGATTACTAATTTCCATCTGGATATTCCAGCAATGACTGTCTCCCAAGCATCTGGTCTCTAGTCTCCATTGAACATTCAATGAACTAGATTCTATTACAGCATAAAAGGACTGAAGCATCAGCATAATAGATGAGCTTGCCAGAGAGAGTGAAGGCAAGCAAGAAAAATGCAAAAGCTTCCTTTGTCTTGTATTTTTATGTGGGCTGCCACCAGAAGGTGTGTCCCAGATTTAGAGTTTATCTTCTGACCTCAACTACCTCAATTAAGAAAGCCTCTCATAGGTATTCCTAGCTGCTTGGTGTTTAGGTTATTCCATATGTTGCCACCTTAAAAATTAAGACCATCATTGCCTGTGGTACTTTTGCTTGGCTTTATCATGTAAAATATTTTGAATATTTATCTTAAGGAAATAATCTCATGTTTAGTTAACCACCCCAAGGCCTTGACATGCCTACCAGTTAGTGTAAATCCTGTGTAATTACTATCAAAATTAAAGTGTCTTGGATGGACATAAAAGATTGTATTTACACAGTGCTCAGTCTATGGATATGTCAGTTCCTTTTTTCTGTTCTGTTTTCACAATAATGAATCAATGAATATATATGCACATGTTTATATATGAACTTATGTTCATTTCTTTGGATAAATGCACAAGAGTTATACTACTGAATCACATAGTAACCTCTGTGATTATGTATTATAAACTACTAAAATATCTTTCATAGAAGCTCTACAAATGTATGTATCTATGGCCCATGCATTACTATCTTTGCTGTCCTTGACAACAGTAGCTATTATCTGATTTCATTAAAGACATCCCACTTGGCATAAAGGGATATATAATGGTAGATGTTATTGGCATTTTCTAACTAAAATTTTTAAACCCACTTCTATGTATTTTTTTGATATCTGTGTGTCTTCTTTGAAGAAATATCTGTTCAGACACTTTGATTAATTTTAATTGGATGGTGTGACATTTTACTTTTAAAGTTTTAGAATGATTTCAAAAATAAATCAAAGTGAAGTTTTCTCCTAAAATATAAGATATGCAATTTTTTTCCAATTTTGCTAGCTGTAGGCTCCTTTACTTTTTTGCATGTTGGATCATGATTTTAATATACATATAGAGTGCTCATGTTTCTATTTTTTAGTTGCATTTTATGATATATGGTATTGATTGTTTGAGTAAAACTCACATATAAAATGAAGAACATTATTAATTCTATTGTTTCTTACACTAGCTTATCCTTTATTTCAAATTAATTTATAGGTTCCTCCAATCTTCTTTTATTTTTATTAATCTATGCTAATTTTACACAGTAATGAATTTCCTTATTCCATTTCATATGTTCTTGTATAGTTCTCTGATCATAATCCTATAACTATTATCCTCATTTCCCACCTCACTATGATATACTTCCTGTGCCTAATAAGTTCCCTGCTAAGTTCACACAGCTCCACTGCTAGATTGTACATATGAATAGACATACATAATACTTCATACTTCTGGCTTCTTAATTCTGCTTTTTGCTTAATGTGAAAGTAAGATAAGCACATCTGATTTCTTTCTTTATTGTTTCCAGATTATGGCTTCCTTCCTTTCTTTACTTCCTATTTCTTTGTACTTACATTTTACAATGATGTTTGTATACACAACATATATTTATTATTATATGTTTCTGTCCATTCTGACAGATGTTAATTGAGGTATACATAACATTTACACTTAAAGTGATCATTGGATGCAGTTGTATAAATGCACTGCATATTTGTGATGATTTTTATGTTTGTAGCATTTATTCTTTTTCTGTTTAACTATGCTTCTTATTTTGTTCTGTCCGCATGTTTTTTGAGAATATGTCTCATTATAACTCACACAAGCTTTAAATTCAATATCCTCTGCACTTTATCTCCTGAGTCAGCACACATAACTTGTCCTCTGGATCTTCTCTCTTTTTGGGAAGCGAGAGAAATTAATAGCTTAATATTTTATAGTGTTCTTCATAGATACTACAATAAACATATAAAGCTTATGTAAATATTCCTTTTTAGTTACTTGGACTAAGACACCATATCTGAAGACAAAAACAAAAACAAAAAGCCTTATAGAAGGATTAGTTTCCAACCATGTTTTAGAGTAGTTGGTCTGTCATGGCAAAGGGGTGAGACAAAACCAAGCAGTTCCCATTTCAGTAGGCTGGAAGCAGAGAGAAAAAAGATGGAGACAAAAGGGGATGCTTTTCTGGCATTCTCTCCCTGTATTTCATCACAACCCCCAGCTACTTAAATGTTGCTATACGCATTTTGAAAATTCATCCTTTTCTGAAAAAAACCTTTACAGTTTCATCTGTGGTGCCCACATCATCTACATCATTTTAAGTCCAGTCAAGTTAACAACAGATATCAACCATCATACCCTTAGTCAACTGTTGTTATATCACAATATTGAAATGACCACAAAAGTCTCTTACATTCTGTATGGCATTACAGCCTACTTCCCAGATCATTTTTACACTCATGTTACAATCATTCCATACATTCCTGATATGATAGCTTTGAACAATTTCCTACTGAAGAATTTTGATACGATAAAACCTACAATCTTAGGCACGTGGAACTAACTTCCTATTATTCCTTTTCTTAGAAACCTGAGTGACAAAGAAAAATGAGTTCTCTCTCCTAAAAATGTTGCCATTGCTAAGTAGATTTCATTAATTGAACATTTCCTCTAAGTTGTCTTAGTAAAATATCCAGGTATTTTTATAAGTTTTAAAAGCAATTTGTCCTAATTTTCTGGTAAAGAAATCTGTTGAACTTTTCAAGTCACAGTGCAAGTAATGAGAACTCTTCCTTAACAAGTGACATGAGAGCTCCTTGAAAACCCTCAGCAATTCCTATCAGTAAATTTCTTAGGTATTTAAACTGTCAGATAAAGACCTTTTTGATCCTCTGTAAAACTGTTTATTTACTGCCTGACAACGGATGTTCCAGCATACCAACACTCCCATTAATTTCTCAAAAACATCCTGTGGCACTTTTAATCCCAGCTATTGCTCAATGTGTCTATCTTGCTTCTTCCTGCTTATATCTCACGTAGATTTCCTGGATAGCTCAACATCATTTTTTTTTTTCAACAGCTTAAAAGTTCATTCTTCTTTAAGACTTCCAGATGGAATACTGGATATTTCTCTCTGTGTTCGTAAATCCCATACAATGCATACATCTATTTACAGAACACATATCCATGGTGGGTGTGTTCTTGCTTTTTCATTTTATGGAGTACAGGACAGTCTGTAAGAGTTCTGCCTTAAAGAGTAGCTTAAATATAAACTCTTATAATAAATATTTAGAATATCCATATTCATATCTCAGTGCTTCTGCAGCCCCTTGTTATCTCTCATTCTTCTATTTCATTTTCAGTTTGAAAATTAACCAAAGAAAGATGGAGGGCTTCCCTCGGGTAAACCATCAGCTTTTTTCTTTTCTTTCTCTATTAAGATAATGCACTTTGTATTAACGTTTCTTTCCTCTGAGTAAATCATTTTGGAGAAAAAGGGTATCTCTTATTTATAATATTTTTCATGACAGCTACTTAAACTTGATTATCTGAAATCATTAACAAAGGGTTTTGCTTTTAAAATAAAGCATATTATAAAATATTCTTTCTTCATAATATTTCTTTTTCTTAAAGCTCTGAAATAATTTAGCTCAGTCAATAAATTCCATGAATAAAATAATTAAATGATATCAAAAGCAATGTAAAATTTAAATCATTTAAATGTTAACAGTCTTTATAAATAGAATGTGTCGGTTATGTTTCCTGTTGCTGGCACACTGCATTTGAACAGCAACAATTTAGGGCTAGATAAACCAATTGAGAAACTGACTGAAGCTAGAGAAATGTATTGTATACACATACACACATGTGAATGTGTATATATATATATATATATATATATATATATATATATATATATATATATATATGCTTTTTTGCTTTTTTTGGTGTATTAAGACAAAAATTCACAGAGACTTCAAAGGAGGATATCTCAGTGTGTCATTCTCATAATAAATGCCATTGGCTGAAGATGCATGCATTAAAGGAGGCATGCTAAAACCCAAATGAGATTCAAGTGCTGCATTTGAATTCATCACACAGGGAGTTCTTATCTTATCACATGAAGCATAAACAAAACTACATCTTTCTGAAAATGTGCTAATGTGACATTAAACATGACCTTTGAGCAGCTGATTGAAATGCAAGTTTTAAAAAAGGAAAACTAATTTCACATCAAATGGTGTATCAATCTGTATAGTTCTACTTGAAACACATTTTAAAGTTGGAATAAAAGGATTAATGGTTTATATGTTTGTATCATGTGGCCTGTATTCCAGAAGTGTGATTTTTTCTCTATTAATTTTCAAGCTTAGAATTATTAATAATAACTGATATATGAACTATGAAAAGAGTAAATTGAAATCTAAAACTAATGATTCTATAGATAAAATGGCAGGCACATATTTTAAGTATCCTTGGAATGAAAACAAGTCAATCAGCAGCCATGGAAATTAGCATGGAATTACCCTATGTGACTTTAATTATTATAATGCCAAGAAACTTTCTCAATTTCAATACTCTCAAAAAATCTCATAAAATATGTTTAAAATGCATTGTCATTTGTTATAGAGTATTGGAGAGAAGAAATTTGAAGTAGAACTTATGACCATGGTAAGGGCCAAAACAAGCATGGATTTTGCTCAGAGTTGTCTTGTGAAACCACACAGAAATAAACCATTCTACATAGACGAAAGTGAGTATTGAATTGTTTGGAGCGCATTCTGAATTCTGTGTACACAACCCACCCCATTAGAATGAGGACTTCCACATAATCACATGAGTTATGCTTTGGAAATTAAGCTTAAATCATATCTAACAATATCAAGTGAAGTTAGATATGAAACATATATCTGTATTTAATATTAAAGCAGATCAATAGTTTATTTTTAATTTATATTGAAAAATGGACCTATCATGACCACATTCTGGAAGAACCAGTAAGCAGCTGAAAGAGTCAGATGCAGATATTAACACCCAACCAATGCACAGAAGCTGCTGACACCTGTGTTTGAATTAGGGAAAGGCTGAAAGAAGTTGAAGAGGAGGGTGACCCTGTAGGAGGACCAGCAGTCTTAATTAACTTGGACCCCGGAGACCTGTCAAACACTGGGCCAACAAACAGGCAGCAGACACAAGCCAGAGAATATGCACCTGACTCTCAAGAGACTGGAGGCCCCAGAGAGTTGAAGGGTCAGGTGGGGTGGGGTGTGGGTGTGTGGGAACATCCTTGTGTAGATAGATGTTTTGGGAGGAGGTATGGGATGTAGAACAAGTGGACCGTGTGGAAGTGGGGAGAATAAAATCTGTAGTTTAAAATAAATAAATAAATAAATAAATAAATAATATCAATAATAACAACAAAAAAGGAAAGAAAGACTAATTGAGTGCATACAAGACTATTTTTACAATGATCATGTGTTACCTAATAGGATCATGAGATAGCTGTGAAGAATGCCTTTTTGGACAGGGTGTAAACTCAGTAGCATAGACTGACTCCATAGAGATTATCATGTCTTGATTGACTACTCAGTGCCTAAGTTCCAGTAATTAACAAGCTCCTATAAGCCTCTGGAGATCAACACCATACTGGAAACCTTATGCCCTTTTAGCTCCAGCATACATGTAAGTTGATAGTATATCTCATTTAATACATATTATGCATTATAAATGTGCATAATTTAATTTTGATATCATAGTATCAGATATATCCAAATATATTTTGTATTTATGAAAAAATCTATACAATGCAAACATGTGCTTCTTGAAGAAAACATTAATAATTGGGTATAAATAAATTGGTAAATTAATAAGTATTGTGAGTTGTTGACATAAAAATTTTATTATAGGTACTTGAAATAGTATCTGTTCTCATGTAATTCACATGCCCTTGCAATTGTTAGGAAACAATAAAATATTTTATATATCTTACAGCCTTTTCAGGCCATATTTGAATACTTCTGACAGTCAAAAAGGCTTACATTGTCTTCTTAAATTTACTGTACTTAAGTTTATAAAATGGAAAAATGAATATCTGACTTTCAAATTCTATTTTAAAGATTAATAATTTACCAAGGCATGAGAAAATACTCAAAAAGTAAAATAATTTAAACCTATGACTTTAAACATTAGGAAAGCTAAAAAGGGGGCACTAAGAAAACTAAAATATAATGTAATGACTTTTAAGATTTAAATTGCATCTTTAAGAAGAATTAAGATAAAGGTGTGATTTATACTTCACAAGACTTGAATAGACAAATGTCATAGAGGAGACATATTGGACTAAATTAAAAGTCATATATGAATGTAATCTTTGAACATATTTTATATTACATACTATAATATAAATTCATTGTACCCAGAATATATATAGAATCCTACTTCATAATATTTTATATAATCAGAATAGATACTGATGGGAGACTATTTCAAAGGCTCTGTTAGAGCCTAGGCATTGCATTTTGTGTTTGAATGCACATCCTCCAGTCCTTCAGCACTCTACAGTGATCTGCAATTTATCTGTGTTTGTTTTTACTTGCTTATTTTATCACTTGCATGACACACACACAGGTATTTGAATTTGTCACTGTGAGCAAATAATGTTTTCACAGGATTGAGTATTTTCCTTAGGAGACAGACGGACACATTCAACAAGGTATCTTTCAGTGAAAAAAAAAATATGCATATATACACATATATACATATATATTTAAAAGAGACTTATGTGACTATGAAGAATATTAGTCAATAAGATTTTATTTCATTTTAAAGCTGGGAAATTTTCCATGTTCCTCATGTTAGGGTTTTACTTGAAAGAATAAAAAGCATTCTTGAAAAATAAGATAATTGTAAGGTATCAATTGGTAAAATAGCTCCTATATAGCTTTGTTGTTTATTTTAGGTGTTCAATATTAGCTTTGAGGCTTGCATATCTAATAGTGTACAAAGAAATGGTAAGCTAAAAATTTATACAGTCATTAGGGTATCCATGTGAATAGTTAGGTAAATGATTATCTGAAGCAGATATTTCAAATAAAATGAGTATATGTAGGATGTACTCCAAGCCACCACAACAGAAGAATAAGCAAGACCAAAGTAGGTTAATTCTCATATAAAATAATATTTAAATAAAGATGATTTATATTTATAATGGTTTTAATGTTATCAAATATTGTAGCATAATTGGCACTATATAAGCAATACATACTTTAAATGAAACTAATATCAGAATTATGTATAGATCTCAGAAGCCATCCATTATCAATGTAGTGAATGCCTTGACATTCTAAAATTTCTTCATCCTCTTCAATTCTGTCCTTCTTCAAATACCTTATCTTCTCATCTACCAGTAAATAAATATTGAATTATTCCTTGACATTATGTGTTAGGGTTTATGAAAATATTTCATATATTTAAAATAATAAAATAGGTACAGAACAATTATTTTGATTTTGGCTGCAGTTATTGTTCAGACTTGAGCCTCTCCTCTAACTTGATTTTCATGCAACCCTGATGTTGTACCATTGGACATGACCCTGACATTGACACCATTTCTGTGAAGATACCAGGTAGGGAACAGAGCTTTACTAGAATCTCACAATGGGTTTTCCACTGTCCTGGGATCATGAACACAACATTTTTTCAGGATTGTTTTCCCTTGACTCTGTAATCTGGTGAAGTCTGTTAAGCAACCAGAACATTGCTATACTGATCTTCTCAGTAGTTTTGTATTTATAGTCATGAAGAACTGCATCTTAAACACAGTTGATATCTTGTTTCATACTCCAGTGGGAAGAAATTGAGAAGTGACAACTTGGCTCCTGCTGAGGATCAAGGTGAGACTTCCATTTCTTAGTCCTTGACTTACAGATGATCACCTGCCCTTGTATTCTTCACATCTTTTTTTTCTGATTTGCAATTATAGATATATGCATAGAGAATTTTTCTTTATAAATGTAAACCTTACTACAAAGGATTCCTTTTGTTAATATGTGCAAATTAAATGTGCATTTTATATACAGGAATGTTAGATATTTCATGGTGCCTGTCAGGAAAGAAGCTGCCTTTTCCATTTCTCTAGTTTTGCCTTGATGGATGGGAATATAATGTATAAACTATTTGAGACTTTCCTCCTCTCTCTATCCTTATCTGACATAATAGCTTTTTAATGGTGAGTTTACTTACTCCACAATGTCTCAGGTCAGGAAATAAAAATAAATGACATAGGTAGTTGACAATACAAATTGGATTTAGATTAAAATGTGTGCTGACATCAGAATTTATTTATTAAAACTGGGATTTCAAACCTGTTTTTAACAAAATATGATGAGCTTCACAAGAACTATTTAGGATTTATATGATAATTATGATTGACATAATGGTTGTTATACTTATAAAACTTCAACTTGTTAACAATTTTAAACAGGCTAAATTCATTTAATCCTGTACAATTTATGAAAAACTATGGTGTCATTCAAAAATGATATGTCATTAGGACAAATTGATTAAGTTGGCTTCAATCTTGTATAAGTTAAAATGAAATAATAGAGAGATGAGATCTCACCACAAATTATTTCAAAGATTCCAATTCAAATGTTTATAGTCTTTAAACTAAACAAATGTCTTTCAGAATTTTGAGGGAAATGAGTCGACAAAAATGCCAAGGTGTTATAAAAAAAATTACTACATAAGTAAGAGTAATTGCTATTTGTAAAACTTAACTTATTTTAATGAATACTTAAATTATTTCCTAAACTACTGTTTTACTTTGAATATTTTCCTGTCAATATTTAATGATTTTGTTATATATTTGGTTGTGCTAGAGAATGAATTTGATAGCCTAGTACTCCATAATCTCTGTACACCTCTGAGCAGTAATTCGTATCTTTATACATTTTTGTTGTAATATGACTGCTGCATCTTGGTTGACTCTATGGATCCTGAAGGTTTTTTTTTCTTGTCTTCCTAGTAATTAATTTATTTATTAACTTTACATCCAGATTACAGCCCCACTCCTCCCAGTCTTCCCTCACCCAGTCCCTCCTGCCATTCCAGCTTTCCCTCTTCTCTGAGAAGGGGGAATTCCCACATGGGTACCAACCTGCCATGGCTGTCTTAGTCAGGGTTACTATTTCTGCACAAACATACCTCCATGGCCTCTGCATCAGCTCCTGCTTCCTGACCTGCTTGAATTCCAGTCCTGACATCCTTTCGTGATCAACAGCAATGTGGAAAGTGTATGCTGAATAAACTCTTTCCTCCCCAACTGCCTCGTAGTCATGATGTTTGTGCAGGAATAGAAACCCTGACTAAGACTAATTGGTACCAGCATAGTTGGGTATTCCTGTGACAACCTGACCAGGTTTTGCAGAGGACTTTGGAAAGACTTTGGAACTTTGGGCTAGAAGATCCATTCGGTGTTAAGAGCTCTGTGGGATGTTGTGTAGGAGCTTGGAAGATAATGTTGAGAACAGTGCAGAAAATGGAAGCCTGGCTTGTGAAATTTCAGAGGGAAAATTAAAGACTCTTTTCAGGGCCATTGCTATTTTGGATCGTGAAGATTCTGTGGTTCTGGTTAGCTGGGGCTGAAGAATCATCTGTGATTAACAAGGTACCAGAACTACTAAAGTGAAACCTTTGTATTACTGAGACTATTGATGCTGGTTAGCTGGAGTTAAGAAATTAGCAATGATTAAGAAGAGACAAGCATCACTGAAGTGACATCTTCTGGGAAGTGTTTTCTGAGAGCACAGAGGCTGTGTTCCAGAGATAGCCAAGGTTGTACCTTATGCTGTGGCTGGACTTGGTAATATGTAAGAGTCACCCAGGTGGTACTGGTTTTGAAGGCATGAAGGGTCCATGAAGAGCAGCTGAAGTTTTGCACTATGAGAAGCCATGGAAGGCCATTGGTGAAGGTGCAGCCTCAGTTGTAATTGATGGCCCAGGACAGAAGAGCTCATGCAAAGGAGTTGAGGCTTGGCACCATGAAGAAAGCCTATGAGAGGCTGTTGGTGAAGCCTATTTACAGCAGAAGACAGCAGTGTTTGGAAATGCCAGTACCATGAGATGACCACCAAGGACAGCAGCAGCATTGGAGTAGAGGCAGCTGGAGCCTAGAAGACAAGATGTGTGCCACAAAGGGCAGGGCTGGAGAAGTGACACAAGCCCTTGGAGGAGCCCAGAAGATTGTGAGTTGGATTCCAGACATTAGATGGTTGGAGTTTGATTTTGCTTTTGTGACTGTGCCCTGATGTTTTTCCCTCTTGAATGAAAAAACTATTTTAGTGGAATCCAGTTAAGAGACTTTTAATTATATAAAGATTTGAATTTTAAAAGATATTGGATACTTTATCTGGATTGAACTTTTACTATGTAAAGACTGTGGGACTTTTAAAGTCATTGAGATCTTGGGGATGAATAAAAAAGTAAGGGTTGAGGGTCAATGGTGATGTGTTGGTGTGTCAAGTTGACAAGTGGTCAATTGTACTGGCTGGTTTTGTGTGTCAACTTGACACAAGTTGGAGTTATCATAGGAAAAGGAGCTTCAGTTGAGGAAATGCCTCCATGAGATTGAGCTGTAAGGCATTTTCTCAATTAGTGATCAAGGGGGAAAGGCCCTTTGTGGGTGGGACCATCCCTGAGCTTGTAGTCTTGGGTTCTCTAAGAGAGCAAGCTGAGCAAGCCAGTTGAGGCAAGCCAGTAAAGAACATCCCTCCATGGCTTCTGCATCAGCTCCTGCTTCCTGACCTGCTTGAGTTCCAGACCTGACTTCCATGGTGATGAACAGCAATGTGGAAATGTAAGCTGAATAAACCCTTTCCTCTCCAACTTGTTTCTTGGTCATGATGTTTGTGCAGGAATAGAAACCCTGACTAAGACACATGGCATATCATATTATTGCAGGACTAGGCACATCCTCTCACAATGAGGACAGACAAGGCAGCCCAGTTATGGGAACAGGATCCACAGGCAAGACAGTTAGAAAAGTCCCTACTCCAGTTGTTGGGGGACCACATACAGAACAAACTAGCTTCACATCTACATATTTGTGAAGTTCCTCTTTGGTTGATAGTTTAGTACCTGGGAACCCAGAAGGGTTCAAGTTAATTGACTCTGTTGGTCTTCTTTTTCTTTTCTTATATTGGATATTTTCTTTATTTACATTTCAAATGTTATTCCCTTTCCAGGTTTCCCTTCCAGAAAGCCCCTATACCATCTCACCTCCCCTTGCTTCTATGAAAGTGTTTACCCACCAACCCACAAACCCACTGCTGATTCCCCTATCTGGCATTCCCTTAAACTGGGCCATTGAGCCTTCCCAGGACTAAGGGCTTCTCCTCCCAATGTTACTGCACAGGGCCATCCTTTGCTACATATATAGGTGGAGCCATGGATCCCTCCATGTGTACTCTTTATTGGTTTAGTCATTGGGGAACTTGTGGTCAGTCCAGTGGTTGGCTGTGAGCATCTGGCTTTGTATTTGTCAGGTTCTTACAGAGCCTCTCAGGAGACAGCTATATCCGGCACCTGTCACAAAGCACTTCTTGGCATCCACAACTGGGTTTATTGACTGTATATGGGATGGATCTCAAGGTAGGGCCATCTCTGGATGGCCTTTTCTTCAGCCTCTGATCCACACTTTGTCTTCGTATTTGCTCCCATAAGTATTTTGTTCCCCTCTTCTAAGGAGGACTGAAGCATCCACACTTTGGCCTTCTTTTTTCTTGAACTTCATGTGCTCTGAGAATTTTATCTTGTGTATTCTGAGATTTTGGGCTAATATCTCCTTATCAGTGAGTGCATACTAAGTGTGTTCTTTTGTGATTGGATTACCTCATGCAGGATGATATTTTCTAGTTCCATCCATTTGCCTAAGAATTTCATGAAGTCTTTGTTTTTAACAGCCAAGTAGTACTCCTTTGTGTAAATGTACCATATTTTCCTCTGTTGAACGGCACGTGGGCTCTTTCCTGCTTCTAGGTATTATAAATAAAGCTGCTATGAACATAGTGGAGCATGTGTCCATGGTATGTATCGGAGCATCTTTTGGAGATATGCACAGGAGTGGTATAGCTGGATCCTCAGGTAATAATATCTCCAATTTTCTGAGGAATTTCCAGACTGATTTCTAGCATGATAGTACCAGCTTACAATCCCAGCAAAAATGGAGGAGTGTTCATCTTTCCCCAGGTACCAAAGGTAAGTCACATGCAGATAAGCCATCTATACAGTCCCATAACTCCTAAAGAAATAGAAGCAGTAATTGAAAGTTTCCCAACTTAAAAAAAAACAAACAAACAAACCAAACAAACAATCAAAAAACAAACCAAACCAACAAACAAAAAAAAACAGGACCAGATGGGGTTAGTGCAGAACTCTATCAGACATTCAAAAAAGACCTAATACCAACACTCTTCTAACTGTTCCACAAAATAGAAACAGAAGGAATACTACCCAATTTGTTGTATGACTCCACAATTATGCTTATACCTAAACCACACAAAGACCCAACAAAGCAAGAGAACTTCAGAAAAATTTTCCATATGAATGTCGATGCAAAAATACTCAATAAAATTCTCACAAATGGAATCCAAGAAAAGATCAAAAGACTTATCCATCATGATCATGTAGGCTTCATCCCAGGGATATAAGGATGGCTCAATACATGGAAATCCATCAATGTAATCCACTATGTAAACAAACTCAAAGGGGGGGGGGGGGACACATGATCATTTCATTAGATGCTGAAAAGCATTTGACAAAATTCAATATCCCTTCACGGTAAAAGTCTTGGAAAGATCAGGATTTCAAGACTCATACCAAAACATAGTAAAAGTAAAATACAGCTACCAGTAGCGAATATCAAACTAAATGGAAAGACACTTGAACTAATCCCACTAAAATCAGGGACTAGACAAGGCTGTCCACTCACTCTCTACCTATTTAAAATAGTACTTGAAATCTAGCCAGAAAAATTAGACAAGAAAAAGTGGTGAAAGGAATACAAATTAGAAAGAAAGAAGTCAAAATATCACTATTTGCAGATAATATGATTGTATACTTAAGTGACAAAAAATTCCACCAAGGTATGCCTAAACCTGATAAACAACTTGAGCAAAGTGGCTGGATACAAAATTAGCTCAAACAAATCAGTGGCCTTCCTCAACTCAAAGGATATACAGGCTGAGAAAGAAATTAGGGAAATGACAGCCTTCACAATAGTCATAAATCATATAAAATATCTTGGTGTGACTCTAGCCACACAAGTGAAAGATCTGTATGACAAAAACTTCAAGTCTCTGAAGAAAGAAATCAAAAAAGATCTCAGAAGATAGAAAGGTCTCCCAAGCTCATGGATTGGCAAAATTAATATAGTAAAAATAGCCATCTTGCCAAAAGCAACCTACAGATTCAATGCAATTTGCATCAAAATTCCAACTCAATTTTTCATAGATTTGGAAAGAGCAATTTGCAAATTCATTTGCAATAACCAAAAAAAAAATCTCAGGATAACAAAGGCTATTCTCAAAAATAAAAGAACCTCCTCATAAAGCCAGATACACTGAAACTAATAGAAGAGAAAGTGGGGAAGAGCCTCGAGGGCACATGGGAAAGAAAGTCTCTTGAACAAGAAATTACTCTCATAGAATACCTGAACCCTTCTCTATCCCAGGTCTCGGGCACATCCTAGTGATTTCCTCATCCTGCCTACTGCTGACTTCCATTCGCTCTCCTGGCCTCCTCTCTCTGACTCTCTCTAACCCCTCATCCTTGACTCTGCTTCCTTCCCCATCAGTGCCCCATCCAGTTCCCTCCCTCCATCTACCTCCTATGATTATTTTGTTTCCTTTTCTGAGTGAGACTCTAGCATGCTCCCTTGTGCCCTTCTTATTATTTGGGTCTGTGAATCATATCAGGAGTATCCTGTATTTTATGGCTAACATTCACTTATAAGCGAGTACATACCATTCATATCTTTAGGAGTTTGTGTTACCTTACTCAGGATGATGTTTTCTAGTTTCATCATTTGCCTACAAATATCATGAAGTCCTTGGTTTAAATGGCTGAATAGTATTCCATTGTGTAAATAAACCTTTTTTTTTTTAAATCCATTTCTTTTTTGATTGAGAGACATCTGGTTTTTCTTTTCCCAGATGGTCTCATGTAGCTTTGATTGTAGTTCTGATAATCCAGGATTGTATAACTTGATCAAAAGATTTGAAAATTAATAGAAACAAACAGAAAAGAACTTTTGTGTTCATTCTTTAGTTTATTTTAGTTGTAAATAGATTTGATTTCAATAGAATATATTCTGATTTGGATTTTCCACCCTGCTTCTCAGGCCAGATCTCCCCTCCTCCATTCATACTCAAATTCTTAACTTCTTTTACCTCCTTCAAAAATAAAAAGATATCTAAAAATAAAATAATAATAAATAAAACCAAGAAAATAAAACAAACAAACCAGAACAGTATACAACAGGAAGCAAAGAGCCAACAAAGCACAAAAATTACATATAGATCCAGAGATATATGCATTCACACCCACAAAAATCCCATTAAAAGCTCCAAACTATAAATAATAAAATATTCACAAGACATGTAATGTTAAAAAAAGAAAGAAAGAAAAATAAAAGAAAAAAAGAAAAGATAAGACCTTGACAATACAATGTGAGAAAAAGAACTTTCAAAAATGCCACTGAGTTTATTTTATGTGGCTATCTTTTACTGGGCATGTGGCCTGCCCTTAATAGTAGATTGTCTTCCTAGAGAGAGTCTGTTGGAGAAAAATAATTTTCTTGTTGCAAATGATCATCAATTGAACCTTGCTTCTGGGTAGTAATAGTGTCTGTTTATACTTCCCCTCTCAGTAATGGCACTCCATGAGCTTAGATCCGTGTTCAAGGAAAGAGCATTTTAAGGTGGGAATACAGTGGGAATACATTAAATGTCACATAATTTCTTATACATTTCTATTTGACCAATATTCACAATCATCCAAAGCATTTTTAATTCCCAAGTAATTTATACTTAATAGGATTCCAATATAATATTAGTCAAATAAGTTTATGAGCTATAAGGTATATTGTATTACTAACAACCATGTGTTACATTGTTTTATTCTTTATTCTTTATTGGTAGAAATTGAAACTTCCCAAGTAATATGAAAATAGAAATTCTGTTTTCTCAGGAAAGCAGTAAAGTGTAACAGAGACATAGGTGAAGAAAACTATTATAACTTCATGTTTAAAACTTCAAGTTTAACACAATATGTTGCAGTTCAGTACATTTTACCACAAAGTGTGTTGACTAAAAAAAAAAAAAAAAAAAAAAAAAAAAAAAAAAAAAAAAAAAAAAAAAAGAAGAAGCACTGCAGATTTAATGTATCTAGTTGTTGTGTGAATGAAGTATTTCTGTGCATGTGAGGACAACTTTTCCTTGTGCTTCTTTATAAACAAAAACAAGCCTATCTCATCCCATTGTCTCCTTAGCCTATGTCTGACTTTCTACTCAGAGCAACACTTGCCTTGAATATACAAACTTAAAGTATAATTGTACATTTGTTCCTCTGTGAACATTGTCAATGTTTAATGCCAATCTTTTGCAAAGTACTCTTTTATTCCTTACTATCTGTTTATATATGAACTGAAGTGGGAAAAACAAGTTAGTTATTCTTCTGAATGTAATGAGCCTTAATTTTTCTAGATTGTTTTCCACTTATTAACTTTAATACTGATGGAGAAAACTGCTGTATCTTCATGTCCAAGAAATCCAGAATTCTTTGTTATCGTATTCTATCAGGTATGCATATTTATATTTGACTACATCAGAGAATGATGTCTTTCAATCAACCATATCTCCTTATTTGATTGAAAACTATATGTATAAGTTAAAAGCAATTCAAATGACAACAGAAATACAGGTATATATATATTAAAAAAAAAAAACAGTCAGAGGATGGCCTAGTTAGCCATCAATGGGAGGAGAGTCCCTTGGTCCTGTGAAGGCTCTAGGCCCCAGTAAAGGGGAATACCAGAACCAAAAGTTGGTGGGTTGGGGAGCAGGTGGAGGGGATAGGGGAATTTTGAAGGGGAAACTAGGAAAGGGGATAACATTTGAAATGTAAATAAAGAAAATATCTAATAAAAAAGAAAAGGAAATGTTTTAGAATAATTAGAAATAATATAAACTCTTTGAGACACAATTGAATACTTCAACAATGGGGTTGATAAAGTTCCTGTGAATAGCCCTGTATCCATGTACACCCATGCATATACAAGTGCCAGTTACTGGTTAAAAAAAAAAAAGACATTGGAAGGAAACTATGAATGAATTGGAAAGGAGAGACTACGATGGAGATTTAAGCAAATACATTTTATATGTATATGAAATTCTCAAAGAATAAGTAAATATACCCTTAAGAATCAAATAATGTGAACATATTTATATTTCCAGAAATGAATAATCATATATTGAACTATAGAGTGGCCTATTAGAATTTTTAAAATCATATCTATTCAAACCCCTTTTAAGTGCCTCAGTTGTCATTCAACTTGATATGAACACATGCATTCCTCTCATAAGTAATGTAACATTTTGCTCACTGCACATGCTAAAGTAGTAACAAGTTATTTCCAACATTTTCTTTATTTTCTATAATCTCCATGTTATTCTGCGTTCTCCACAACTCTTGGGTCTCAGTTGTCCCTTAACTGCTGAACACATATGATGGCCTGTTATGGTTCAAAGAGGTTATTTCTGATAAGCTACTGGTTCCTTCCATTTCTTAGAAAGTCCATACTACTGGGATTATCTTGAACAGCATTTCATCGATTTGTTAAAATGTCATCTGTAACACAGCAAGACTAGAAGGAAAAAAATGGTTATATATAGCTACTTTTCAAAAATGATGTCTGATATTTACCCTATATAGAATCCCATTTCAACAATGGTAGACAAGGAGGGGACATCACAGCTCATAATAAATATTATTTGTTTTAAGTTTTCAACATATACATGTTATTGGTTTAAAATTAAAAAAATTATTTGGCAAATATGAAAATATGTATATAAACATTAAATACTAAAAGTGATTTCTTTATTTTTTTACTTCTATTTTCTTGAAAGTACATTACCGGTAGAATAAATAAAAAATTGGTAAACAAAGAGTGATAATACATGCCAGACTTGATTTTAATTCTAGGATAATGGAGTTGTGGACATGAGGCATCAAAGATGTGAACAGCCTTTTAGGACACTGTAGACAACTTCAGGAGACTGGAGCTATCTAGGGAGATTGAGCAAAGACAAATATATTGAAATTATAGGAGCTCAGATGCTCAGTATCATTAAAAGAAATAGAAAATTATGAAAAGCTAAATGCATTATCTTGAATTTGATGATTTTTAATATTTCTTCAAGGATTTATCTAAAGACTTAAATATAAGTGTGGATATATGTGTATGTATATACACCAATGCATACATACCAATGACAGATGTGTAAATATATATTAGATACAGAATAGGATACACAGATATTGCATCTGCTAAAGGGCCTACATCATTTAATACCTCTGACACAGTAAGAATGCTAAGGACACAGAGCTTTAAATGTAGGTTAACAATGGGATTCTCATGGAAAACCCTGAGTTATATTTGTGACATAAGATAACATTTAAAATTGAATATTCTACTAAAAGAATAGTAAACTTCAATTAAAAAAATGGTTGATACCATATCTCAAATACAAAATTATGCTGGAACAAACATTTATGAAAATAATTATCAAAGAAGAAAAATATATATGTTAAAGGGAAATCACTCAATATTGATGGTGTTTCATTTGCCACACAGGGAAATTTGACCATCAAGAACAGTTTATAGTACCTTCAACAAATTTGCAATCCATACCTTTATTGAGATATAAAATTTGCCTCCAACTTTCTCTTTTCGTTATCGATATTTTCATACATGCCAAATATTAATTCATTTTTCTATCCGTATCCATCAGATTTCTAAATTATCTCATCTACAAAATCAAGTTACAACTTTTTTCTTTTGCTATGTCCCTTTATAGTAATTTCATAATTCCATTCATTGTTTTTATCCTCTAATTCCGTTTTGTACCCCTTGGCTCTTGCTCTTTTTCAGATTCTTGCCCTCATTTAAAAATTTTGCCCACATTATATATATATATAAATATATATATATATATATATATATAATGTAAATATGTTATATTCAATATATACAACTGTATAAAGTATAATATGCAAATATATTCCTAAATATATAAATACAACATGTTAAGTCCACATAATGTTGCTTATATGCACATATTTTCAGTACCGAAATTTGGTATTGGATAGCTATTAGGAGTGATTTTTCCCATGGTGGAGTCACGTCTTCTGCTATCAGAATCCCTTAGTGACTTACACATTTTTTGTGAATGGTTAAACCACAAGGTCTCTCTCTCTCTCTCTCTCTCTCTCTCTCTCTCTCTCTCTCTCTCTCTCTCTCTCTCTCTCTCATTGGTGCCTGTATGTGCATGGATTTAGAGGGACTTCTGAAAATAAAATATGTTCTGTGCCACCACATGCTCCCATTCAATTGCCCATAGCTTCTCAGCTAGGGGAAGAGTTGCAGGAACTCTCATGGTCCATGTTGGAATGTTAACTGGCTGGATCTTGTTCAAGTGTTGTGCTTCCAGGCATAGTTACTATGAGTTCATATGTATGATGGCCTTGTCAGTTCTATGAAACGTTGTTTTTATTGAAGAAGTCTACTAATTTGCCTTATACAATCATTCTCCCGAGTCTGACATAATAATCACCAAGTTCAGGAGGTGGGAATATTCTAAAGCTTCTTATTCTAAGCAAGTTGAACAGTTATGAGTCTTTATAATAATTGAAATTTCCTGCATAATGAAGCTTGATGAGTATGAAAAATATACTAATTTAGCACAACAATAGTAATAGGATTTGTCTGAATTATGGTTATCATTGCCATAACAACATGAGGAGGAAAGGGTTGGCAACATGTGGGGTGTCTGGTTGGTTGATATTATTATTCTCCCTATGAGGTTTCAAACTCCTTCAGCTCTTTCAGTCCTTCTTCTAACGCCTCCATTGGTGACCCCTTGCTAAGTACAGTGGTTAATTGTGAGTATCTACCTCTGTATTTTTCAGGCTCTCTCGGGTGGCTTTAGTTTGTTTCACGTTGACATAAAATTGTCCAGCACAGACACTCCCATAATTTAGATGTGGTTAACAAAACTAGGTATGTATTGAAGGAAGGGGAAACAAAGCACAGTGTTATAAGGGAAACTAGAAGAGTGGGGTGCATGCAGGGGGGCGAGGGGAGAAGGAGAAAGGGTGAAGTTAGTGAGGGATTATTAACATCAAAGGGGCTTTGAAAAACCATGTGAAATCCTACTATTGTAGGTATCTAGTATATATAAACGTATGAAAGCAATTCAAATATATTTATTTTATAAGAAGGAGATAACAATATACATATGACTCCTATAGGTGTGTGTGTGTGCATGTGTATGTGGTAGTATATGCGCTGTGAATATGAGTTTACATGTGTTTGCATAAGAAATTTTATCTTGGAATTGTTAGTTTTTGATTTGTTTAAATTTTTAGGTATGGGTTTCTGACTTAATTTCTTAATTTTCTCAGAAGGAGGTAGAACAAAAGAGAGAAGCAGTAAATTTGGTGTAAGAAGGTAGTCAAGATCTAGGAATTGTGGGCCTGGAAAGAGTATAACAGAATGCATAGTACAATAAAACATTTTATAAAATAACATTTTTATAAATGAATAAAGTTAGAAAGAAGTTGGTTAGTTCCATAAAATTCTTATCCCTACCATGCCTGTTTGCATATCTTTCCAGAGCAATTATTATAACTTTCAGCATGGACAGCTAGGGAAGTTTTTTGAATATTCTTCTCCACCAAAAGCATAAGTATCACCTTGTGGCATAATGAATGGTAGACTAGTTCGGGGACATGGCCCCTAATATTAAAGTCACCAGTAACAAAATCTATGCAAGGAAATGGTTAATTAGAGAAAATATGATGGCTTATTTTAAGCAGTCATGCTGCTTGGACATGGATGACTACACATGAGTTACACTCTTGTTGTGTTTGAAGAGATATTCTAATTTTTGTGCAGCCTGCAAATAATACTCAGGGTTCAGCCTTTCATGAGATAGTGTCATATTGGAGTAGGCTTGCCAATGCAGCTGTCATTAACTCATTTATGCTTCTGAAACTAGTTGCTCATATTTTTACAAGGAATTACAATGAAATTCACTGTTTTACTAAAATGGATTTGGCTAGTATCCCTACCTTGGTTTACCATTGGTTTTGTATATGGATTGAGTGGTTTACTATTGATTTCATTTATGATAAGAGTAGTCAATAAATTATGGAGCTGACTGTTCAGCTCCATATTCAGCTACTGTGAATAATGGATATTGTTTATGCTTCAACTGCTCACTAATAGGAACATAATTATTCTGTGGTATTTCTCTCAAAGTATCTTGAACAAATTCTGCATGGGGTGGAGATCAAAACAGGCTGCAACAAAGTAAGGCAAATTCTTTATATGGAAAGTTTTACAGACCTTTGAATAGTAAAGGCCAGAATAAGGAGTGTGGACTAGAAAAATGTTGTCAATTAAAGAAGAAAGACATATACCAATGTAATTGCTGTAGAGTACTTTCCTCTGGTATTAAAATTTTCATCTTGGAGGTTATTTCCTTAAGACTCAAGGATGGGAAAACTCTCATCTTGGGGGAAGCTTACTAAAACTAAAAAAGTCAACAATATAATACTTGCAGGAAGTCCCAGAAACTGACTAGGTTCACTAGGCTCCCTTTTTATTAAAAATAAACATCCAGTAGGAATTGCTGAGCGATAACCTCAAACCATCAAACTCCTTAACACAGCTCAGACAAATCAAGCTGTCACATAGAGGCAAAGTTCAGCCATGCTGCTTAGAAGGAACTACTAAGGAACTACTTCCTTAGAAGGAAAACTGAGCTACCTGTAAAAACATTCTCTAACCTGTTGAGTTCTCTGCAAGTGATATTAAGGTTTTAGCTTTAAAGACAGGATGGTGAACAGTGAACAGTGAACAGTGGGGAAGAAAATTTTGTTGATGTAGTTGTGATTAAGTCATTTAGGCTTCTGATATTCCTCACTCATCTTTCTACAAATAACTCCAATAAAATTCATTCATTTACCTAATGGGGTTTTGGTAGTATCCCTAATTTGGTTTGTCATGGTCAAATGGTATTAGTGGGATTTTATTAAATTAATTAATTAATATTTATTTATTCATTAATTTATTAACTTAATTATTCCTAGTATCAGGTTAAACCAAAAGCAATTCTTGTTAAGTCTTATGTAAAAATTGGAAGAATATTAATTTCAAAGGAATCATTGCTTTCATAACAATATTATATTAGATTATTATGATTGTGCTGAGGTATGAAGAATTCTTTATTAAAGGTCAGAGTACCAGAGATCATGACAAAGACGTTCTTTTGTTTCCACATAATATTTTTAATTGATTATTTGGGGTTTTTCACACAATTCTCTCTGACTATATTTATTTCCCAGATTTCAGATGTCCACTCCCTACACACTTGTAACCTTCCCCAAAGTAAAGAAAAAAAAAAAAAAACCTAGTGCAAATTGTGTTGCCCATATACTCACTGAAGCATGGTCAAACACCCAGTGGCCAATCCATTAGAGAAAACTGAATCCTTCCCCACCCTAACATCCACTATAAAGCTGAAAATAAAAATGTATTGCTGGCCAGCAGCAGCACAGGGAATTTGCCCAAATTATGTAGCTTCAAGCCTTAGAACCCTGTCTTTTATGCAAAACAAACATATGCAAACAGACCCCCAACATTCTTGTTGTCCTACTTCAGTTAGCAATAAGCAGACCCATGAAGGCTAAAAAGCAAGGTTAATGGCTTTAAGGAATTACCGGGAACTACAGACTTGTCTTTAATGGGTTAGGACAGTGTTTCAGCTTTGGAAGCTGTTGGGATCTACAGAAAGAGTATTAAGCTCAGAATGGTTATTTAACCTGGAATTCCTTCTGCTAAGTTCTTTGAGCCTGTTGTATTCTCCAACTGCATGGGTAAAACATGATGTTTAACCTATTTAATTAGATAAGGGTTTAAGGAATGTAACTATTCAAGTATGGAAATCAAGGATATAAGACATAAAAATGGATAAATGAGAACCAGCAAATGCTCATTTGTTTGAAAATGTTATATGAAAGTTAATATGCTAGTTGAAAGATACTTATCCATCTGAAGTAGATACTAAAGTAAAATACTTATATCTGTCTGGGCATCGTGTCTGAAATTATTTATTATGATTTGTTCACAAAGTGAATAATGGTACTAAAGTTTAGTTTTGAGGCATATATTTTTGTATTTGTTTGTCATAAGAAATATTTCATCCCATACTATCTTTGAAAGAACATTTGTAAAATCAGTAATAATGGACAGTAGAGATAGAATCTTATGATTTACAACACAGAGAGAATTTGTTTATTGTCACCTTGGCACAATCATTTATGAAATAGTGTTCGCCTGTATTTGGGATTATTCAGTCCTGATGAAGTCCCACTGTGTACATCGATCATACACTTGAGCACACCTTCGTGTCATCCCCATCACTAAGAAGAAACAGAGCCAATGGAAAAATGTAGCTAAACCACCTCCTCTGTCATAACAAGTCAAGCCTTTGATTCCAACTCCAATGTCTCTTGACTTCTGCCAGCATCTATAAAGCTGTGACAAACTAACTTCTTAGCTTCCACCCAACATAAAATCTCAGACCTTTCACAGCTCTTGACATCTGTACATAGTGGATAGAAAAGGGTGATTGATCTGTGCAGTAAAGTATCACCTGAGACACATGGATGCAGGCTCTCTAAGAGTGTCATAGCCATATCTCAGAAAAGAAACCCTGCTGAAATATTTATGACAGTAGAACATATAACTACACTAGAACTCATTTATATATACATAATAATAATTAAATGAAGCTGCTTAGTATTGACTACATACAGGTCCTTGAAAATAAGTTTTAATCTAAAAATTAAAGTATTTATGAAATTCTTAGGTTTATATATTCATCAAGGAGCCATATCACCCATAAAACACTACAGATGTATTTTTTTTAGTTATTGTAAAATATACATATTAATGTAATAATTACCCTATCATTATGTTTTCAAAACTAATTATCCTGCTAGCATTTGAAGTATACTAAATATCTAGATACTTACAGGTATTAGTGACCAGCTGGGAATTTAGTAGTATTTTAGTTTTTCAAAAACAAGAATCAGTATTTAAGTATAAAATAGTTATATCTCTAAAATACAGTTAGCAGTGAGTCTTTGTATTTTATAATGCTTTATTTTTTTGCAATTAATGTGAAGTATAAAGATATGTACATATTTTTTTAAAAATTAATTATTTTGGGTAAGAAAAATATTAGTTATAGGAATATATCCTAAGTTTAATTTTAAAGTAGCCAGGCGTGGTGGCACACGCCTTTAATCCCAGCACTCAGGAGGCAGAGGCAGGTGGATTTCTGAGTCTGAGGCCAGCCTGGTCTACAAAATGAGTTCCAGGACAGCCAGGGTTACACAGAGAAACCCTGTCTCAAAAAACCAATAAATAAATAAACAAATAAATAAATAAATAAATAAATAAATAAATAAATAAATAAAATTTAAGTATTAAAAGCAACTGCACATCAATATATTTATATGTATTGAGTCACATAACCTTCTATATAAAAGTCAGAGTAATGGGGGAAAACTCAAGGCCAAACTTCAAGAGGTTTCTACAGTCAAGTATATTCCACTTTCTTTTGTTCTCAACATAAATCAATTAAGTTAAACATCTCTGTATCTGTCCATTCTTGACAATTCTCTAATAAATCCATTGGAGAGATCTAAATTATGTCCTGTTTGATCACTCAGCAAACTCAGCATGCTGTGTCATCAAGAGGCTTCTGGAACCCCTTTGGAGCTGTCTCTTACTAATGTTCAATTGCTGTTTTTCCTTAATGTTCATTTAGTACCTGATCCTTTCGGCCTTAAAAACACTCAGACCTTTACTTCATATAGGGTAAACTACTATCTGAATTTTTACATTTCCAGGCTCCAGGGCCTAGTTCATGGTATGTGCATTGTAAAATGTTAGATGAATCAACTAAATATCCACACACACACTAACAAAAAGGCAAACATTATGCTTCATTGAATGATCAGTTTCAGCAAAAGTGATGATAGTGAACTTCTACTGTACTTTTTTTTAAAATGTTGGGTAGCTCACCTGTTCTTGTCTCCAGATTTTAGAATGTGTTCAGGTTTTCAAGAGACATTGGGCTCAGAGTCTTGCAGGAATGAGTATGCATGGTATAGAAATGTTTCCATGTCTCCCATGAATGTGTTGCAGAAGAGTCACTCAGAATCCTACTTAGAAAATAGATGAGGACTGATCACACAATACAGTACAAATCCACTTCATGTTAAAACTCTGTAAGAATGCATGTTTGAATCTTATGGATAAAAACAAGGAAGTTGTTTTCATCTTGACTGCCATCTGCTGAACAAATAAAACTAGTTTGAACACCACCATCGTTTTTAACACAATAAAACCAGTAACACTGCCAAGTTTGTATGTCTATAGCAAAATATCGATTTATTACTTCTTTAGTAAAAATGCTATATTACTATTATATATTGGAAACTGCAGTACATAAATATAAAAAAAAGGGAATATATTTGTTTGTAGCAAAATTATAATTACACTGTAACAATTAGTAATTTTATCATAAAATAATATTTTAAACTCTCAAACCATGACACAAACGATGGGTAATTGAAAATTGACTGAAAATATAGTTTATATTTAACATTTCTGATGTAAGAAGCTTTGAGAAATAAATTCACATTTTTCCCTGAACTAGTCTCTATTTTGAAGAATTTGCCAGATTAGTGAAATTCCAAAGGAACAACCAAATTCCTAGGTATTTTGCTATCCTTATTTTAATCTTAATCAAATGATAAGTGCAGGATTCAAGGCACAGAAATGCAAAGGACAATTGTACTTTATAATACCTTGTATTGGGTTAATGTAAGACTGTATCCATTTTTTTTTTGTTTTGTTTTGCTTTGCTTTGCTTTCCTTTGCTTTGCTTTGCTTTGCTTTGCTTTGCTTTGCTTTGCTTTGTTTTGTTTTGTTTTGTTTTGTTTTGTTTTGTTTTGTTTTGTTTTGTGTTTTTTCCAGATGGTTTCTCTGTGTAGACCTGGCTGTCCTGGAACTCACTCTGTAGACCAGCTGGCCTCAAACTCAGAGATCTGCCTGCCTCTGCCTCCCAAATGCTGGGATTAAAGGTGTGCGCCACCACTGCCCTGCAAGACTGTATGTATCCTTAATTTAAAGAGTGATCTTAATATTGCCAAAGTCATTTGTCTAGGAGTGTCCAATATTTAGAAAACCCCTTCATTGTCCTGCACTTATGTGCAAGGTGTTATGCCACAGTAAGGTTTCCATTTCTGTGTTAAAGACAATGATAAAAAAAAAACAAAAACAAAAAACAAAAACAAAAACAAAAACAAAAACAAAAAACTTTCTACCATGAGAGTAATCCAATATAGAAAATGAAATCAGGAAACCTGGAGGCAGGAGCTGAAGCAGAGACCACTGACAGATAAGTATCTTAGAGGCATGCTCTCTCTCGATTTCTCAATTTATTTTAGTACATAATTGAGAACCACCTGCCAGAGCTGGCAATTCACACTGTGACCTGGACCTTCCTACAGCAATTATCAATTAAAGGAAACAACCACAACCTACATGTCATTGCCAATCATGTAAAGTATGTGAAATCATTTTCTTCAGTTGGTCCTAAATCTCAAATTACCCTAGCTAATTTTAAGTGGAAAAGAAAATCCATCACTTACTCTTTGATTCACCATGTGATTAACATTATATTCAATTTTTTTGTGTCTTTAAACTTCAGAGTTCTCCTGTTCTATACCCCAGTCTTATATATTGCTATTGTAGTGTGGGTTGTGGTAGTCTTATTGTAATAATTTGCTTGGTTTTGGATCTTCATAATTTACTCCAGATCCTGTGTCTGAGTTGATATTTAAATGTGATTTTCTCTCAGAAGTACTTACTTGTGATATATTTATACTGACAAATCCACATTTCTTCATCTGTTCACATTACATGAGATCCCTGCATTTGCCTTTGAACTTACTATCTAGAATTGCCCCAGTCTGTCATTCTTACTTGAGAAAGAACATCAAATGAGTGATGCTTTCCTTATGTCTTTCCAGATGATCTCTTGTAAACATAGTACATTCTGAAAATAATGTTTTAAAATACCAATTTCTGACTATCAAACAATTTTTATCCTTTTTGTCTTTATTTTTGCTATGAGCAAGAAGCCATCTCCTCCTCCACAAAATAGATGGCTAGCTTGTGAATGTTTTCACTTGAACTTTTTCTGTTAATTATTAAACTATCCTTAAATGTTTATATCTATTTATCCTTCAATTATATTCTAAGCATCTCTGTGATTTATGATGCATAGTAATCTATACATGTAGAATCATTCTAAATGTCAACTGAATTGTCAAGTAATTGCCAGGTAACAGATGGCAGGTAGTCACTATTTGATGGACCCCAAGAGGCCCTTTCATGAAGCTGTAGTAATGAAATGTTGGTTGCATCGCAGTTCCCATGATTTTGAAGATGATATCACATAGGAAATGAAATGTATAGACACAGCCCTGAAGAGAGAAGTGTGTTTTAAATAGTAATCTGGAATGCAGAGTCCCCCAAGCCCTTTGTTATTAGACATGTAGCTTAAAGATATGACATTTGATCTACTGAGTTTTCATTTTAATCTGGTATTCATTTGCACACTATGCTCCAATATCTGTCCTTTGAGTGGTGATGTATATTGTATGTCAAACATGATGGATATGTTGGATTTGACTTTTGATTTTATAAGGGAGTAACAAGAGAACGCTTTGTGTCTTAGAAGAGATGTTAGAGTTTTAAATAGAATTTAGACTAAAAGACTGTGGAAGTTTTCAAAGTTGTAGCAAAATCCATTCTGAATTTTGATATGACGTGCCTTGCCACGAAGTTTTACTCTGCCAGCACAATTTCTAACCTTCTATAACCTATTTCACTCAACCAGCACATATTCTACCCTCCTATAACCTAACACTAAATAAACATTTCCTTCTATAAAGTGACTTGTCCATGATGTTTTATCACTACAATAGAAAAGGAGCTAATGCAACATTCAACAAGAAAATAGGGTAAATGTTCTAGAAGACAGTTGGCTCTACAATTTTATTACTCATAGTATTCAGGCAGGTATAGTGAACTAGACAATATCAAGCCAGAAAAGATGGAAACAAAAAAATTTCTATTTTAAGACTAGAAACTAAAAATTCAATGACTGTACACAAAATAAATTTACAGAACTATACTAATTTAAAGTAGAAAGATAAAAAAATAAAGTAGAAAGATATAGTATACATATCAGCATTTGAAGAAATATACAAATAACTTGAAAGGCATGTTTATTGAATTAAAATCTTAATATTGTTAAAACGAAAGTTCTTTTTGAAAAGAAAAAAAAAACAAAGAACTATAGATTCTAGTTTTCCAATAATTTCTTAATAAAATCCACAAATTTCCCAAGTATTTAACATAATCCTGAAGAAAATAGTTATAATTCTTATATATAGAAGACTTGTTTTACTCATTCCAGAGGTGAGACTAGCTGCAAAATTAATTTCACTAATCAAGTACATGGATATTATGATAATAAAAGAGAAATTACTCTTCATTTTGTTATTTAATGATTGAGAGTCATATACAAATATTCAGCAGTTTATATACTATTTTATACACAATGAAATCAGTCAGTGGACAAAGAAAGTAATATGTGTTATTTATGTTTAAAATATACATGTAATATGCATATTTTATATTTAGGTTATTTGTAAAAGCTATTTATTTTATTTGACAACAAAAGAAGCTAAGATTTAATATCCCTTTTCCTTCCTTCCTTCCTTCCTTCCTTGCTTCCTTCTTTCCTTCCTTCCTCTCTTCCTTCTTTTCCTCTTCTTTTTATTCTTTCTTTCTTTCTTTCTTTCTTTCTTTCTTTCTTTCTTTCTTTCTTTCTTTCATGTTTTGATAAATTCTGTTGAACTGCTTTTCAACTATATCTAGCTAATAATAACTTTTGTTATCATTCTGCACATGAGTTACAAGACATATTATGTTTGTTATAGTGATGAAAGACATGATTACTAGATTCACATTCTTTTGTTATAGCCCTGGGTATGCAACTATTAACTGTGAAGTTATAAGTAAGTCATATTTTCTCTTTGGGCAAATAGTAATCTTTAGCAACAAGCTACCATGATACCAATGTAACCAAAGAAATTACAAAATTAAAAGCAATAATATAGACAAGGTGATAAAAATCAATGAAGTAGTTGAGTTGATAAATTTTTCTATTTATGGTATGATGAATTTAGTTATGACTCTTTTATTTGCTTTCCATTGTGAGTTTGTTTTCCCTTATGATTAATTTAGCATTTCATCCCCTAGAAGTTTAGGATCTCCTGGATATAGGTGTTTGGTGGGAGATATGATGAAGAGGTCTGTTAGAAGCTGAATAATGCAAGTAGGGGTGGAGATGATCAAAATACATCGTGCACATATATGATGTTCTCAAAAAATACATTAAAAATAATCCTGACAGAAAAATCAACCAGAGTTTCTGCAAGGCAAAAGACACCATCAATAAGACAAAAAGACCACCAACAGATTGGGAAAGGATCTTTACCTATCCTAAATCAGATAGGGGACTAATATCCAACATATATAAAGAACTCAAGAAGGTGGACTTCAGAAAATCAAATAACCCCATTAAAAAATGGGGCTCAGAACTGAACAAAGAATTCTCACCTGAGGAATACCGAATGGCAGAGAAGCACCTGAAAAAAATGTTCAACATCCTTAATCATCAGGGAAATGCAAATCAAAACAACCCTGAGATTCCACCTCACACCAGTCAGAATGTCTAAGATCAAAAACTCAGGTGACAGCAGATGCTGGCGTGGATGTGGAGAAAGAGGAACACTCCTCCATTGTTGGTGGGATTGCAGGCTTGTACAACTACTCTGGAAATCAGTCTGGCGGTTCCTCAGAAAATTGGACATAGTACTACCGGAGGATCCAGCAATACCTCTCCTGGGCATATATCCAGAAGATGCCCCAACTGGTAAGAAGGACACATGCTCCACTATGTTCATAGCAGCCTTATTTATAATAGCCAGATGCTGGAAAGAACCCAGATGCCCCTCAACAGAGGAATGGATACAGAAAATGTGGTACATCTACACAATATACTACTCAGCTATTAAAAAGAATGAATTTATGAAATTCCTAGGCAAATGGATGGACCTGGAGGGCATCATCCTGAGTGAGGTAACACATTCACAAAGGAACTCACACAATATGTACTCACTGATAAGTGGATATTAGCCCCAAACCTAGGATACCCAAGATATAAGATACAATTTGCTAAACACATGAAACTCAAGAAGAATGAAGACTGAAGTGTGGACACTATGCCCCTCCTTAGAATTGGGAACAAAACACCCATGGAAGGAGTTACAGAGACAAAGTTTGGAGCTGAGATGAAAGGATGGACCATGTAGAGACTGCCATATCCAGGGATCCACCCCATAATCAGCATCCAAACGCTGACACCATTGCATACACTAGCAAGATTTTATTGAAAGGACCCAGATGTAGCTGTCTCTTGTGAGACTATGCCGGGGCCTAGCAAACACAGAAGTGGATGCTCACTGTCAGCTAATGGATGGATCACAGGGCTCCCAATGGAGGAGCTAGAGAAAGTAGCCAAGGAGCTAAAGGGATCTGTAACCCTATAGGTGGAACAACATTATGAACTAACCAGTACCCCGGAGCTCTTGACTCTAGCTGCATATGTATCAAAAGATGGCCTAGTCGGCCATCACTGGAAAGAGAGGCCCATTGGACTTGTAAACTTTATATGCCCCAGTACAGGGGAACGCCAGGGCCAAAAATGGGGAGTGGGGGTGGGTGGGTATGGGGGACTTTTGGTATAGCATTGGAAATGTAAATGAGCTAAATACCTAATAAAAAATGGAAAAAAAAAAGAAAAGAAAAATCAACCAGACGAAGAGGGCATTGATACACAATATAGTCAGAGGATCCCAGTTGTCACAAGGGAATCCTGGGCAACTCAGTAGATAGACAGTTGCTAGGGAAGTTGATTGAGTATCAGTCCAATCTGTTCATAGATAGATTACTAGGATATAAAAATAATTCCCTGGCTTTGTAGATCCTAAATCCAAGTTACTCAAAACAGCTTCCAAAAGAGTCAAAATGTAGAAAGAAAACAGCAGACAGAAAACTTCCCTCTGAGGGGCAGTGGAGGCACAAGCCTTTAATCCCAACACTTGGGAGGCAGAGGCAGATAGATTTCTGAGTTCGAGGCCAGCCTGGTCTACAAACTAAAAAGTAATTTCCAGGACAGCCAAGGCTATACAGAGAAACCCTGTAAAAGAAAGAAAGAATGAAAGAAAGAAAGAAAGAAAGAAAGAAAGAAAGAAAGAAAGAAAGAAAGGGAGAGAGAGAAAAGAAAGGAAGAAAGAAAGAAAGAAAGAGAAAGAAAGAAAGAAAGAAAGAAAGAAAGAAAGAAAGAAAGAAAGAAAGAAAGAAAGAAAGAAAGAAAGAAAGAAAACTTCCCTCTGAGACATTAAGCAGTAGGCAATGATGAGAGACAGGCTCACAAGGCATCAGGAGTAGCATGGACCTGTAATATCTTGAAAACACTGTTTCTTTCACAAGTTGTGTCTCAGTATATTAAAAATGGAAATTAAAAAAAAAAGTGTCTGCAAACAAGTGTTACCAGTGATTGGAAATAACGTACGCAGCAGTCAAAATGCTTTGCACTCAGCTAGAAATCTTCAGAAATAAAGCAAAACAAAACAAAAATTCAAGGGCAAAAACAAAACACAGAGGCAAAAAGTCAGATTAGTGTGACTTTGGAAATGAGCTCCAAGACTACTGAAGCACAATGTATTAGCTCCATGATGAGAACCATTAGCGCTCCATGGACCGGCACTATTTCTGTGTATCTTCACAGCACAGAGATCTGAAAGCTCTGGAATATTACAGTGCCTTCTCACCAGTTACTAACCTCATTTATACAACGGAATTCTTAGCACTACACCCATTGTCTTGACATGGTGCAAGGGCTTGATATTTGATTCAGCAGAGTGCACATTGTGACTGCAGAAAGGAAGCCCAAGGCAGAGAGCTCTTTCCTTGTGACTGGCTCTACCTCCCATGAAAGTGATTTATTACTAAGTTACTACAGTGGGGGAAGAATTTCCTAAAATCATTTTCACTGTCTCTTATCCAGAGAAACTTTCACCAGCTATGTGTTTATGATGCTTTCGAGGTTTGTGTTTATTGTCACAAGAAGTCATTCTCTTTCTCTCTGCAACAGAGTAAGTGCACCTAGATGCACTATTCTGAAGTCAATATGCATCTTTCCATAAGTCTGTTTAAGGGGAATGACACTTTACAAGATTTTAGAGGAATAATTCATAATCATGAATGTTAAGAGGGCCTGGGGACCTCTTAACCTTATACCTCTATACCTTAATGTGTAACAGCTTTAGATTCTCACACTGAAATAAAATACAGAGCAATAAGCCCTCCTCCTGGGGGGAGGGGAACTGTTATCAGAGTGATGATGTGAGAGGACACTGGATCTCTTGAATTTTTTGGAATTAAACTTAGATGCACTGTTGATAAGAGAGATTCATTTCAGGGGAAACTGAAAACGAGGACATGCAAAGTTCTATGGATTTCCTGTTCTATTTTTTCTGTATGCTCCATTTATATGTGTACAACTTATGTGAGCTGGAGACAATGCTGACAGAAGAGGCATATTTATCCTTTAGTTGTACTCTCCTTTAGGACAACCAATTTAAGTGTATCTCCAACTAGCTGTCAAATAAATGAGACTCAGACTATGGTAACTATATTTGGCTTTGACAATTATTAGGTGTCATTCCAAATCTACTCTTCTAGCATTAGTTCTAGCTACCTCCCAAATGCCAATCGACAGATACTTGCTGTTTCTCCTGGCCATGTGCTCCTGGATCCTCTCCCCTCGTGGCAGCTTCCTTTATTCTCTCCATCTTCATTCAACTCATCATGGTCCCTCCACCTCCAAATGGATAGAACTAGAAAATATCATCCTAAGTGAGGTAGCCCAATCACTAAAGGAAACACATGGTATACACTCACTGATAAGTGGATATTAACCTAGAAACTCAGAATACCCAAGATACAATTCACAGACTAAATGAAGCTCAAGAAGAAGCAAGACCAATTAAGGATACTTTTGTCCTTATAAGGATGGGGAACAAAATACACATGCAAAGAGACACAAAGTGTGGAACAGAGACTGAAGGAAAGGCCATCCAGAGACTGCCCCCACCTTAGGATCCATTCCATATACATTCACCAAACCATATTTGTGACACTATTATGATTGCCAACAAGTGCTTGATGACAGAAGCCTGATATAGCTGTCCCCTGCGAGGCTCTGCCAATGTCTGACAAATACAGAGATGGATGCTCTCAGCCAACCATAACTGAGCACAATGTCTGAAGGAAAAAGTCTGAAGGGGCTGAAGGAGCTTCCAGCCCCATAGGAGGAACAACAATATGAACCAACCTGTACTCCCAGAGCTCCCAAAGACTAAACCATCTACAAAAGCGTACACAAGGAGGGACCCATGACTCCAGGTGCATACGTAGCAGAGGATGGCCTTGTTGGGCATCCATGGGAGGAGAGGCCCTTGGACCTGAGAATGCTAGATGCCCCAGTGTAGGGGGATGCCAGGACAGGGAAGGAGTGGGTCAATTGGTGAGCAGGGCCAGGAAGATGGGATAGGGGATTTTTGGAGGGGAAACAAGGAAAGGGGATAACATTTGAAATGTAAATAAAGAAATTATATAATAAAAAAAGGAAGTCATACCTGCCAGTGAAGACTGAGACCTGTCTGGACAAGCTTTGAACTTCCTCCACTTGCATTGATGATATTGATTGAAAATATTGATGATATTTTCATTGTAGGATAAAATGAAGATAACTAAGATAGTGATAGATCTGTCCAATAGAAATATACTGTTTTGTTCTTTCTAAAATAATTTGAAACATAATATACTAAGAGAAGAAAGTACTAAGAATCAAAGAAACACAAATTAAATATCTATAAATTATTTTATGTTATTTTTTAATTCTTTAATTATATTAATCTCAGCATACCCTTAAATCTAGTTTTAAAAGAATTTTTTTACTATCTGTCTGTTTTTGTTAGGGTTTTACTCTTGTGAGCAGTTCTACATTTTCTTTTGAAGGCTGCTAGGAGACTGGCTCCCAGGGAGCTAGGATGAGGATCTTAAAGACAAGGTCCACAATACACACTTCCATTAATAAGGCCATATATATTCCTAATAGTGCCACTCCCTGGGTCAAGCATATTCAACCAATCATGCTATCACAATTCATTTTAAAGAATATTTCCAAACACTACAGTTGAACCAAAACCTCTTATATTAAAGAGATGTTCTATTCCTGAAATACTCCCCAAAATTTACCCTAGTTTAAAATTCAGTGAAGCAATAGAGACATAATAATTCGATTTAGATGCTTTTCCTATGAAATGTGTTTCTTAACAGTGAAACAATAAAAGAAAGAAAGAAACAAAAAATCTATTGTCTCTTTACCCCAACAGAATTGCTGTTCCAAAAATACAGGTGTTAATGTCATTGGCACTGTACTTCCCTGCCCTGTAAAAAGCCATAGATTTATACTGCAGGATAAGAAAAGTTTAAAGACAGAAACTTATGGGCACATACACAATTAGTGAAGGAATTCAATATGGATTATAAAAGTATCTGAAAAATTAAAATTTAATTGTTATATAATATACCACTTCTAGTCTGTGCCATACATTAATATCACTAAGTATGGATTTCACCAGCTCAGGGAAATTGCCTAGCTAATAAGGTCCAAGGGTCTATAGGTATTCATGAGCACCACTGCACCAAGATACAAATCTTACTTGTAGTACTACAAATGAAAGCAAAGTAGCTTATGATAAATGAATTAAGCTGTACAGACATCAAATAATACACACGACTTTACTACTTCAACCTGAACATATTCATCTCATAAAACTAGAAACAAGAATAAGGGTCACTAGATGTTCAGGAGAAGGAAAAGATAGGATACGTGTTTTTCATTCATTAATTTATTTATCACTTTGCATTGATCACAGTTCCCCCCTCCTCATTACCCAGTCCCAATTTTACAAATCCTTCCCCTTTACCCAGCCTCCTTCTCCTTGTAGAGAGAAAGCCTTCCTAGAGTACCACCTCTTCTTAGGACATCCAGTCCCAGCAGGACTAAGCCCACTCTTGCCCATTAAGGGCCAACCTAGAAGTCCAGATATGGGAAAGGGATCCAAAGGCAGACAACAGAGTCAAAGATAGCACCACTCTAATTGCTAGGGGACTCACATAAAGGCAAAGCTGAACATTTTCTACAAATGAGTAGGTGTTCTAGGTATAGATTCTGCATGCTCATTGCTTGGTGGTTCAGTTTCTCTTAGCCCCCAGGGCCTCTGTACATCTTCTTATATATCTTGAATTCTGTTGCTTGCTCAATTCTATCCTCCACATTGTTCAAAAGACACTCCAATCTCTGCCTGATGTTTGGTTGTGGCCCTCTGTATCTGTTTCTACCAGCTGCTGAGTGAAGCATTTCAGGAGACAGTTATGCTTGGCCCCTTTCTGCAAGCATTTCAGAGTATCATTAATACTGTCAGTGGCTGGCTCTCTTACATGGAGTGGAGCTCATGTCTGGGCAGTCATTAGTTGGTCATTCCCTCAGTCTCTGCTACATCTTTAAATCTGAGAATCTTGCAAGCAGGACAAACTTTGGGTTGAAAGTTTTCTGGGTAGGATGATGTCCCCCTTCCTTCACTGGAGTTCTACCTGGCTACAGGAGGTGGCCACTTCAGTCTCCATATCCCCTGTTAGTAGGACTCTCAGCTTTGGTCACCCTGTAGACTCCATAAAGCCTCCACAGTCCCAGATTTCCAGCTAGCCCCAGAAATATCCCCATACATTTCTCTTTTCATCTCCATCCCTCTCCTGCCACCCTCTCTCCAGAGATGATCCCCCATCTTTATTCCCTGCCTCATCCCCTCTCCCACCTGCTTCTCAATCTCCTCCCACCTCCTAGGAGTATTTTGTTTCTCTCTCTGAATGAGACACATGCACTTTCCCTTAGGTCCTCATTATTACTTCTTTTCTTTGGGTCTGAAGATTATATCCATTTGTCTCCAAATTTTAAGATGTCCTTGTTTTTAATTGCTAAATAGTATTCCATTGTGTAGATATACCTTATTTTCTTTATCTGTTTTCCATTTGAGAGATGTCAGGGATAACGATCAGTACAGAAATGCTTTCATAAGTAAAAAATGTCCATAATGGCCATTTACCAACATCAGTATACAGATTCAGTGTAGTTCTCATCAAATTTCCAACATAATTCTTTACAGACCTTAAAAGAGCAGTTCAACAGCTTCAAAGAGAAAACCAGAAAAACCTGTATAGCAAAAACATGTCTGTAGAATAAAAGAACTTTTGGATGTACACTAGCTCTTATAGGATACAGATTTGGCTGAGTAAAGTTTTAAAAGTACACCAGACTATTTCTACTTAGTTAAAAAAGAAGACAAAGCAGACATTTTGCTCTTTTCTTAGCCTCCCCAAACACCAAGGCTACACTGTGCCTGGCTGTTCCTGCAATGCTGTATCTTGTTACTACTTTCCTTTTGTTTACAGCTTCTACCCAAATGCCCTGTATTCAGATGTTCAAATTACTATGTCCTCATTTTCCTTAAGATGCTTTCTTTGTAGGTATATGTGGAGTTTCAAGTGTAAACACATCAACATGCCAGAGTCTGATACTGTCTTCTGTATTTCATCAACATGCCAGAGTCTGACACTGTCTTCTGTATTCCATTTTGATCTTTTTTTTTCTTCGTTTTTTGAGACACGCTGTCTCACTGATTATGGTTTTTAGCAACTTAGTTAAACTGGCTGAGTAAGGAGCTCCAGGGATCTGTTTTGTTTTTTGTTTCTCTGCTTGTTTTGCTTTTTGGCTTTTTTCTTTCTTTCTTCTTTTTTTTATTGTTGTTTTTTGCTTTTGTATTTGCATTTGCTTCTTTTTGTTTGTTTGTTTGTTTTCCTCTACCGGACTAGTATCACAGTTGAACGTGAATACCACTGCATTCATTTTTTTTTTAACTAAAAGCAATATTTTTCAATCAGTAATTTCTGATCACAATTTCTCTTTGTACTCAAATCTTCCCTCACCTTTCCATCTAAATCCAGACCTCCTCTCTCTGGTTTTACTCTTTATCTCTGTCTATCTCTTCCCCCTCCTTAGACAATAAATACTTTTCATCGTATTTTGATGTTGATACTGGGTATCATAACTCAAGTAGGTCTTTATGTGTGTGCAATTGGCGATTCATCATTTGAACCATATCCTCAGAGCAAATTATAATTAACTTTCCACTCCTTTTGATTGTTCCTATCTTAATCACTTCTATAACTTTACTTGAAATTATTGAAATTATATATTTTGTGATATATGTAATCACTTTACTACATTAATCATGAAACAATGTACATATCTTCACATCTACTATATTACATACTGTATGATACACATTAGGTAGAGGATATATTTGTTGACTATTTAGATTAATCAATATAATGTTGAAAGTTATTTGATGTTAAATTATATTTTTCTGTCTGATATATTCATATTTAAGAGTTAATGATTTAAGGAAATAATTTAACTCCAATGGATGACTTTACCATGAGATTGAGTACAGATAATATACAGTGTTCTAGAAATATTATTACTTTGTTCTTGTACTGTGGTTACAAGTCATTCCTCTGAAAATACTCTACTATAGCCTAAAATTTAATGTAACAGAGAATTCAACATGAAAATTTGTCATATACTATTAAATAATAGTGGGTTTATCATTCACACAAAGAATGATAATGAATACAATTTTGTATTCATAAAGAATACAAATATTGTGGTAATACATAGCAATGGTACAAATTGGAAAAGAAGCTAGTTCCAGATTTTTCTGAGGAGGCAGGCAACAACATCTTTCCTAATGCCCAGCTAAACAGGGACCCCAAAAGGACCCAAAAGAGGCAGGGGTCCCTTCTAGCTTACACCATTGTCTGGAGAAGACCCAGGGCTCTGGATCCCCACCCACCCCTGCAGTAACCAGGGAAAGCTTGATTGCCAGGAGCACTGACACAACAGGATCTCAGGAGCTTGATCACACCGTTATTTCACAATATGTAAACAGAACCCAGCATGTTGCTGCATAGAGTAAGCATACCTCAGTGACAAAGACAAACTCTACCTCAAAGTAAAAGAATGGAGAAAAATTTCCAGGAAAATGGTCCCAAGAAACAAGCCAGAGTATCAATTCTAATATCCAATAAAATAGACTTTCAACCAAAACTTAATCAAAAACGATGGGGAAGAACACTATACACATCAAAGGAAAATTTCAGCAAGAGAAACTCTCAATTCTGAACATCTATGCCCCAAATGCAAGGGCACCCACATATGTAAAAGAAACATTACTGCAGCTCAAAGCACACATTGAACCTCACACAACAATAGTAGAAGACTTCAAAACCTCACTCTCAGAAATGGACAGATCATGGAAACAGAAACTAAACAGAGACATAATGGAAATGACAGAAGTTAGTAATCAAATGGTCTTAACAGATACCTACAGAACATTCCATCCTAAAATAAAAGAATATACTTTCTTCTCAGGACCTCAAGATACCTTCTCCAAAACTGACCATATAATCAGACATAAAACAAGCCTCAACCAATACTAAAAGATTGAAATAATACCATGCATCCTATCAGATCATCACTGACTAAGGCTGGCCTTCATCAACAACGAAAACCAACAGGAAGCCCACATATACATGGAAGTTGAACAACACTCTACTCAATGATAACTTGGTCAAGGAAGAAATTATAGACAGAAATTAAAGACTTTTTAGAATTTACTGAAAATGGCATGACAGCGTACCCAAACTTGGGGGGCACAATGAAAGCAGTGCTAAGATGAAAATTCACAGCTCTGAGTGCTTTCATAATTAAATAGAGAGATCATACAGTAGCAGCTTAACAGCACATCTGAAAGCTCCAGAACAAAAAGAAGCAAATACACCCAAGAGGAGTAGTAGGCAGGAAATTATCAAACTCAGGACTGAAATCAACCAGGTAAAAAACAAAGAAACTATCCAAAGAATCAACAAAAACAGGAGCTGGTTCATTGTGAAAATCAACAAGATAGATAAACCCTTAGCTAGACTAACCAGAGGGCATAGAGATAATATAAAAATTAACAAAATCAGACATGAAATATAGACATAACAACAGAAACTGAAGAAATTTTTTAAAATTATAATATCCTACTACAAAAGCCTATACTCAACAAAACTGGAAAATCTAGGTGAAATGGGTGATTTTCTAGAGATATACCAAGTACCAATGTTAAATCAGGATCAGATAAACCACATAAACAGTCCTGCAACCCCTAAGGAAATAGAAGCAGTCATTAAAAGTCTCCCAACCAAAAAAATTCCCAGGAACAGATGGCTTTAGAGCAGAACTCTATCAGACCATCAGAGAAGTAATACCAACATTTCCCAAAGTATTTAATAAAAAGGAAACAGAAAGAACACTACCTAATATATTTATGAGGCCACAGCTACACTAACACCTAAACAAAGAAAGAACTTCAAACCAATTTCCCTCATAAATATTGGTGCAAAAATACTCAAAAAAAAAATTCTTGCAAACCTAATCCAAGAACACATCAGAAAGATAATTCACCATGATCAAGTAGGCTTCATCCTAGTGATGTAGGAATCGTTCAATATACTGAAACCAACATAATCTTTATATAAACAAACTCAAAGGGAAAAAAAGTAACATGATAATCTCTTTAGATGCAGAAAAAGCCTTTAAGAAAATACAACACCGATTTATGCGAAAAGTATTTGAGAAAATAGGATCTCAAGGCCCGTACCTAAACATAGTAAAAACAATATACCACAAGCCAATAGCCAACATCAAACTAAATGGAGAGAAACTTGAAACAATCCCACTAAAAACAGGGACAAGAAGACAAAGCTGCCCCCTTCCCCCTCCCCCCATCTATTCAATATAGCACTTGAAATTCTAGCCAGAGATTTAGGCAACTATTGTGGCTATTACTGGTTGTCAGCTTGACATTGATTAGAATGAACTACAATCCAGAATCAGAAGGCTCACAAATGTTCCTAATTTGGAGGCTGGGAGAAAGAAGTTTCTGACCTGGATCTTGATATGGAGATCTTGAGGCATAGTGGTACACATCTTTAATCTGGTCCACACCTTCTGCTGGAGACCTACATAAAGACATTGGAAGAAAGAAGGCTCTCTCTCTCTCTCTTTCCTTCACCTGCTTGCCGTGTGGGACTGAGCAACTGCAAGATCTTTGGACTTATATTCACAGCTGCTGCTGACCATTGTTGGGAGTTGGACTGCAGACTATAAGTCATCAACAAATTCCTCTAGTATACAGAGACATAAGTTCTCTGTATAGTACATAAGTTCTGTTTCTCTAGAGAACCCTGACTAATACATCTTAAAAAAAAAAAAAAGAAGATCAAAGGGATACACACTGGAAGTGAGGAAGTAAAGATATCATGATTTGCAGATAATATGATAGTATTTATCAGCAACCCCCTCGCCCCAAATCCATAGAACTCTTACAGTTGATAAACAACTTTAGTAAAGTGGCTGGATACAAAGTAAACTCAAACAAATTGATAGCTTTCCTCTTTATCCCATAGGATAAATGGGATGAGAAAGAAATTAGGGAAATGACAGACTTTAAAGTAGTCACAAATAATATGAAATATCTTGGTGTGACGCTAACCAAGCATATTAAAGATCTGTATGACAAGAACTTCAAGTCTCTGAAGAAAGAAAGAACAGAAGACCTCGGAAGATAGAAATATCTCCCATGCTCACTGATCAGCAAGATTAACATAGTAAAAATGGCCATCTTACCAAAAGTTATCTACAGATTCAATGCAATCCCCATCAAAATTATAACTCAATTCTTCACAGAGGTAGAAAGAGCAATTCTCAAAATTTTCTGGAATAACAACAGCAACAACAAAAAAAAAAAAACCAAAAAAAAAAAAAAAACCAAAACAAAAAAAACCAGGATATCAAAAACCATTCTCAACAATTTAAAAACTTTTGCGGGAATCACAATTCTTGATCTCAAGCTGTACTACAGTATAATACTGATAAAAAACAAAAAAACCAAAACCAAAACCAAAACAAAACCAAACAAATAAACAGAAAAAACCCAGCATGTTATGGATACAAAGACAGACCAGTAGATCAATGGAATAGAATTGAAGACCCAGAAATGAACCAACAAGTGTATGGTCACTTGATCTTTGACAAAGGAGCTAAAACCATCCAGTGGAAAAAGGACATTTTCAACATATGCTGCTGGATCAACTGGCAGTCAGCATGTAGAAGAATGCAAATCGACCCATTCTTATCTCCTTGTACAAAGCTCAAGTCCAAGTGGATAAAGGACACAACATCAGATAGAAGAGAAAGTGGGAAAGAACCTCAAACACTTTCCCCTTTGGCACAGGAGAAAATTTCCTGAAGAAAACATAAATGACTTTTTCTCTAAGATTAAGAATTGACAATTGGGACCTCATAAAATTGTAAAGTTTCTGTGAGGTAAAGGACAGTATCAATAGGACAAAACAGCAATCCACATATTGGGAAAAGATCTTCACCAACACTATTTCAAATAGAAAATATACAAAGTACTCAAGAAGTTATATTCCAGAGAACTAAATAACCTTATTAAAATGGGGTACAGATCTAAACAGAATTCTCAACTGAAGATTGTCAAATGGCTGAGAAGTACTTAAAGAAGTATTCAGCATCCTTAGTCATCAGAAAAATGAAAATCAAAGCAACCCTGAGATTCCACCTCACACCAGTCAGAATGACTAAGCTCAAGAACTCAGGTGCCAGCAGATGCTGGCGAGGATGTGGAGAAATAGGAACACTCCTCCATTGATGGTGGGATTGCAAGCTGGGAAAACCACTCTTGAAATAAGTTTGGTGGTTCCTGAGAAAATTGGAAATAGTTCTACCTGACGACCCAACTATACCACTCCTGGGCATATACCCAAAAGATGCTCCAACATATAACAAGGACACATGCCAACTATATTCATAGCAGCCTTATTTATAATAGCCAGAAACAACCCAGATGTCTCTCAACAGAGGAATGAATACAGAAAATATGGTACATTTACACAAGGGAATACTATTTAGCTGTTAAAAACATTAATTTCATGAAATTATAGGCAAATGAATGGAACTTGAAAATGTCATCCTGAGTGTGGTAACCCAGTCACAAAGGAACACACATCGTTAGTACTAACTGATAAGTGAATATTAGCCAAAATCAATCTCAGAATTCCCACAATACAACTCAGAAACCATATGAAAGCCAAGAAGAAAGAAGATCACACCAAAGTGTGGATGCTACAGTCCTACTCAATAGGGAAAGAAAATAAGCTCTGAGAAGCAGAGTGAGAGAGGGATATGGGAGGGAGAGAGGCAGGGGAGAGAGAAAGAGGGAAATGATGTCGAGGAGTGAGAGGAGAATGTCATAAATTTGAAAGTAGGTTTGTAGCAGTGGGTGAGGAGGAACTGGTGGTAGCCACTAGAAAGTCCATGATCCCATGGACTCAAAAGGTTCCCAGCACCCAACATGGAGAACATTATCTGAAATACCCAATAAAGGAGAGATAGAACCTGTTGAGTCTATGTCCAGTGGATAGGCATGCCTCAAGTTTGAGGGATAGAGCCACTCACTCACCTCAAAAATATCAATCCATTCCTCCTGTCAAAAGAAAATGCAGGGACAAAGAGTAAAACAGAAACTGAAGGAAAAGCCATCCAGAGACTGCCCCACCTATGGATGCATCTCCACACACCAAACCCAGACACTATTGCTGATGCCAAGAAGTGCTTATTTACTCCCAGTATAGCTATCCCCTGAGAGGCTCTGCCAGAGCCCTACCAATACAGATGCCAATAAACACAGCCAAACATTGGACTAAGTGCTGGGACCGCAATAGGAAAGTTAGGGCAAGGACTGTAAGAGCTGAAGGGGATTGCAATCTCATAGGATGAACAATATCTTCCAACCAGACCTCTCAAAGCTACCAGAGACTAAACCACAAACCAAAGAGTACACAGAGGGGTATCCTTGGCTCCAGCTGAATATGTAGCAGAGGATTGCCTTACCGGGCATCACTGGGAGGGGAACCCCTTGGTCCTGTGGAGGCTTGATGAGCCATGGTAAGAAACTAGGGTGTCACTGTGGCAGGAGTGTGTGGGCATGCTGGGGAACAACCTCATAAAGGCAGGGGGAGGGAGAAGGGGATGGAGGCTTGTGGAGGGGAAACTGGGAAGAGGTATTACATTTGTAATGTACATACATAATCAATAAAAATGAAAAGAAGAAATAGAATAGAGAACACTTCCACTAAAGAAATATTTACTATTTTAATGACACATTTGAGATATTTTTAAAAGTGAAAGTAGATTCTTCTCTGTCACAACATATCCCTCCCAAAGCTTTCCCTTCCTCCCCTCCCCCAGCTTCCCCCAACCTCCTGCCTTCCCCAGATCCACCCTCCTTCTGTTTCCCTTCAGAAAGAGCAGGCATCCAAGAGAAAATCTAGAAGACAAAATATCATTTTATTATATTTTGATATGTTAAAGCAAGGCCAAAAGCCCTCATGTTTTCCTGGTGTTCTCCATCCCATCCGACTGCCACAGTATTTTACCCACACTTCCAACAGGTCCGTTGAGTGTGAAAGAAAGGAACCTGATAGAGACCACCAGTTTAAACTCTCTCTCCCAATAATATCTGGCTGTGAGTCTCTCTGCACCTGCTCCTATGAAGCCTCTCTGATGATGAATGAATAAGATACAAACATATGGATATAACAGAACATCTTTAGGAATCATATCATTTGTTTTTGTTTATTCTTATATCATGTGATACAGCCTGACCAAATCCTCTCCTTGCTATTACCTACTATCTACTTTCTCCCCCAATCTACTATGCCTCCATTTCTCTCCATAAAAAAGAATTCAGTCCTCCCAGAGATAGGAAATGGACACAGCATAACAAGATGCAATAAAATTATGCATAAATTCTCATATCAAGGCTGGGCAACACATCCCAGTAGGAGCAAAGTGTCTCAAGAGCAGGTAAAAGAGACAGACATACCACACTGTCACTGTTAGGAGTCCCACATAAAACAAATGACCACAATATATTTGCAGAGTATTTAGCTGTGTATATCTGCACCTGTCTGCAGCTAGAGGAAGCCTCTCTGGTGGCATTGATCTATGAGTGTAGCAAATTATTATTAGAAATGTAATTTTTTTTTGGGGGGCTGTTGTATTTGGTTCTACTTTAGGTCTCTGGACTATTCAGTCTCCAGTTGTGACCATCCATTTAGTGCCGTGATTGGATTCAGCCTCAAGGTAAAATAAACATTGGTTAACTACTCATACAGTATCATGCTACCTTCTCATACCAGAATGTATTGTTGGAGGCAGAATGTAATGTAGCTGAATTGGCATCATGTTTCTCTTTCTATACCCAACAGACAGAGTACTGTCTGGGACCAAAGAGACTTGTGCAAAGTGGTGAAGGTTCCATGCAGTCACCAGCTAGATTTCTCTACATTCCATGAGCTGTGTAGATCTTGCTGTCACCAATGACCCGCCCACAACACTCTCAGTTTTCAGGGCACATCTCTCTGTCCTAGCATCCTCCAGGGTTGTTTAGAGATCTTCATGTGACCTCCTCAGTCAACAACTCAGCCTAGTGCACTTCTTGCCCTCCACTGGAAGATTTGCTTGGCTACAAATGATGGACAGTTCACTGTCATTGTGTTCACTGCATTGGGTTTCCACACTTCTCCAAAGCCCCCAAGTTGCAGGTGTGTCTCCTCACTGTCCCCAGATCATCGGAAAAATCTATGAATTTTTCCATACCCAGGAAGATATATGCATTCTAGTCTAGAGCCCTCATCTTTGCCTAACATCTTTAGGGCTTTGGATTCAGGTGTATCATGAATTTAACAGTCTTTAAGGGAAGACATACCACATTTGTATTTCTGTATCAGGGTTACTTTGGATCACTTTTTCTAGCTGAATACATTTGTTGGCCAATTTCATGATGTCATTGTGTTTGAATAGCTGAGTAACATTCCATTCTATAAAACTGATACAATTTCCTTGTGCACTCTTAAGTTGAAAGACATCAGATTTGTTTCCAATTGCTGGCTATTATGATTAAAGCTACAATAAATGGTGTTGAGCAAGTGTCCTTGTGGTAGGATGAAGCGCCCTCTATGTCTATGTCCAAGAGTGGTATAGCTGGGGGTCTTGAGGTAGATTAATTCCCAATTGTATGAGAAAATACCAGCATACATCAGGAAAGCATATTCAGAAGGAAGGCAATGTAGGAGATAAAATTTTAACTCAAATTAGAAGATCCAAGTAAGGGTTTAAATATAAAAAGAGGTACATAAAACATATTTTATATCCTAAAAACAAACACAAAATGCTCAACACTTAAAAAGGCAAACTTAAAACTGAATGAAGATCTGAAAAAAATATTTGCGAGAGACAATATTTAATAATTAACATTTTGTGAAAAAAGCACACAACATCAATAAACATCAGGTAATTTAAATTAAAACTAGAATGATTGTTTCTAAAAGGTAAAGACTTGCAGTTGACAGTAACTTGGGATTTCTTTCATGTGTATCAGAACTTTTTTCCTTGAGCTATAGCTGGAAAGCAACATGTGAGTGTAGGAAGTGTATGTCAGGAATGGAATAGGCATTAATGATGAATAAAAATCAGAAATTATAACCTAGAGGAAATTACGCATGCTGCAAATAATATTGAAGTACAGTATTAAGCTCTGACATTGTGAAAGCAGAGTTGTCAAGAAAAGTGTGGCACATGGTCCAGAACTACGAAAAATGTGTGAATAAAGCAGAAAAGTTCCTGATGGAGGAATTTCCTGTAAGTGATAAGGACAGACATGAGTATACAGGTAGGTGAGAGGCTCTGTTACAGGAAAGGAAGGCTCAGAGAAAATAATGAAGTGGATGGCATTTATGGTCCACAGTAAAATCTTGTACCAACATTGCCCAATGTTAATATAATCTGTATGTAAATTGTTCTTGTCCACTCATGCAGATTTTAAGTAAAAATTAAGTTCATAAATTCTCTATGACAAAAATATAACAAATTAAGAACATATAATTAGTAACATGAAATATTGGTGTTCTAATTATATTGCTTAAATATTTTAATATTTATTTAAAATATCTTAACTATTAAAATTTTTCATATAAACTGTAGTATTCAACCATTTCCTGAATACCACATAAAAATTGATTGCAGAAGAAGAGAGTTCTCTAGCCTAGCATATAGGAAACATTGCGGCTTCATCGGCTTCTCAATTTTGAATATGGTGTCTAAATTTCAGAAAAGTAAATCACTTGGGAAAATAATTATATATGACACTTAACTCTTTACTATAGTAGGATTATTCCTACCTTATATTCAGTTTTAACATATATTGTATATTTAACATATTTTCCTTAATTTGATATTAATCTTCAAAGTATGTCAGATAGATTTAATTTCGATATAGATAATTTTCAAGAGTATAAATGGTGCTGGTTCAACTGGAATTCATCATTTAGAAGAATGCAAAATTATTCTTACCTCCTTGTACAAAGTTTCAGTCCAAGTGGATCATGGACCTCCACATAAAAACAGATACAGTGAAACTTAGAGAAGAGAAATTGGGGAAGAGCCACAAACACATGGGCACAGGGGAAAAATTCCTGAACAAAACACAAATGGCTTATGCTCTAAGATCAAGAATCAACAAATGGGACAACATAAAATTGCAAAGCTTCTGTAAGACAAAGGACACTGTCAATAAGACAATAAGGCAACCAACAAATTAGGAAAGATCTTTACCAATCCTACATCTGATAGAGGGTTAATATCCAATATATATAAAGAATTCAAGAAGTTAGACCTCAGAGAACCAAATAACTCTATTTAAAAATGGGGTATAGAGCCAGGCAGTGGTGGTGCACGCCTTTAATCCCAGCACTTGGGAGGCAAAGGCAGGTGGATTTCTGAGTTTGAGGCCAGCCTGGTTTACAAAGTGACTTCCAGGACAGTCAGGGAGACACAGGGAAACCATGTCTCAAAAAGACAGACAAAAAAGGGGGTGGGGTGGGGGTAATAGAGCTAAACAAAGGATTTTCAACTAAGGAATATCGAATGGCTGAGAAGGACCTAAAGAAATATTCAACATCCTCATTCATCAGGGAAATACAAATCAAAACAACCCTGAGATTCTACCTCACACCAGTCAGAATGGCTAAAATAAAAAAAATAAAAAAAAAAAACAACTCAGGTGACAGAAGATGCTGGTGAGGTTGTTGAGAAAGAGGGACACTCCTCCATTGCTGGTGGGATTGCAAGCTGGTACAACTACTTTGGAAATCAACTGGGAGTTTCTCAGTAAATTGGACATAGTACTACCTGAGGACCCACTAATACCACTCCTGGGCATATATCCAGAAGATGATCTGACATATAATAAGGACACATGCTCCATTGTGTTCATAGCAGCCTTATTTATAATAGCCAGGAGCTGGAAACCCAGATGTCCTTCAACAGAGGAAGGATACAGAAAATGTGGTATATTTACACAATGTTGTATTACTCAGCTATTAAAAACAATGAATTCATGAAATTCTTAGGCAAATTGATAGAACTAGAAAATATTATACTGAGTGAGATAACCCAATTACAAAAGAACACACATGGTATGCACTCACTGATAAACGGATTCTAGCCCAAAATGCTCCAAATAACCAGGATTCAATTCACAGACCACATGAAGCTCAATAAAAAGAAGACCAAAGTGTGGGTGCTTCGGGACTTCTTAGAAGAAGAAAATACTCATAGGAGCAAATATGCAGATAAAGTGTAAAGCAGAGACTAAAGGAAAGGGCACCTACAGACTGTCCCACCTAGGGATTCATCCCATATAATGTAACCAAATCCAGATACTATTGTGGATGCCAAGAAGTGCATGCAGAAAGTAGCCTGATATGGCTGTCTCCTGAGAGGCCCTGCCAGAGCCTTACAAATACAGAGGCAAATGTTAGCAGCCAACCATTAGAGTGAGCACAGGGTCCCAAATAGATGAGTTAGAGAAAGGACTGCAAGAGTTGAAGGGGTTTGCAGCCCCATAAGAAGAACAAGAATATAAATCAACCAGACCCCCCACAACTCCCAGGGACTAAGCCATGAACCAAGAAGTACACATGGCTCCAGCTTAATATGTAGCAGAAGATGGCCTTGTCATGCATCAGTGGGAGGAGAGGTCTTTGGTCCTATGAAGGCTTGATAGATGTCCTAGTATAGGTGAATCCAGTGTGGGGAGGCTGGAGTGGGTGGGTGAGTGGGTGGAGGAACACCCTTATAGAAGCAGGGGAAGGGAGGATGTGTTAGGGTGTTTATGGGAGGAAAGGAAACCAGAAAATGAGATAACATTTGAAATGTAAATAAAGAAAATATCTAAAAAATGAAAAAGAGTAGCTGTTGGTAGTCTTCATATATGTAACTAACTTTGTCTATTCCATGGCATTACAACTAAATTTAAAAACAGTAAGCATATGTAAGCTTAGGATAGGGGAAAACAACTGCTCAATGCATTTAATTATGTGAGTAATGTAGAAAATGATAAGAATATAAAAAAGGAAATAGCCAACACTCATTGCCTTTATATCTAACAATTCCTAGAATAGTTGATTTTTAACTGTTAATATTTACCCTGAGTAGCAAGTATGTTCTAGGTGGATTATAATTGGCACATAAATAGAACCTGCTATGAATCTCACTAGATTACAATATGAAGAGATGGTTACATATAATTATTAAATGCTCTCTGACATTTTCTACAGGAGCATAGAGTGCTTAGAAAAAAATTTCAATTGGGAGCATGAGACAAGAAGCCTGATAGGGGATGAGAGAAAGAACCAGGAGGAACAAAAGGCTTCATGTTATTGATTTTTAAAATATTATAATTTGTATTAAAGTAAAATATTCATTATCAAGTTTTATTAACTTATTCCATTTATACACAAACAAAAGACATACCCATACGTGTATGCATGTAAAGATAGTTATGACAAGAACATATGAGTGAGGTATTTTGGTATCCATGGAATATTAGTGGTTATTAAAAACTGTAGCTGTTCAGAATCATTTGATAAAATGAGAACTTTTAGGTAATTTCAGATCCCCTACTCATATTCTGCTGATAATATTAATTCATATACAGATTACTCATAATTCATAAAAAGTGTTAATGCTATGTAAATAAATTTGTACTGTACCATTTTGAGCAACAACTTAAAGGGAAAAGGCTGGACCTATCGACTCTTCATGAAATGCTTACATATCATAATTTTTTACCATAATTTGAAGCCGTAGTCTGTTCATTTAGCAGATGTGGAACTGAAGCTATGAAGAACTGTACTGCTATAAATGCATATTCACAAACATATGTAAAGTAAATGAAGTAAATATATAATTTTCCATTAAAATAGTAAAAGGCAAAAATGAGCATACACAACTATGATGTAAGCATAAAAAAGAAAGGAAGCAAAATTAGAAGCCAAGAAACAAAAAATTTAACAAAAATAAATCAAATGTATAGGAATGTGTGATATGGGAGGGAGTATGTTGGAAATAGAGTTACTACAGAATAAGGGAAGTAGAAATGCAGAAAGAACTTGGGGTGACCCGGTGAAACCTCTGAACTTGGTATTATTGAAGTGATGAAGAACTGGGTTTTGTCAAAACCTTAAACAATCTTTGAACACAATTATGGACAAACATTACTGACGAAGATCTCCTTTTGTAAAAATTGGACATTTTATTTATTTACATTTCAAATGTTATCCACTTTCCTGGTTTCCCCTCTGCAAACTTCCTATCGATCCCCCCTTACCCTGCTTCTATGAGAGTGCTCCCTTACCCACCTACCCACTCCTGCCTCACTACCCTAGCATTCCTCTACACTCAAGCATCAAGCCTTCACCGAACCAAGTGCCTCCCCTCTGAATGATGCCTGATAGGACCCCTTCAGTTCCTTCAGTCCTTCCCATAACTCCTCCATTTGGGTGCCTGTAGTCGGGGTGAAGGTTGGCTGTGAGCATCTGCATTCATATTGGTCAGGATCTGGCAGTCTCTGAGTAGACGGCTATATCAGGCTCCTGTCATGCACTTCTTGGCATCCACAATAGTGTCTAGGTTTGGTGTCTGCATGTAGGATGTATTCCCAGGTGGGGCAGTCTCTGGATGGCCCTTCCTTCAGCCTCTGCTCCACTGTTTGTCCCTGTATTTCCATGTAAGAGGCTTGAGGCCAAGAAAAATTCTAGTAAAGAAATATTGTTTCAAAGCCACATAATCACATTCAAAAAGGTAGATTTTTTTCTTTACTAATGACATTAATGTATAATTTTTTTTTAATCCAGACAACATTGAGATAAGCTACCCTATGAAGTTGTAAAGTTTAATTTGAATGGCAGTTGGCCTGAATTATATACTGCACACATTGCTCATAAGGCATCATTCCCAGATGAGTTTATCAAGGAGATGGGTATAATATTTCCCTGGTGAGGAAGGCCCATTTCATTGTCGATGGCATCATTCTAATGGCTAGATGCATAGACAAAATTTTTTAAAAATGGAGTAAAGTTGAATTTTTCGTGCTCTCCTAGAATTGACAATTATTCTGTCATTAAGCCTGATTCAATCAGATTCCTACCTCTGAGTTTCAAGATTTGAACATGTAGCTTCCAGTTCTTAAGGGTTTTTGTGTCGGACTGATAGAGAGTCTATGGCTTTTAAATTCTTATAACATAGAATGACCTGTAAATACTGCTCATATCTTATGGTACCTAGCTTTCACAAAACATCTGATAGGATATTTTATCCTCTGGGAGGACATGAGCAAACAACTTTCATCACAATCCCCCTGTGTTTCCAAAGCATACCTCTATATATTTAATGTATATACTCTCTATCATCTATCAATCATCTATCTACTATGTATCTACTATCTATCTTCCTCTCTAACAACTTCTGTGAATCATTGAACACCTATCTACCGTATGTATTGATCTATTATATATACATGCATTTTCTGTCAATCATGTATTTTATACCCATCTATGTATCTCCCTACCTACCACCTATCATCTACTCTCTCTCTCTCTCTCTCTCTCTCTCTCTCTCTCTCTCTCTCTCTCTCTCCCTCTCTCTCTCTCTTTCTATCTATCTAATTTATCATCTACCAACTACCAAATTATGTATTAACTTATCTATCACTTCGGAGCGGATACATTGGAGAATGTTGGTTAATGGGAACTTCAAAAATAGAAATGTTATTGATTCAAATTGTGTTTATTCAATATTCATGGTCACAAAAATATTAACAAATCTAAAGTTTCTGAGAAAATAGTACTGAAAGCAAAAGCAGATAAAAATGCATTTTAAATGTGTTTCTATAGTGTCCTTAAAATAATAATAATAATAATTATGAAACAATGTTAATGCCCACACAAGGGAAATATATAATTTGACATTCTGGAAACAAATAAATGTTTAATACTTTCTGTAACACATGGGACTTATATATGAAACTGTTTATGTTTTTGTGCAGTCACTTTGGGATTTAAGGATTTTAAAATATAATGTGATCAGAATTAATAAACCCCAGTTGGCTAAAACATCCATAGCATGATGAAACTCTTTTATGTGATATATGAAAATTCAAAACATCCTGTACTTCACTTTAGAACATTCAAAACATGCTGTTCTTCACTTTAGAATGTCTGGCTTGGGATTGCCATGGCATACCTTTATGAGTTGTTTGAAAATTCGTTTGCAAAGGTTACTTCCCAACAGAATTGACATTAGTAATTGATTCAAAAGTAAACTACCTCATACAATGTGTTGATATCTCTCCAGAGTGTAGTGGTCAAAACCAAGCCAAACAAAACAAAACAGAAAAGGGTTCTCAAAATTATCTGTGTTTCCAAAGCTTACAAAGCTGGAATCAGTTTCAAGGACAAATCAGTCCATATTCCTCAACTTCGTTTTCCGAAAATCCATGGTAAGGCAGAGTTTTTACCTTCTGAAAAATTACAGATTTCTTCTTAAGTCAAAATTGGCATTTTTAGACCTTATTATTTGCTTCCCTCTGGCAGGTGCCACATTGCTGTGAACACTGCCGTTATCTGTCATCATTCCTGACATGCTCTGTCGGGGGCCCGTCAGGAAAGCTGGTCTCAGACACTACCTTAATGCAGATTCAACAATCAGAATTCTGCACTTCAATAAAACATTAAAAACATCCTTGGCAAGCATGAAGACTGAGTGCAGGTCTCTGTGGCTGTGAGCCCTCTGTGGCTTGCCTCAGGGAGCAAGATGAGTCCTCTCAGGGATTCTGTAAAGACTTGGTCAAATATTATGTAAGTGTTTGTGACCATGCTTACTTAGTCATGGCCAAACTTGTAAATGAATTTAAAATCAATGAGGTAAAATTTGGAGAAAGAGATAAGGTCTCAGTATTATCAATTCTTTAAATAATTTTTGAATTAAAAATCATTTTATACAATATATTCTGATCACATTTTCCCTCTTCCAACTCATCTCAGATCTTCCTCATCTCCCAACCATCCAATACCATACTTTCTTTCAAAGACACAAAAGAAGATTAAAACAAACAAACAAACAAACAAACAAGCAAACAACAACATCATAAAAAATTTCATGGAAAACACACAGATGTACACACTTTGAAACACAACATTAGAAACAATAATATACTATCAAAAGTTCAGGGTGATTAAAAACAAAAGTCCAAATAAAGCAATATAAAACAACAACAACAACAAATCTCCAAAAATGCCATTAAGCTGTGTTCCTTACCTGCTGCTGCACATGGGCCCTGGAATTAAGTGTGGTTTATATAATATGTAAGGTTACATTAGAGAAAACCAATTATTCCTATGTATCTGGTTGTCAATTTGACATTTGACTTTGCTTCAGAGATCACATTGCTCTTCCACTACTGAGACCCTGTCCACCCTTGACCTGCACTGGTCATCTCTGTACAGCCACAGTTTGGGAGTTTACCTGTGTATGTGTCCCATTGTGTCTAGGAGACATTGTTTTCTTGTTGTCTCCATCCTCTCTGGTTCTTACACTCTTTCTGCCTCTTCTTCTGCATAGCTTTTTGAGACCTGAGGAGAAGGCTTTCATTAGCATCTCATTTAGCACTGACTGTGGTTTTAGCTGTGGGTAGCACTGGCTTCAGTGAAGAATCTAAATTAAAACATACAGTAAAATTGTTTGCAAGACTTAAACAGATTAAGCCTATTAATTCATATAGCTAGGGTAAGGAATGTTTGGAGTAACACAAGAGTTTAGCCAAAGAATCTCCCACAGAGATTTGGCTTAATTTTCTTCAAAATTAAAATAACTAATTATAGAAGAGTAACTGTTGACAATTACAGTCTTTTAGAAAGCAATATTCAAGAAATAGATTCCATAGTCTCAAAGAAAAGATGATTGAGAAATACTTCCTTTCACTCATTGATTTTCTAAAAAGATCAACTGTACTGAATTTGGGATAGTTTGGCCTCTATGTAGATGGTCATGTGATTACTTCCTGGGTTGCTTCCTACCCATTCTGTTTCCACATTAATCATATGATGATAGTATGTCTGAGCATGAAATTTTACTCTGTCCTGAGAGTATGCTGATATCATTAAAATATTTAATTATCTGACAGTAAGCCCCACTATATTTTAATTCTTATTATGTATCATTCTAGGTTAAACATGGATAATATGATTCTTAAAAAAGAATTACTTATTGTTCTGGTTTGATTATTCATTGGTGTGACATTCCCAGAAGAAACTTAGGGAAGAACAGGTTTATTTTAGCTTTCTGATTATAGTCCTGTGTCAAACGATGGACAGGAGCTCAAGGCAGGGACATGGAGGTAAGAACTTACATAAAGTTCATTTAAGACCGCTGTTTATTGGTTTGCTTGTTCCTGTTTCCACACATATTCTTATACAGCCCAAGACAACCACACACCATAGGCTGGCTCCATCTATACCAATTAGCAATGGAGAAATCACCTCACAGTTATGTTCACAGGCTACTTGAATGGATGCAGCTCATCAGTTGAGAACTTTAATGAATTTTCATCTGTTATGACTTTAATTGTGTCTGCCTGATTCAAAAGAAAGCTTTATAGGGAAATAGTAAATACACTTATCTGTGGGTATAAGGATTAATATTTAGAATGTTCTTTGTTTAATTTTTTAATTTTTTTTTATTGGATTTTTTGGGGGGTTTCGAGATATTTTCTTTATTTACAATTCAAATGTTACCCCTTTTCCTGATCTCCCTCTGAAAACCTCCAGCCCTTATCCCCTCCCCCCTCCCTCTGCTTACCAACCCACCCACTCTCACTTCCTGGCTTAGGCATTCCCCTACACTGGGGCATAGAGCCTTTACATGATCAAGGGTCTCTCTTCCCGTTGATGACCAAATAGGCCTTCCTCTGCTACATATGTACTCTTTTGCTTCACCTCTTTGGGTCCTTTCTCTAGATCCTTCATAGGGGACCCTGTGCTCAGTTCAATGTATGTCTGTGAGCATCCACTTCTGTATTTGTTAGGCTCTGGCAGAGCCTCTCAGGGGACACCTATATCAGGCTCCTGCCAGCAAGCACTTGTTGGCATCCACAATAATGTCTGGGTTTGGTGATTGTATATGGGATGGATCCCCAGGTAGGGCAGTCTCTGGCTGGTCATCCATTCAGTCTTTTCTCCACACTTTATCTCTGTAACTCCTTGTATGGGTATTTTGTTTCCCCTTCTAGGAAGGACAGAAGTATCCACACTTTGGTGTTTCATGTGGTTTGTGAATCATATCTTGGGTATACCAAGCTTCTGGGCTAATAACCACTTATCAGTAAGTGCATATTATGTGTGTTCTTTTGTGATTGGATTACCTCACTCAGGAGGAACACTCCTCCAATACTGGTGGGATTGCAATCTGGTACAACCCCTCTGGAAATCAGTTTGGCAGTTCTTCATATGATTGGACATAGTACTACTGCAGGACCCAGCAATACCACTCCTGGGCATATACCCAGATGTTACAATAGATAAGGACACATGCTCCACTATGTTCATAGCAGCCTTATATATAATAGCCAGAAGCCAGAAAGAGCCCAGATGTCCCTCAACAGAGGAGTAGATACAAAAATGTGGTACATTCACACAATGGAGTATTACTCAGCCATAAAAAACAATGAATTTATGAAATTATTAGGCAAATGGATAGAATGTTCTTAAGAACTACAGGTAGCATAAGATTCTCCTCCAAGATACAAGACATAACAGAAATGAGTAGTAGCATAGATTTATGGGATTAGACATAAATTTAATCCTACTAAAAGTTCACTGAGCATGATGAGATAGCTTGTGGTTATCTTCAAGACATGAATATCACTATTTCCCCATTGGGGGATATATGACCATTCTGGTCACCATTGCAGATCATGAGTGCCAAAGCTGATTGGATATTGGATAGTTTTCTGTTAGTCCTCTGGTTTCCATCTTTGTCTCTCCAAAGTACTTTTTACAAACTGTGTGGTGCAATAAATAGGAATATATTTTCAATTCTGGGAGGTAACCAAGGGTACAGCAATAATCTATATTGTTGTCGAAGTCATTTAGAGTTTCTGACCTATAAATTGATGGATGTTTTACATGCTTGGTATCTAACATTTTCTTAGCTAGATTATGTATCCTGGAGAAGTAATAACACAAGTAGAATGACCTCATATGAAGTCTTAGCTAAGTGTAATGAATTCCCCCACGGATTAATTTTCTAACATCACTCATGTTAGCTATATCTTCTCCCTCCATTTATCTCTATATCGTTCTCTCTTTCAGCAGTTTAGGGCTAGGACACACAAAAATGGCCTTTCAAGTTGATTCAGTAAAAAAAAAAATAATAATTACAAATTCTCATACACTAGTCTGTGCAAGTTTTAAGACTGCAAAGAGGACTGGCAAGATGGCTTCTCAGGTAAATAGATTTGTCTCCACACCTGAGGACCTGAGTTCAATTCCTGTATTCTATATAACAAAGAGAAAAAAACTGACTCCCACAGCTTTCCTCTGATCGTCACATGTGTGTCATGGCATGCACAGTCCCATCCACAATACAAACACACATAAACTCACATAATTGATTAATTAATAAATTAAAGTTAATGCCATGTTAAAATGAAAGAAAATCTGAGGGTGTCCAGATATAAGCATGTTAATTTAGAAAAAATAGAACATATTACTGGCTTATAAATATAGTCATTATCTATGTATCTGTAATTATTTGTAAATTTCTATGTAACTGTCTATCAACTCACAAATGAAAATTCATCAACTTGTATTACACTTACTTTATATTCCAAAATATTTTAAGAAATCTCTTACTTTAATTTGAAATTGATTTCAATGAATAGAGCCTTAAACATTTCAGATAGAAGCAATCTGAAATATTTTATATGATTTGAATAGACTCTTCACATTTTTTGAGTTGAAAAATAATGCAAACTTGAGATTAAGAAGCCTTTTCTGTGGGATGGTTGGCGGATGTAACAGAATCAAATTCTTACACCTAAGCTTATACATATGAACATTATTTTGTATTCCTTTTTGTGAGTTAAAGGGAAAAGATAAGAACACCTGCATGGTAAAGGAAAAGCCCTGGCTTTGCTGAGAACAAGATGCCAAGCCATGCTGTGGAAGTTTGTGGCAATGGGATTTTATATCTGTTTTAAAAGCACAATACAATGGATATGGGTTGGGTTTTTTTTTGATTATTAAAAACAGTTTTGCTCTTGTTAGAAGCCTTAGACTGTGTTCATCATTTCTTTTGTCTTTTACACATATCTGTAGTGAAGGGCTTCTTTCCTTACACTGTAAAAACTTTTATCAATTTCATATAAATTTATAACTTATTACAATGTTACTCTGTAAATGAAATAATATTATATAATTAGTCCTAATAACTGATGATTATTTCTTCTGTAGTAAACAAATTTCCTGGATCTAAGTAAATATACATATCAAAAACCATTATCAAAAAATAGAAGAAGAGGCAAATATTTAATACTTTGTTTGTTAGATTATTTCATGGATTTCTCATCCTTTTAGGTATTGGATCCATCAAACACCGACAAATCTTTTCTGGAATATATATTCTTTTAATGGGTAGTCTATTAGACAAAATTATCTTGTTTTTATGTGTCCTGTGTACTGATATTTTTTGTGTGTGTATCTACTGACCACAGAGGTCTGCCAGTTTTTCTTTGAAAACTCATTGGTTGACATACAAACCCCAGGATCCACAGCATTCATCCAGGTCACTTACATCACCTATGGGATTTAGAATTTTAGGAAATGAATGGAGACATAAAGCTAAAGGTATTTTTGAGCCAATAATAATAAACCCTCAGTGCTTTTGACTTGTGAGTCATGTGACCTTTGCTAACATCCAAGAAACTATAAAAGTTAATGTCTAACCTTGCAAACAGTTCATAGTCATGATTATTCCCCCCATCTTGATGTTCTTTATTTCTTTTTTCTTTTTTTAGGTATTTATTTCATTTACATTTCCAATGCTATTCCAAAAGTCCCCCGCCCCCTCCCCCACCCACTCCCCCACCCACCCACTCCCACTTCTTGGCCCTGGTGTTCCTCTGTACTGAGGCAGATAAAGTTTGCACCACCAATGGGCCTCTCTTTCTACTGATGGCCTAATAGGCCATCTTCTGATACATATGCAGTTAGAGACTCAAGCTCTGGGGGGACTGGGTAGTTCATATTGTTGTTCCACCTATAGGGTTGCAGATCTCTTTAGCTCCTTGGTTACTTTCTCTAGCTCCTCCATTGGGGGCCCTGTGATCTATCCAATAGCTGACTGTGAGCATCCACTTCTGTCTCCCACAGATGCTCAGGCAAAGCTGTCCTGGGCCATAATCATGATTTTAATGCTTACTAACATGAACATGACTAGGATTTGATGTTCTCTTCAATGGAAAGAGTAATGTGTTATAGAGTTTAGAAAATTAAGTAATAACACCAACAAACAATTTATGAAATTAAAGAAGCATATGATCTAATCTTAAAATGATTTAATTAAGACTATCTTGTTTAATACTCACATGTATACCTGGTTGAGGTATACTGGATATGGGATGGCAGGTGACAGGTTTCCGTCAGTTGTTTCATTTTCATTGTAAATGAGTAGGGCTTTAGGGGAGGCTCTCTGTCTTGATAGAGGAAATCAGAATTCAAGTTTGTGGTTATTCCAGGAATAGTATATAGTATATGTGATCTTTTGAATCAAAAAATCATTACCAAGGGCCATTCAGGATGCAATATTTGGCACTGTTCTTGGAGCTTCAGTTTATTTTATAGTTCACAGAAGGGAAAAAATCTTTTCTTCTCAATCTCTTACAAAATAAATACTATAAAAGAGGTGATAGCAACTCATCCAAGATTCATTCTTAGAAGTTCATAGCAGGGTAAACCATGAAATCCACCCTTCAGAAACAGAACACATAGCTATGGCTTCTTCTTACATTGGAACACTGTAAAACCATTCCCAGCTTCTAAAATTTATGAGAGATTAAAGGTTATCTACTTAAGACATATGTGTCAATTTTGGTTCTGCATAAAAACTACTAACTTAAACATGTGTGACTAAAATCATTATCTTATTCAATTACAATTTTGTGTATAGACTATCAACATGTACTTATTCTTATTTGTAATTATATAATACACCTAAAAAGCACCATGTTTTATTTTTGAGAGATAAAACTGAACTGATTGTTCACTGACAAACTAAAATGCAAGATGATATTAATAGCCTCAGGAAAAGTGTCTGAAGAAATATTAGAAAAGTGTGATATGAGGATTATTCCAGATCAAGATTGCATAAGAGAAAAGTTACTTCTGAAGTGATCTGTGCTTTTGTTAGTTGACAGTGAACTAGGGACAGAGTCTTTGAAGAGTAAGGGGTTGGGAAAACAAATTGAGCAAGAAAGTGAAAAACATTCACAAACTTTTGCAAGAATAGGGAATTGTTTCTTATGAATGTTGTAACATTATTCTACCATATTTCTGATTCCTAGAACAGTGTTATATCTATAATGTCTACAATATGCACATAGTACATATTCCATAAATTTTGCTAACTTAAATTTTTTTCTTATAGTATGCTGTTCTTCTGAAATATTTCTGAGGTCCAAGGGAGCTAGGGATATAAGAGTTAGAGTTTTGCTTGTCTTTGTTGTTTTAGTTTTACACAATGAAGGCTAGCTATGCATAACTGTACTTGTAATTTCGTAACACTGTCAAATTGTTGGACAAGGAATTTACTTGGTTTGAGGATTGGCTTAACTCTGACTGTATTCTGGTGCTGTGTAATCAAACATAGTTTTTAAAGCTTTTTCATAGTGTTCTCCACAGTTGAGCATTACCCTAGGGACCTGTCAAAGCATTGCCTGAGGTGATATCATATTTTTGTGCTTATAATTGTAAAAATGGAGGTGCAGTTTCACGGCATATACTTGTACTGGAACAGGTCTGAGGAGCAGTGTTTGCCGAAACATAAGGAGAAAGTGGTAAGGAGAAAGAGGCTGGATTCGTAAGTCAATTTAGCAAGATGATTCTTGCTCTAGGCAATCTGGAATGTCACTAGTGAAAATAATAGTAATACTACAGTAAGTGCTAGGATAGTAAATGTGGTAAATGCCAAAGAGAAAAGGGACAGAGATAAAAATCTTGAGTAGTCTAGACCATATAACAAATGTACCACTCATCTCATCTGCCTGTGCCTGGTGACTATTATCTCTGAGACAAGTTCATATAGAAGATAGCTCTCAGGCTCAAAGATACTAAAATAACAGGTGCTTCTTCTTCTTCTTCTTCTTCTTCTTCTTCTTCTTCTTCTTCTTCTTCTTCTTCTTCTTCTTCTTCTTCTTCTTCTTCTTCTTCTTCGTCCCCCCTACTCCTCCTCTTTCCTCTCTTCTTCTAGGATAATCTATGTCCAGAGAATCATCGAGGATTAAGATGTAAAGAGCATAACAATCCTGTCTCAATTTTATGTGTAGCCCTTGTTGCTTTTTCTACTGAATCACATTTTGACCAACTCCGCTCTCCAAAATGCTGTGCAAAGTCTACATGTTAATATGTTTAAGCCAATAATAGTCCTGCATTCATTTCACCACATTTTCTGAAGATGCTGAACTAAGACAGTTAATAACTACTTCCTGCATTAATCAAGTATACACTGGAAATAAGGATCTTGCTACTGTTAGTCAATTAATGTCTAATAGCTCCTGACATGCCAATTTTGACCCATCATTGCTTAGGGAATATTTTGCCCATGAAGAATACCTAGGTAAATTCACATAACTTGAGGATATTTCTCACTTTCCTTTTGTTTTATGGAGATTCAAATTTAGACTGGAAGATATTAAACCTACCTAAGAACATAGGATGCTCATTAGGACTTAAACACCTGGCTTGGGACCACCAGTTGCAAAAGCACTGCAATCCTAATTCACTGGAAGGCCAACAGAAACAAAATGTATCACACACTTAAACAAAGAAAATAGAACTAATAAGAACAATAAGAACTGTCTTGACACAGGCATCATGGGTGGCAAGTAAAAAGATTTTCAGGGTAGAATTTCCATCTTGGCTAGGTTTCAAATATCCAGTAAGCCTAGACACTTGGTTGGGTATGAAAGCAAGTCAAACAAGAGCCATCGTCCATGTTGAGGTACCTCCAGAGAGGTAAAGCACAATTTTCCGTGTAGAGACAGAAACATGATGCTGAACAAGACTTCTTTCATCTGACTTTCAGAGCAGACCTTCCAATGCCCACTCTTCCACAGAGAAGTCAGGGGCTTCTGATAGGAAGATAGAGAATGACCGCAAAACAGACACTGTTACCACAAATGCTGAAAGTGTTAACTATACTGCAGCTTAAGCAAAGAGCAATCATGACAACCGGAAGTTCCGCTCCAGATCCATGCAGAACTCTAAAGTGCTTTAATGGATTGGAGGATGTCTTTTAAGTTCAGGAGGATTTGAACTCCCTTTCATTTTTCATTTAAATAATATCAATTGAATACCTAGAAACTGTCATTTTCCAGGTGTTGATGTTACATATTTATTTTTACATTAGACTTTTGTCTAGAGTCAAACATAATTAGCTCCAAGGATCCACAGAAAATAAAATTCTAATTATGAATAAGGTTAAACTAGGTAAATTATACAGAATGCTAATCAATAGCATATTCCTGTAGCGTTTTTTAGAATTCTTGTAGTATCTAGTTGTTTACGATGTTAAGGTATTTCGCCTCCTAGAGAGCTTGCAAGCTACTAAAGAGCAGGGTGTCTTTGTCATTATGTCTTGTTGAGCAGAGAGAAAAAATTAAAATTTATCAAGAAGCACTTGTTCAGGAAAACAAACAAGAGCAGATTCTGGCATTGTAAATGCTATAATACTCTTAGTGTTAATTTGCAATAATGAACAAAGTTGGCTGAGCTATCTGATTGTATATTGTAATGATTTGATACAAAAGTCCTCATTTTAAGTATGTAGAGAATTATGCATGACTCATTTATATGGAATAGTTTCCTATCATCCACAGCTGATCCAGTCAGAATGATTACTCTCTAGTTTAATCAAATTGGAAAAACAGATGGTTTCCAATTTTCTTCATTAATAACCCATTTCAAACTGTTGACTCATACTTGTGGAATATTTTTCTATCTTTTGTTCAGGTCACTTCTATAATTGCTACCCATGTTTGTTAAATGTTTAATGGATTTTAGTGACACTAGCAAAAAACAAAAGTATTAGCATTGTTTTCAATGTCAAGTTTCAAATAAAGAAACAAATAAATAATATAAAACATGTTCAATGTTGTTGGAGGTTTCCTTGCCTCTGCTCTCCTAGCTAAAACCATTAGACTAAAAATTGCTTCATTAAAGTAGAGGCCATCTATTAGTTCTGCGATTTCTTTGTGCAGGACATTTTTGCTTCTGTTTTACTATCAAGGGCTGTGGCTGAAGGCAGCCTCCTGGACGACAAACACATGCCTGTGCTTCTCTCTTCCTTCTGGAGTTCTCTGAAACACATGTTACTCCCTAAAGAGGGCTTTAAGGGCCATTGTTTGTGCATACTCATTTCAATTGTTGTAGCGATGCAGTTAAGAGGAAACTTAATGGAGAGGTGGAAATGTCCCCTGATGGGAGAATGAGATGTTCCCTAAGAATAAAGGACCTGTCATGTCCACATGTGCACATTTTGGGAAGCCTTATGTATAAACAATGTGTTACTCACGTTTTAACACAGCTTTTTCTAAACATGTACTCTCAAGAAAATCTATATTGTAGAAAAATAATATAGAAAGCCCCACTGGTATCTGTCTTTCCAAAAGATATGTTTTGCATTTAGCTATTTGATTTCTAACATGTTGTTATTCTCAGTGTTTACCTGTATGGTTTCTGTTCATTTGCATAAGCCTAGGAAGTTTGAGAAATGTAAGTTGCTGCTAACTTGTGGTAAATATCAGGGTTTAAAAATAAATTATATTAGATATTTCAAGAATTCAGTATGACTATCATATATTAATGGTCAAATAATTTGGACTTTACTTACCTTAGTTTAATTTACAATCCACATTTGATTCATTTTGTAAATCCATTTATTAAAATAGTACAGGGTTGCTACTGAATATTCTCACCATTGGCTATTCTTTTTAAAAAATTTTTACATTATTGAAAATAGATTCTTATTCATTCCAACCACAGTTTCCCCACACTCCCACTCCTCCCAACTCCCCCAACTTCCCCTATTCTCCAGACCCACTCCCCTCTGCTTTCACTTTAGAAATAACAGGCCTTCAAGAGAGGATATCCAAACAGGACAAACAAGATACAATAAGATAGGACAAACTCAAGAAGCTCTGTTGCTTCTGCCACCCACTTGCTCTCCTGTGTATACTGGTCTCAGTGATCCCAAGATGTTGGGTGTGCTAGGGCCTGCCTTTGTCCTTTGTCCCTGTTCCTGCTTGCACAAGACCCTCTGGGTTTTATGGAACAGATGTTGTGTTCCACTTTCTTGATCTCAAGATCCTGGGTGTGCTAGGGCGCCTGCAGCATGGAGAGTCAATGGTTGGATCTTAGGTAGCAATCCTGTACTATTTTAATAAAATAGAATTGACAGAACAAATATTAGAGATAAACTTCCCCGGGTATGGAACTTCAGGGTGTAAACACATTTCAGAGAGATAACTAAAGAAATATATCTTCAAGGAGGGGGAGGGGAGAAAATGGTATTGCAATACATATAAAATTAATACAGAAGGACTGACAGCTTAAGAGAAGGATAGAGGACTTAAAACCAGAAGTAGGTAGAGCTGGGATGGAGAAAAAGGACAAGAAGAGTGAATAAGAATCAGGTATGTAAACTCTATCACTTCAAATGTTCACATAAAAACATTAAAAGTTATTGATATAATCATCCCTTTTCAAGATCTATGCAAAGAATCTAATTAGAACTTGACTATTCTTTTCAAAAGTAGTACCCATGATAACTTAATCAGTTCCCACTGAACCTAGCCCATTCAAAGTCAGAGCACATTCTAAAACATGAAACATTTGTGGAAATAAACCATAGAAAAATCATAGCACAAACCAAGGGCCAAATTTCAATAGAAGAAAACATTTTATGTGCTTGAGGGAAAGAAATTCTCTAACAGTTTTTATTACATTTGTCTCTGCTGATCACAGGAAAGGTCTGAGCCTACAGAAAGTTCGGTGCCAGTGATGGAGTTGGCAGAATGGGAGGGAATAACAACTGACTCATCTCTTGACCTTAGTCATATCAAGCCTTGACTTTATAATCACATGTTTATTATCATATATGTGACAGAGATTTAAATTGTGGCCTTATCCAAGTAACACAATCTGGTTATTTAAAAAAAAAAAGAAAAGAAAAAGAATAGAACTTCTTTCCACAATTTCTGAGATAGGAGGCTCAGTTTAGATTGATACAAAAATTTAACAAAAATAACATTCCAAACATTGAATAAAATTTTTAAGAAGACCATTGGTTATTCTTATATATACCCCAGTAGTGTTTTAAAAAATAATCAAAATTATTATAACATATGGAAACTGTAAGATAATTTTAACAATGGTACATGTATATAAACTATAAACTTATGAATACAGACATACAAAGCAATTGCTTCCAATTGTAAATTGGAATGAAATAAATAGTTTATCTAATTTGGAACTAAACAGAAATGATCAGAAAAGGAGCTGCACTGTTTTGACTGGATTGAAAAGGACAATCATTAAGAGATTAATATATTAAAAAAGAAAAAAAGAAAAAAGGGAGTGGAAAGAATCCTCACAAATGATTATAAATAAAAAGAATTCACTTTAAAAAAAGAGATAAATATATATGAAAATCATGATAAAAATAACACTAAGAGAAAATATGAGCAAGGTCTCAGGACTGATTTCAAAACTACTACTAACTAAAAGAAATAACAGTTGGGATAAAAATCTGGGGGATGTCCTTTTACACAAACACAGAAGGCTCTGTAGTTGTTTACCTACAACCATTTATAGCTACCAAACTTCTAACTCAAAGAGGAAAAAATCCCGAAAGCTTGATAGAAACAAATTATGGTATACCTGGACAGGCTTCTTGGAAAAGTAGTTATGGCAGGTGGTGTATAAGAGTTGTGTGATCTCCAGAGCAAAAATCCACAAGTTTTATGGGACTAAAAATAAGAGATTGGTTAAACATTAGGAAACATATGAAAAGAAGACCAAATATTTTTATCATGGTTTGAGTATGTCTATTCATATAGCATTCCCTAGTATTGATTATAAAATCCTACTAAAATGTCTTTAAAATGTAGGTATTAACATTACCAACTCCATGTATGAAATATAAAAATTAAGTTACAAACCTTTTTATTTTAAAGTATTTTAATCTTTGTTTACAAATACCTTATCATTGTTTAAAATGAATTTCAATAAAGAATTAAATTTATAATTTATAATCATGAGTGAATGTGTGTAGTTCCACAATTAGGTGTTAAGTCCTGAAATATTAGGGACAGAAGAAAATAAAATGTCTACAAGTTAAATACAGAGACAAATGAAAAGCCAACTCTTTCTAAAGGTTCAGATAATGTTATAAATGAATATATTTGAGAAAATGGAAAAACTGATTTCATAAATGCCATATAACTACAATGCTTACTCATGACGATAAGTACAATAGACTTATTGTTTATTTGATGTACTGTTTAAGCCTTCCAAGACAACGTGTAATATTTAATGGATGTTCATACTAGCATGGCTTATGTTTGTCTTCTAATTATTAGAGAATGATTGTGATCTTGCCTTTGGTTGGTCCTTTATTTTGCCACTGGTTATGGCTATTTGCAATCTTCTCTAACAATAGTATTTTCTTCTTTTTTTTTTTTCCAGAGTTTTAATTTTACAAGAAGTCATGATAACAGAGTTGGCTTTTTTTTTAAAAAATATTTTTATTAGATATTTTCTTCATTTACATTTCAAATGCTATCTCAAAAGTCCCCTATACCCTCACCCCGGCCTGCTCCCCAAACCACCAACTCCTTTCTTGGCCCTGGCATTCCCCTGTACTGGGGCATATAATCTTTTCAAGACCAAGGGCAATGATAATATTTTTCAAGATCTTCATTTTGCTGTAACTCATTCTCTGAATGCTTGCAATTTCTGCGAACATGAGTCTCATCTTGTAAAGAGGCTCATTCTTTTTTCTTTTTTTCTCTTTTTTTTTCCTCTTTTTTTAATTAGGTATTTTCCTCGTTTACATTTCCAATGCTATCCCAAAAGTCCCCCATACCCACCCCCCAATCCCCTACCCAACAACTCCCCCTTTTTGGCCCTGGTGTTCCCCTGTACTGGGGCATATAAAGTTTGCAAGTCCAATGGGCCTCTCTTTCCAGTGATGGCTGACTAGGCCATCTTTCGATACATATGCAGCTAGAGACAAGAACTCTGGGGTACTGGTTAGTTCATATTGTTGTTCCACCTATAGGGTTGCAGTTCCTTTTAGCTCCTTGGGAACTTCCTCTAGCTCCTCCATTGGGGGCCGTGTGACCCATCCAATAGCTGACTGTGAGCATCCACTTCTGTGTTTGCTAGGCCCCAGCATAGTCTCACAAGAGACAGCTACATCTGGGTCCTTTCAGCAAAATCTTGCTAGTGTATGCAATGGTGTCAGCGTTTGGAAGCTGATTATTGGGATGGATCCCTGGATATGGCAATCACTAGATGGTCCATCCTTTCGTCACAGCTCCAAATTTTGTGTCTGTAACTCCTTCCATGGGTATTTTGTTCCCATTTCTAAGAAGGGGCAAAGTGTCCACACTTTGGTCTTTGTTCTTCTTGAGTTTCATGTGTTTTGCAAATTGTATCTTATATCTTTGGTATCCTAAGTTTCTGGGCTAATATCCACTTATCAGTGAGTACATATTGTGCGAGTTCCTTTGTGATTGGGTTATCTCACTCAGGATGATGCCCTCCAGGTTCATCCATTTGCTTAGGAATTTCATAAACTCATTCTTTTTAATAGCTGAGTAGTACTCCATTGTGTAATGTACCACATTTTCTGTACCCATTCCTCTGTTGAGGGGCATCTGGGTTCTTTCCAGCTTCTGGCTATTATAAATAAGGCTGCTATGAACATAGTGGAGCATGTGTCCTTCTTAACGGATGGGACATCTTCTGGATATATGCCCAGGAGAGGTATTGCAGGATCCTCTGGTAGTACTATGTCCAATTTTCTGAGGAACTGCCAGACTGATTTCCAGAGTGGTTGTACAACCTTGCAAGAGGCTCATTCTTGTTATGCCTGCCTACGGTTTCTCTGCCATCCTGCATTGCTAGGTTACCTATTGGAAGTTTTAACAATGGTTTGATGGAATTCTTCCTGAATCATTTTCTTATTTCTAAATAAAAGGAAGAAAAAAGTACACATGCATAGAAATAAAGCTTCTTTTGATCCTTCTTTTTCTCCTTTAAATACATATAGAAAAATGCATCTTTTTACACTGTCTCCTTATATAAATATCTTCCTAGGTAGTTATGCCTTAAAAAAGAATCTTTTAAAAATACACTTTACATTCCACTTTAAAACCCAGTCAACTCAGAAAATATTCCTAGTATTAAAAGCTACAATTCTTTCTGTTATCAGTAAATCCCTTATATTTTTCAATGTATTACAATAATCTCCTTTCTTCCTCAGACTGTCTATAGAAGAACATCTTTTACATTCAAGGATATATCTTAAATCAGTTCTAGCCATGAACCAGTTTGCTAAGGATTTATCTGAAGCTGCCACATTTTAATAAAAATTGGACTAATGAATTTTTGGCTATGTAGAAACAGAAAACAACAAAATAGTGTAGACTGATTTTAAATTAACATTGATTTGTCAAAATAACCTCATTGTAGTAGAATTCACTGATGTCTTTTAAATATGAAATATAAGCAAATGCATATATAGATTCAAATGGTTTTGCTTCAGAGAAATGACAATTCTATAAAATCATAGACACTTAAAATACAATAGCCTCTCTACAACACATATATTTTGCCTTAGGAGTAAGCACAGAGCCCTCTGTATCCTATACCCAAGACTTGGGATTGTTAGAATCAAAGTGTCAGCTGGGATTTGACTCATAAGATTAAAAGCAGAATAAAATTCTCTGCAGACATACTTAAGAATAGGTGTCTCTTTTCTAGACCAACAAAATGGCTTTGCAACAGCTTTTTCATAATGGGTTTAACCATGTCAGACAAGCACAGCATTCTCTCAATTTTGACTAAAAAAGCAGAAATGTATCAAGAGATTTAAATCTACAAAATATGTCATAGAATGCATTTAATCATGAGAATGCAGTCCTTCATATTTACTATGCAAATCTACACTCCACTTGAAAAGATGCTACCAAAATGACCTCTAACAAAGGTCCAAAAAGAACAGCAAAGTTTGAGATATATCCAATATTTTTTTCAGAGCTGTAACATAATTATATACATAGTCACACTTAAAATAGGTTTATTTGTGTCCCCAAATTCATTCTCTCTCTCTCTCTCTCTCTCTCTCTCTCTCTCTCTCTCTCCCCTATATGATATATATGTATGAATACAAATTAATGTTAGATATGTGTATGGTAAAACAGCACTGTATTTTTTATCACTACATCTACTGCAAAGATATTTTTACTTTAAAGTAGAGGAATATAAATGGGTGAATTTTCTAAACATCTGGAGTTCTTTCTTCCCACTTAACACAGCTTAAATAAGCAGATGTTCTCTTAACTCTTTGTTCATCTAGCCAAGCACAAACACCTGGATTTCAAAAAATTCTTTTTTAATAAAGGGAAAATATGTAGTTATGGAGTAAGATCACCAATCATCATTAACATTTTGTTTCTAATTATATCTTCAATAGGTTCCAGAGGATACAGTGTGAAAACTTGGATAGTAATAAAACATGTTGAAGAAGTCATTTAAACTAATAATCCAAATGTGTCACCTTTTCTGAAGAGATTCAACTCAATGAATATTCTTCTGACACCTGGCATGCTATCAAGAGTAGATTTTTAAAAGAATATGTGTTTGAAACCTAGCCATATGTAATAAGAAATAGCATTTCCATTTTATTTAATTTTTAGGAAAATTAGAACTCATAGTAGACACTATTTTATTGAGGCAGATGATTTAAATGATCAATATGCAGCATTCTCCAACCTTGATATAGAAGTAGAAATTAGACAAATGTTTTAGGAAGGCCCATCAAAACTTCAACTGGTATGTTTTTTGAATTTCAAGTGAATAATTTTTTATAACTACAATTCTCAGTTTCAGCAGGAGTTCAGAGCATCTCCAAAGATCATTTGGCTATTTTTGATTCAGACCAAAGCAGATGAAACAATCATTATGCATACTGTAAATCAAAGTACTTGGGAAATAAACACACTTCCCTTCATCTGCTGAGCCACTATTTACATGCATATCCTGAACTGTTTATTCTATTGATCAAAACTCGTCAATGAATCAAATTTGTACTGGCATTGGGGAAATGAAAAGCTCATGTTAACAATTTGGAAGAATAATAAAGTTCTTAATATTCTGCATAACTTGGCAAAATAGGCTATGCAGGTGTGTAGTTTGAAAATAACATGCTTTCCAGTGGATTGAACTTTGGTTTGAGTCCCAGTTTTCTCAAACATTATTCAACTGAATTACAAGCAGCCAGGAAATGCACAATAATTGACTATCTAATACCATATAGTTTGCACTGATGATATGCGCGTGCATGTACACACACACTCACACAAACATACACACTCACACACACAGACATACACACTCACACAGACACACGCACACACACACACACACACACACACACACACACACACACACACACACACAAACACACACATGCATGCACACAGGCAGACACAAATGCATATATTGAGATAACTGTATAGATTGTATCAGAATTCCGTTATTTTTAGCTGTCAAATTTTCCCCATATGTAAGAGCAAGGACAGAGATCGCTTTAGGCTTCTTAGGGCTTCATCAACATGACAACTAGAGCCACAAGTCTCATCAAGAGAGTTCCTATAAAGCTCACAAAGATATTTAAAGATTCTACTCCCTTAAAATTTTATTTGGGAGATTTCAATTTGCTTGCCACCTCCTGGCTAAGAACTGTTCTGAGCAGCTACAAAGCCTAGTAGCTTGACCATAGTCATTAAATGCCATTATTTTTCCACATTCAGACCCTATCTTTCTTTTTCTTCTCCTTGTATGCTGATAAGATGGAATCTTGTACAATATAATAATAGTCTCAGGAGTGTGCATAATAGTCAGAGATCTATAAGGCTATCAACGTTAAAAAAAAAACAAAACAAAAAAAAAAAAAAACAAAACAAAACAAAACCAAAACCAAAAACTTCTTCACAATAGAAAATCATTATAAAAGGTGGGTGAGAAAATAGACACCTAAGAGATTGTCTTAATTATTTCTACCACAGTTATGAAGAAAATCAAGCCTCTTCATTTCAATCCTTGAGTCTTTATTCATAATGGATTTACTACTATTAAACATGATCTAACTACTTTTTTGGTATTTAATCCCTTACTGTTCCAAATAATGCAAACAAAAAAATGGGTGAAATTATGGGAAAACACTCATGTAATAATAACTACAGCACAAATGAATAAATATCATCTTCAGAAATGTACCAGTTAAGCACTGCTTTGAAGTGACTCATACATAGGTGAGCACCTGGAATTGTGTCTTCACATCCTGCTCACCTGAGAATCATTATGAGACTGTATCTTAGACGTGGGTTCCAATGATATGCAAAGACAGGCTGGATGACTCTGGGACCAGTTTAGGAGATGCATGCTTTAGTTAATGGTTAGCCTTGGCAAATTGTAAATGTCTTACACCAGAGGTGATGCTGAAACCCTTTAGAAGCCAGCCCTGGAGTTTCCAGGGCATCTGTACAGTCATGAGTGTAAGGTGGGTCACATAATTCATCTACCACCTGGGTGGGAGGGTGATAGCACTTATTTGAAGAGTTATGATGATTAAGTTTTAATCATGTAATTTGATAAGTGTAAGTCTAGCATATATTAGATAACTGTCTATCATGAGTTTGTTCCATTTAAAATTGTTCCTTATTAAGATAATTTTAGCATACAATGTTCCGTACTCTCAGGGAGTGAATAGATTTTTGTAAAAATTCAAACTGACCAATTTTGCCTTATGTTCTTCATATCTCTTCCTATGAAACATTCCACATATAGAGCATCCTGCAGTAGAAAGGCTGTATATTTGGCTGAAAGGCACAACACCACTGTGATTCTTCTTAATTTGCATGATAGAGAAGCATTCTGTCCCTTTAGCTTACACACTGAATACATGCAAGCACAGTCTTTTTCAGCTTTGGGCACTTGCCATGTCTGCAGGAAAACCTAGGTTCTGTTTGCTTATCATTTTAGTCTTCAACCAATAACATTTGTAGCAAAGTTTTACAAAACACACACACACACACATAATATATATGTACGTGTGTGTGTGTATATATATTTTTTTCAAGTTAAAGACTCCAAATAGAAGTAGTTTTGTTTTCTTTAGTTTGTGCATATTTTTATTAAATAATATAGAAAGGGCATAACTAGAAGCTGGAAGGTATAATGTATACACACCTCTATTTAAACTGAAAACACAAGTATCATTGACATAAGACACTGCAAATATGGATACAGTAATAGAGTACCATCTTACGTATTACAGTATACAATTTCCAGAATGAATTCATCAAGATATACAAGGGTATCCCACTTACGTGAACGATCCCTGTTTCACTCCATGCCTTCATAATCTTATGACAATGCAGACCTCGTTTCATTTCTCTAGTGAGCTTGGTTTCTGCCTTTTCACAGTTGAAGAATTTCGAATTTATCTTCAAAAAGCTTTAGGAATGAAGTGATTTGATTAATCCATTCTAATGGAGCTGAAACAACCAAGTAAGAGTGTTTATTAATTTGTTCATAGTAATCCAAGTTATATTTTGAACGGACTGTAAAACAGATATAAAGAGCATGGGGCAATCTGAAGAGTACAAACAAATTGGTTAATTATTATTCACTATTGTGGCTTAGTATGTCAAGATCTGTTAAGGCAGTCATACAGTTATGAGTTTTAATTGTTTCATACTCAAACAATAATTTGGAGTCAGACTTGAAATCTACTGAGAGAATTGTGTTCATTGTTATCATCAACTACTTGAGATCATGTTAATTATAAAATTTGTACTTTGAACTAATATATATTAAATTTTCATCCTCATTTTAGTGAATTTTATCATATTAACTTCCTAAATATTATAGAACAGTGATTGTGCTTACAATAGTGACTTAGAAAATGCAAACACTATATAAAGCATTCAGTGTATATTTATGAAGTCCATTACTTTAATTAATTACATTATTTTAATTAAGTTACATACTTCATGTTTATGGTCTGTCTTTTCTAGTATAAGGTAAGAAAATTGGAAAGGCTTTTTAATTCACTGATGTATCTGAGCACCAATAATAGCACAAAGGATATTAACTGCATTGTGCCATATTGTAAGACTAGTATTCAGCATCATCTATTAAGCGTAAATAGGACGATTGAGTGAAAGGTGACTTCAAATTGATATGAATACAAAGGAAAAGAATTACTACAAATGTCACATGAGGAATGAGAAATTTCATATAAGAATAGAAAAAGTTTAGCTGGTGGGATTGTTCCTTTCAGTAAGTAGGTGTCATACCAAAAAAAAGGAAAAAAAAGGAGTGTTTATATCACACATACCTAAAATGCTGATTATTATAAGAAATTTGGTCAGTAAATGGCTTGTATAGAAGAACTGAAACAAATTATTTGGTAACATCAGGTGTTAGATTAAATATTTTCTATTTTGCTTCTCTAATGTGTAACATAACATTATTCTAAGAATATATTAGATAGGGTTTTGGAATTTATACGGAATTATTTTGGATAGATAACTAAAAGTTTTATTAAATATATTTAAAATAAATCTATGTGTTTGACAATAATAGTTACGCCTTAGTGATGAACTCAAGTTATCATTTTTTGTTTCTAAGTTATGCTTTTTGAAATTATAATAATAAAAATATGTAGATAAACAGAAATAGCCATATTTTCATTCTACTATTTGGCATCGAGCTATTTATTCACTTTGAAGTTATCCTGTACTTGGCCATAGGAGTTGGTCTTACTCACTCAATGTTATATGTATGAAAAGTAGTGTTAAGAGCATACAAAGAAAAAGAAAAATCCATGGTGGTGCGGTGTAGAGCTTTACTTCTTAAAGTTGTCTTAATATAAGAGAAAAAGAAAAGAAAATATAGTCACAGTGACTAATGAACGAGAAAAATAGAGAAGGTGGAAGCAGGAGGAAGAGAGGTGAAATGAGATTGAAGTGCTAGACAGCAACTGGTATCTAGGTTAAGTAAAGAATGTGGATTTTATTTTGAGAACCATGGGAATCTTTTAATCAAATTAGGTAGAATTAAATGATAACTATTTGAAAACCTAACTGAACAAAAGGAACAAATTAAGAAAGGATTGTCAGATTGACTGGCAGGAGAGTTAGCTGGAGGATACTGACATCATAGGTGGCCAGATGAAGTTTTAAATTACACGGTTTAGAACTGCCATAAGGGGTAAAGATAAAAGATGTGTTATTACACATATATCTACTAATTTTGCTAATAACTTTGCATGTGCAATAAATAAAATAAATAAATAGCATCTCCCTGAATATTCTGGTTAAGACTTGTACTTATGATCATGATTGAAGACATGTAATAGCAGCATTAGGGAAAAAATACTGGAAGTAACTATTTGAATACATGGTAAAATATGAGATGTGGAATTGTGTACACTAGTGCAATAAATTGATGCAATATCCATATACATAAGGATACATATTATTTTAATAAAAACTAAATAATTTAAAAGAATTAAAGTCTAGGACTTAATGAATTACCAGATATATGAGAAGGTTACACAAGACTTCTACTTTCCTCACTTAAAGGGGAAAATAGATAGATTAATAGATTTAATATTTTCATTATATTGTCACAGTTATGATTCCCTCAAATAATACCATTGCAGCAGCAACTTTTAAGTAACAGCATCCTGCGTGTTTGTTCAAATATTATTCATTTTCAGAAACAACAAAAATGTTAGTGTGTTTTTCTCTTTCTTTTCCTTGAATTTAAATTCAGTAGCATGGGGACATTTTTGCTTCAATGAATGAATTGTATAAAAGGACCAAGTTTCCAAAATCATAAAGCTTTCATGAGTTTTTTAAAATGCCCTAAATCAATGTAAAGCAATCAAGACAACTGAACTATAAAAATGAATGTGTGTAGCCTTGACTTGATTTTATTTGGGTAGTGTAGTGCATTGATTGACATTTGAAAAATGTTGTGTTCAATACTTAACCTCCTGAGAGAATAAGGAATAGCCACAAATCCAATAATCCCCATCTGCACATAAGTGAACTATCATCCTGAATTTACCCTTGCAACTTTCCATTTTGACCTACATTTGTTTGACTATGGAAGACAGTTTCATTTCAATAGAGTAAAATGTGAATTTTAACATCAATTCATCACAATTTGCTGTCTTTAGAATTTGCCAATAATAAGGCAAATATTTAGGAAAAATTCAATTTCATGACCAGTTTTAAAGCATACCAAAAGCATCTATTCCAGTCCTCACCTCATATCTCTGTTGTCAAAACCAGAGGTGTGTGAGAGCTTCCACAGGGGAAGCTAGGAGCCATTCATTTTAGTGCCACAGCCACATGGTCCCCAGAGATTTGTATCCTTCTCTGTGAAGTAGGTGTTTCTCTTGCTAGTGATGCTGGGCTTTAAGGAGGGCATGCCCTGGTCTCATTTCAGGGTCACTACAGTGTTTCTGCTTATATTTTGCTGTTGTTGTTAGTACATGAGAAATGCTTATTTTATTATTTTTTTAGCTTTTTTATTCATTTACATTTCCAATGCTACCCCAAAAGTCCCCCATGCCCTCCCCCCACTCCCCTACCCACCAACTCCCAAATCTTGGCCCTGGCATTCTGCTGTACTGAGGCATATAAAGTTTGCAAGACCACTGGGCCTCTCTTTCCACTGATGGCCAACTAGGCCATCTTCTGATACATATGCACCTAGAGACATTAGCTCCGGGGGTACTGGTTAATTCATATTGTGGTTCCAACTATAGGGTAGCAGATCCTTTTAGCTCCTTGCGTACTTTCTCTAGCTCCTCCATTGGCAGCCCTGTGATCCATCCAATAGCTGACTGTGAGCATCCACTTCTGTGTTTGCTAGGCCCAAGAATAGTCTCACAAAGGACAGCTATATCAGGGTCCTTTCAGCAAAATCTTGCTGGTGTATGCAATGGTGTCAGCATGTGGAGGCTGATTATGGGATGGATGCCTGGGTATGGCAGTCTCATGATGGTGCATCTTCTCTTCTCAGCTCCAAACTTTTTTCTCTGTAACTCCTTTCATGCGTGTTTTGTTCCCAATTCTAAGAAGGGGCAAAGTGTCCACACTTTGGTTTTCATTCTTCTTGAGTTTCATGTGTTTTGCAAATTAGATCTTATATCTTGGGTATTCTAAGTTTCTGGGCTAATACCCACTTATCACCTAGTACATATCATGTGAGTTCTTTTCGGATTGGATTGCCTCACTCACGATGATGCCCTCCAGGTCCATCCATTTGCCTATGAATTTCATAAATTCATAGTATTAAAGAGCTGAGTCATACTCCATTGTGTAAATGTACCACATTTTCTGTATCCATTCCTCTGTTGAGGGGCATCTGGGTTCTTTCCAGCTTCTGGCTATTATAAACAAGGCTTCTATGAACATAGTGAATAATGTGTCCTTCTTACCAGTTGGAACATCTTCTGGATATATGCCCAGGAGAGGTATTGCAGCATCCTCCAGTAGTACTATGTCCAATTTTCTGAAGAACTTCCAGACTGATTTCCAGAGTGGTTGTTCAAGCTTGCAATCCCACCAACAATGGAGGAGTGTTCCTCTTTCTCCACATCCTCACCAGCATCTGCTGTCACCTGAATTTTTGATCTTAGCCATTCTGACTGGTGTGAGGTGGAATCTCAGGGTTGTTTTGATTTGCATTTCCCTGATGATTAAGGATGCTGAACATTTTTTCAGGTGCTTCTCAGCTATTCTGTATTCCTCAGGTGAGAAGTCTTTTTTTTATGTCTGAGCCACGTTTTTTTAATGGGGTTATATGATTTTCTGGTGTCCATCTTCTTGAGTTCTTTATATATATTGGATATTAGTCCCCTATCTGGTTTAGGACAGGTAAAGATCCTTTCCCACTCTGTTGGTGGCCTTTTTGTCTTATTGATGGTGTCTTTTGCCTTGCAGAAGCTTTGCAATTTTATGAGGTTCCATTTGTTGATTTTTGATCTTACAGCGCAAGCCATTGCTGTTCTATTCAGGAATTTTTCCACTGTACCCATATCTTCCAGGCTTTTCCCCATTTTCTCCTATATAAGGTTTAGTGTCTCTGGTTTTATGCGGAATTCCTTAATCCACTTAGATTTTACATTAGTACCAGGAGATAGGAATGGATCAATTCGCATTCTTCTACATGATAACTGACAGTTGTGCCAGCATCATTTGTTGAATGCTATCTTTTTTCCACTGGATGGTTTTTGCTCCTTTGTCAAATATCAAGTGACCATAGGTGTGTGGGTTCACTTCTGGGTCTTCAATTATATTCCATTGGTCTACTTATCTATCACTATACCAGTACCATGCAGTTTTTTATCACAATTGCTCTGTAGTACAGCTTTAATGTCAGGCATGGTGATTCCACCAGAGGTTTTTTATCATTGAGCAGAGTTTTTGCTATCCTAGGTTTTTGTTACTCCAGATGGATTTGCAGATTGATTTTTCTAATTCATTGAAGAATTGAGTAGGAATTTTGATGGGGATTAATTGAATCTGTAGATCACTTTTGGAAAGATAGCCACTTTTACTATATTTATCCTGCCAATCCATGAGCATGGGAGATCTTTCCATCTTCTGAGATCTTCTTTAATTTCTTTCTTCAGAGACTTGAAGTTCTTATCATATTGATCTTTCACTTCCTTAGTTAGAGTCACACCAAGGTATTTTATATTATTTGTGACTATTGTGAAGGGTGTTGTTTCACTAATTTCTTTCTCAGCCTGTTTATCCTTTGTGTACAGAAAGGCCATTGATTTGTTTGAGTTGATTTTATATCCAGCTACTTCACTGAAGCTGTTTATCGGGTTTAGGGGTTCTCTGTTGGAATTTTTAGGGTCACTTATATACACTATCATATCATCTGCAAAAAGTGATATTTTGACTTCTTCCTTTCCAATTTGTATCTTCTTAACCTCCTTTTGTTTCGAATTGCTCTGGCTAGGACTTGAAGTACAATATTGAATAGGTATGGAGAATGTGGGCAGCCTTGTCTAGTCCCTGATTTTAGTGGGATTGCTTCCAGCTTCTTACCATTTGCATTGATGTTGGCTTCTGGTTTGCTGTAGATTTCTTTTATCATGTTTAGGTAGGGGCCTTGAATTCCTGATCTTTCCAAGACTTTTATCATGAATGGAATTTGGATTTTGTCAAATGCTTTCTCTTCTTCTAATGAGATGATCATGTGGTTTTTTACTTTGACTTTGTTTATATACTAGATTACATTGATGGATTTCTGTATATATAACCATCCCTGCATCCCTGGGATGAAACCTACTTGGTCAGGATGGATGATTGTTTTGATGTGTTCTTGGATTTGGGTAGCAAGAACTTTATTGAGGATTTTTGCATCGATATTCATAAGGGAAATTGGTCTGAAGTTCTCTATCTTTTTTGGTTCTTTTTGTGGCTTAGGTATCAGAGTAATTGTGGCTTCACAGAATGACTTGGATAGAGTACTTTCTGTTTCTATTTTGTGGAATAGTTGGTGAAGAACTGGGATTAGACCTTCTTTGAAGGTCTGATAGAACTCTGCACTAAACCCATCTGGTCCTGGGCTTTTTTTGGTTGGGAGACTATTAATGACTGCTTCTATTTCTTTAGGGGATATAGGACTGTTTAGATCATTAACCTGATCTTGATTTAACTTTGGTACCTGGTATCTGTTTAGAAACTTGTCCATTTCATCCAGGATTTCCAGTTTTATTGAGTATAGCTTTTTGTAGAAGGATCTGATGGTGTTTTGGATTTCTTCAGGATCTGTTGTTATGTCTTCCTTTTCATTTCTGATTTTGTTAATTAGGACACTTTCCCTGTGGCCTCTAGTGAGTCTGGCTAAGGGTTTATCTATCTTGTTGATTTTCTCAAAGAGCCAGCTCCTCTTTTGTTCGATTCTTTGAATAGTTCTTCCTGTTTCCACTTGGTTGATTTTACCCCTGTGTTTGATTATTTCATGCCATCTACTCCTTTTGGCTGAATTTGCTTCCTTTTGTTCTAGAGCTTTTAGGTGTGTTGTCAAGCTGCTAATGTGTGCTCTCTCTAGTTTCTTTTTGGATTCACTCAGAGGCATGAGTTTTCCTCTTAGAAATGCTTTCATTGTGTCCCATATGTTTGGGTATGTTGTGACTTCATTTTCATCAAACTCCAAAAAGTCCTTAATTTCTTTCTTTATTCCTTCCTTGACCCAGTTATCATTGAGAAGAGTGTTAGTTTCCACGTGAATGTTGGCTTTCTATTATTTATTTTGTTATTGAAGATCAGCCTTAGTCCATGGTGATCTGATAGGATGCATGGGACAATTTCAAAACTTTTGTATCTGTTGAGGCCTGTTTTGTGACCAATTATGTGGTCAATTTTGGAGAAGGTACCATGAGGTGCTGAGAAGAAGGTATATCCTTTAGTTTTAGGATAAAATATTTTGTAGATATCTGTTAGATCCATTTGTTTAATAACTTCTGTTAGTTTCACTGCATCTCTGTTTAGTTTCTGTTTCCATGATCTGTCCATTGGTGAAAGTGGTGTGTTGAAGTCTCCCACTATTATTGTGTGAGGTGCAATGTGTGCTTTGAGCTTTACTAAAGTTTCTTTAATGAATGTGACTGCCCTTACATTTGGAGCATCATATTCAGAATTGAGAGTTCCTCTTGGAAGATTTTATCTTTGATGAGTATGAAGTGCCCCTCCTTGTCTTTTTTAATGACTTTGGGTTGGAAGTCAATTTTATTAGATATTAGAATGGCTACTCCAGCTTGTTTCTTCAGACCATTTTCTTGGAAAATTGTTTTCCAGTCTTTCATTCTGAGGTAGTGTCTGTCTTGTTCCCTGAGATGTTTCTTGTAAGCAGCAAAATATTGCGTCCCGTTTGTGTAGCCAGTCTATTAGTCTATGTCTTTTTATTGGGGAATTGAGTCCATTGATATTAAGAGATATTATGAAAAAGTAATTGCTGCTTCCTATTATTTTTGTTGTTAAAGTTGGCATTCTGTTTTTGTGGCTGTCTTCTTTTAGGTTTGTTGAGGAATTACCTTCTTGCTTTTTCTAGGATGTGGTTTTCATCCTTGTATTTTTTTTTTTTTTCTGTTATCATTTGTAGGGCAGGATTCATCGAAAGATAATATGTGAATTTGGTTCTGTCATGGAATACTTTATTTTCTCTATCTAAGGTAATTGAAAGTTTGGCTGGATATAGTAGCCTGCCCTGGCAATTATGTTCTCTTAGTGTCTGTATAACATCTCTCCAGGCTCTCCTGTCTTTCATAGTCTCTGGTGAAAAATCTGGTGAAATTCTGATAGGCTTGCCTTTATATGTTACTTGACCTTTATCCCTTACTGTTCTTAATATTCTATCTTTATTTAGTGCATTTGTTGTTCTGGTTATTATTTGTCGGGAGGAATTTCTTCTCTGGTCCAGTCTATTTGGAGTTCTGTAGGCTTCTTGTATGTTCATGGGCATCTCTTTCTTTAGGTTTGGGAAGTTTTCTTCTATAATTTTGTTGAAGATATTTGCTGGCCCTTTAGTTTGAAAATCTTCATTCTAATCTATTCCTATTATCTGTAGGTTTGGTCTTCTCATTGTATCCTGGATTTCCTCAATGTTTTGTGTTAGGATCTTTTTGCATTTTCCATTTTCTTTGATTGTTGTGCCAATGTTATCTATGGAATCTCCTGCCCCTGAGATTCTCTCTTCCATCTCTTGTATTCTGTTGCTGTGTTTCCAGATTTCTTTCCTAGGGTTTCTATCTCCAGAGTTGCCTCACTTTGGGTTTTCTTTATTGTGTCTACTTCCCTTTTTAGGTCTTGGGTGGTTTTATTCATTTCCATCACCTGTTTTGTCGTGTTTTCCTGCAATTCTTTAAGGGATTTTTGTGCTTCCTCTTTAAGGTCTTCTACCGGTTTAGCAGTGTTCTCCTGTATTTCTTTAAGTGAGTTATTAAAGTCCTCCTTGATGTCCTCTACCATCATCATGAGATATGCTTTGAAATCCAGGTCTAGCTTTTTGGGTGTATTGGGGTGCCCTGGACTGGACAATGTGGGAGTGCTGGGTTCTGATGATGGCGAGTGGTCTTGGTTTCTGTTAGTAAGATTCTTATGTTTGCCTTTGGACATCTGGTAATCTCTGGTGTTGGTTGTTATAGGTGTCTCTGTTTAGAGATTGTTCCTCTTGTGATTCTGTTAGCCTCTATCAGCAGACCTGTGAGACAAGCTCTCTCCTCTGAGTTTCAGTGGTCAGAGCACTCTCTGCAGACAGGCTCTCCTTTAGAGAGAAGGTGCATAGATATCTGGCATTTGGCCCTCTCTCCTGGCCAAAGATGAAGGCCTAAAACAGGACCTGTCCCAGAAGCTGTGTTGCTTTAGCCTGTAACAGAAACTGTTAGCTTCTGTAGTCCACACTCTCACCTGCACAGACTGGTCTCAGAGGGATCCAGGGACGAAGATGGCTCCCCCAGGTGCTCCTGAAAAACCCTCTGGGCCGGGGGGACACCTATCCTTTGACAGAAATGGTGCCCGTATGTCTGGAGCCTGAAAAGGGGGCTGCCTCAGAAGCTCTGTGGCTCCCGCCTGTCCCAGAAGTTGTTAGCTTCTGTAGCCCATATTTACCTGTGCAGACTAGTCTTGGTGGTGTCCTGGAACCAAGATGTCTCCTGCAGGTGCTCAAGCAAAGCCCTTCTGCCATACTGTGGTTCTTGATACTCCTAAATTTGTAATATGTGAATTAAGATTATTAAGGCCTAAGAGAAAAGAGGATTGTGAAGTAATCTACTATACTTTATTGTGATTAGAAGACTATATATGTTAGTTTCTTAGACCTTAATCTATTCTTTTACTCAAGTGATTAATTTATAATTTATTAATAGACAAACCCATGTTAATAGTAAATGAGATATTATAAAGGAAAAATGGGAGAAGGGGATGAGTTCAACAATTTTATGTGTCATAGTCTACATCATTATGTAAAATTTAGAATTATCTGTGGTATAAAACATGTGAAATAATTGAAGCACCTTAAATTAGTAAAGATAGCAAATAAAATTTCTTTAATGGGTAAATACATGTGTTTTAACTCCCTATTAACATACATTTTTTTCAATTGTTATATCAAATTTCTATAAAGTAGTTTTGCTAATGTGACCTATATTACTTGAATTTTCTGCTTCAGAACTCTGCAAAAATCTATCCAAATCTTGTAAATTTTTTGGAGGGGGTGGTAAATGTTGTTTGAATATGCTGGCTGTTGAAATAATATTTTTTTAGTAGGAGGGACATATTGTGTTTAAAGGTATTATCTGAACAGATGTTAGATATGATATATGCTAAAATAATGATAGGAGTCTATCTACAAAAATACACTGAAGCACTTTGTTTTAAATTAAACAATTTTTATAAGCCATCATTAAAATTAAAAGGCTTATTACTAAATAAATATTTCTTCAAGTAGGAAATAAAAAGCAATCACAATGAATGTTAGAGTAAAACTGTGACAGAAAACTGTCTACATGACATGGATGTGATAGACAGATGCAAGGCATAATGAAATACAAATGGAATACAGTGGAGCAGAAAAATCACATATGTAAACATATGTAATGATTAAAAGTATAAAATCCTGTAATGAATTAGCACCAATTTATCTAAGGGGTTGTCTTAATGGGAGAGTTAGTGGCCTTTAATCATCTGGAGACTGAAATATTCATCAAAGGGGATGCAAAATAAATGAATCTGCAGAAACAGAGCTGAAGACACATTAAATTTTCTGTGCATATTGTGATATCAGACTGTCAACTTTCTCCAGTTTGTGACATAGAAACTTCTCTCAAGAAATTATCAATATTGACACAGAATGTTAAATGCAGGATAAGAGACTATAGAGTTATACAGCATGACATTCTGTGTCCTATAGCTGTTAATTGTTAAGTGTAAAATGTGTAATTTAAAAATCATTATGTTGTTATTTAGGTGTAAAAGTACAGATGTGTCAGTCTTCATAAGGCTATGAAATTTGATTGTTCTCTTTTTTTTACTCTTAAATACATATCATTGGCAAAAGTATATTCACAGAATATTTTGCTGAATTTCTTTGTTCATAACCAATCAGTGTCAGTAAATTATTGTAAGTATTTCTTCCCCTATCTGTGTGGATCCTACCTCTTTTGGAGTCAGATTTGTTAATTGGGTTCTTAAGATTTTGATTAGTGATTATGATAAGACGTCAGTTTGAATTCTACTTTTTCTTAGAAGCTATATGATAGGCTCAAGAAAAAAAAAGTTCGTCTCATAAATTCAATTTCTATTTAAACAACATTAAACTAGAAAATGTTTTTAACAAGTAGTTTTCAGCTAAAATAATATACATAGATCTATTTACTTTTTTATTTGTGCACTCCAAGAATCAGAAATACCTGCAATCCCATACAGGCTGCTATGACAAAAAAAATCTTGACAGTTCATACTTAGTTCCATGTGGAATTAACTGTAAATCCTGAGAATTTTAGTCTTGAGAAAATCTTTATATGATAGACTAAAATATTTTCCCTTGGAAGTTTCATCAGAAATCCTCACAATTAAACAGTTATCTGTCCTATTTACCTTCAATGTTGTAAAGGAGAGTGGCTTCCAAATAACAAAATGTTTTGCATCAAATCTTTGTTATTAAAGCCCACTTCCATGCCCTTTAGAATTTGCCTTATGGTGACCTGGACCCAAGGTTTTTGTTGTTGTTGTTGTTGTTTGTTCTTTTCAACAATCATTTTCAGCATTTTCTTCATTCTCATCCCTTTGTGACCCCCTCAAACCCACAAAGATGCTCTTTTCAGGGACCCCCAAATTGTCATGCCTGGGTGGGACCAGGTAGGTTACATGTGCCCTCTTTCTTCTACATTCTTATCTGTAAACAGCCTCTGCAATACACTGCTGAAATACGTTCACAAATATTATGTGAGAAAGCAAGCATTTTGTGATTGTACTGAGCCCCTCAGTGAGATGGATCCAATATATAACATTGCAAAAGAGTACAATCCCTGAGACTAGATATGTCCTAGGCTGATGGGAAGACCTACTAAAGTTATTTCTGCTAAAGGAACATGGAAGAAACCCTAATGACATATAGCTATACCCACAGTTCAGAACATTGCTCAACACACAACACAGAATTTCTTGCAGTAGATGGTAGTTAACATGGAGATTAACAACTGCACAATGTATAGAAATGGAGAGAATTGGCGGCAAACAGTCTGATATGGAATTCTATTATCAAAGCTCTCACCACTAGGCTCAGGGATCTATGGGTCAGAAGATGTGGAAAGATTATAGGAGCTAGGGGTGGAGGACAACTAGAAGGGATCAGAGGTTTCTAGGAACAAAAGGACAGATCCACATGGGAACTCAGGGAGGCTGGTACAGAACCCAAAGTCTTGCCTAGCTTGAAAACACACAAAAGCTTAGCTTAGAGAAGGGGAAATAAACTCAAAAATCCCACCCATAACCAAGACACTGTTAATAAATGATGGTTCTTGGAAGAAGAAAAATGATTACTCCAATGAAATGTCACTGGGTAAATTGACACTCCAGGGCAAGCCCTGCTCAGGAACAGTTGTTCAAAACCATATATATATATTCCAATGATTTTTTGCTTTTGCACTTAATTTTGTACTTAATTTTGTGCTTAATTTTGATAGCTTTGATATCAACCCTCTGTCAGAAGGAAGGTTGGTGAAGGTCTTTTTCCATAGTGTAGGGTGCCATTTTTCCTAATGACTGTTTGCTTTTCCTTACAGAAGGTTTACAGTTTCATGAGGTTCCATTTATTAATTTTTCTTAGAGCCTGAGATGTAGGTGTTCTGTTCGTGTAGTTGTCTTCTACACCAATGTATTCAAGGATACTCTTCACATTTTCTTCTATCAGATCTAGGTATCCAGCTTTATTCTGTGGTATTTGATCCACTTGGGCTTGAGTTTTGTTCAAGGAGGTAGATATTAATCTATGTATGCAGACAACCATTTACACCAGCCACAAAAAATGATGATAGTTTCTCATTTCCATTGTATAGTTTTGGATTCTGAGTCAAAAATCAAATATCCTTAAGTTGTGGTTTTATTTTGGGGCCTTCAATTTAATTTCATCAACCAACCTGTCTGTTTTTATACCAAACCATACAGTTTTTATTATTATTGATTAGTATTGCAGCTTGAAATCAGAATGGTGATATTTCCAAAAGTTATTTTATTATAACAGATTGCTTTAGTGTTCTTGTGTTTTGTTTGTTTGTTTTCATTTTTCCATATAAAGTTGAATATTGTTATTTCAAAGTCTGTAAATAATTTGTTGGAATTTTGATGGGAATTATATTGAATATGTAGATTGTTTTTGTAAAGTGGTTATTTTTAAAATGTTATTCTCACCAATCCATGAGTATGGAAGATCTTTTGATATCTTCTTCAATTTCTTTCTTCAAAGATTTAAAATTTGTCAAACAGGAATTTCACTTACTTGGTTAGAATTATACCAAGATATTTTACATTATTTGTGGCTATTGTGAAGAATGCTATTTCTCTAATTTCTTTCTCAGCACATTTGTATAAAGGAGGGCAACAGATTTCTTTGAATTAATTGTATATCCAATCACTATGCTGAAAGTATTTAACACCTGCAGGATTTTTCTGATAGAATTTTGGGGTTGTTTATATATACTATCATATCATCCATGAATAAAATACTTTGACTTCTTCATTTCCAATTTGTATATACTTGAACTCCTTCATTTGTCTTATTGCTATAGTTAGAACGTCAAGTTTTATATTGAGTAGATAGGGAGAGATCAAACAGTTTGTCTTATCCCCAATTTTGTGGAATTGCTTTAATTTTCTCTCCATGTAATTTAATGTTGAATATGTTCTTGTTGTATATTCCCTTTATTCCCTTTAAAATATATAAAATATTTTGTATATTTTAGGTATGTACATGGTATCCTTGATTTTTCCAAGACTTTTATCATGAAGGAATATTGGATACTGTCAAAGACTTGCTCAACATATAATGAAATGATCATGTTTGTTTGCTTGTATTTCAGTTTGTTTATATGGTGGACTATATTGCTAATTTTTTAATATTAGACAATACCTATATTTCTGTGAGAAAACTTCATTTATCATGGTGGATAACTTTTTGATGTGTTCTTGGATCTGGTTTGCCAGCATTTTTTTTTGAGTATTTTTGCTTTAATGTTCACGAGAGAAACCGGTCTAAAATTTCTTTCTTTGTTAAGTCTTTGTGTGGTTTAGGAATCAGGGTGACCATAGCCTCATAGAATGAGTTCAGCAATGTTACTTCTGTTTCTATTTTGTGGAATAGTTTGAAAAAGATTGGTCTTAGTTTTGTTTTGTTTTCTTTGGTTTTTGTTTTATTATTATTATTATTTTTTGTCTTGTAGAATTCTGAATTAAACTATCTGTTCCCATGCTCTTTTAGGGAGGGATGAGAATTCTATTGGCTGCTTCCATCTCCTTAGGGGTTATAGGCCTATTTAAATTCTTTACCAGACCTCGATTTAACTTTCATGAGTGGTATCTATCAAGACAAGTGTCCATTTTGTTTAAAATTTCCACTACTGTGTGTGTATGTGTGTGTGTGAATGTGTGTGTGTGTGTATGTGTATGCGTGTGTGTATGTGTGTGTGTGTGTGTGTGTGTGTGTGTGTGTGTGTGTATGTGTGTATGTGTGTGTGTGTGTGTGCATGTGTTAAATAATATCTAAAGATTCTTTTGTTTTCGAATTTTTATTAGGTATTTTCTTCATTTACATTTCAAATGCTATCGTGAAAGTCCCCCAAAACCTCCCTCCACACTGCTCCCTACGCTCCCACTCCAACTATTGGCCCTAGTGTTCCCCTGTACTGGGGCATATGAAGTTTCCAAGACCAAGGGGCCCCTCTTTCCAATGATGGCCGACTAGGCCATCATTTCATACATATGCAGCTAGAGACAAGAGCTTTGGGGGTACTGGTTAGTTCATATTGTTGTTCCACCTATAGGGTTGCAGACGCCTTTAGCTCCTTGGGCACTCTCTCTAGCTCTTCCATTGGGGGCCCTGTGTTCCATCCAATAGCTGAATGTGAGCCTCCACTTCTGTGTTTGCCAGGCACCTGCATAGCCTCACAAGAGACAGCTATATCAGGGTTCTTTCAGCAAAATCTTGCTAGTATATGCAATGGTGTCTGCATTTGGAGGCTGATTATGGTATGGATCCCCGGATGCGGCAGTCTCTAGATGGTGCATCTTTTCGTCTCAGCTACAAATTTATCTCTGTAACTCATTCCATGGGTGTTTTGTTCCCAATCCTAAGAAGGGGTAAAGTGTCAACACTTTGGTATTCTTTCTTCTTAAGTTTCATGTTCTGCAAATTGTATCTTGGGTATTCTAAGTTTCTGGGCTAATATCCACTTATCAGTGAGTACATATCATGTGAGTTCTTTTGTGATTGGGTTACCTCACTCAGGATGATGCCCTCCAGATCCATCCATTTGCCTAGGAATTTCATAAATTCATTGTTTTTAATAGCTGAGTCATACTCCATTGTGTAAATGTACCACATTTTCTGTATCTATTCCTCTGTTGAGGGACATCTGGATTCTTTCCAGCTTCTGGTTAATATAAATAAGGCTGCTATGAACATAGTGGAGCATGTGTCCTTATTACCAGTTGGAACCCCTCCCACAGTTTCTCATCCCCTTCACCCCCTTGCCTCCAAAAGGGTGCTCCCCACTACCTGAATTCCCACTTCCCTGAGGCCTCAAGTCTCTCAAAGATTAAGCAAATCTTCTCCCACTGAGGCCAGACCAGACTTCTGCTGTATATGTGACAGGAGTCTTGGACAGGCCCATGTTTACTCCTGGTTGATGGCTCAGTGTCTGGGAGCTCCCTGGGGTCTGGGTTAGATGAGACTGTTTGTCTTCTTATGGGGTTGCTCTCCCTTTCAGCTTCTTTGATCCTTCTCCTAATTCAAACATAGGGGTCTCAAATTCAGTCCAATGTTGGGTGTCTCAGTCAACTGATGGTAGGGTCTCTTAGGGAACATATAGGCCATGATACCATCTGTAAGCATCATACCATCAGTAATAGTGTCAGGCTTTGGTGTCCTCACCCCCATGTGATAGACCCCAAGTTGGGCCCATCAATGGCCTGCCTTTCTTTCATTATCTTCTCCATTTTTGTCCCTGTAGTTCTTTAAAACAAGAACAATTTCAGGGTCAGAAATTTTGACTGTGGGTAAGTAACTCTGTCATTCCACTCTAGACGCTGTCTCTCTACTGGAGGTGGACTCTTCCTGTTCCCTCTCCAATGTTAGTCATTTTGTCTAATGTCATCTTCAATGAGTTCTGAGGGTGTCTAACCTCCCAGGTCTCTGGTATTTTCTAGAGGGTCCCCCACTCCTCACCTTTCAGGTTTGCTTATTTCCATTCGTTCTCTTGGGCCTCTTCACTTATCTCTTGCCACTGCACCCCCTTTCCCTTTTTCCACTCCCCTGCCCCTCTCTCATCCAGGTCGCTCCCTCCTTCTGTATCCTGTGATTATTTCCTCCCCCATTTGAGTGGTATTGAAGCATCCTCATTTGGACCTTTCTATTTGTTACACTTCTTACAATCTGTGGGTTGTATCTTAGATATTCTGTACTTTTTGGCTAATATCCACTTACCAGTGAGTACATACCATGCATGTCCTTTTGGGTCTGAGTTACTCCATACATGATCTTTTCTAGTTTCATCTATTTGCCTGCAAAATTCATGATGTCCTCATTTTTAGTAGCGCAAAGTATTCCATTGTGTAAATAAACCACATTTTCTGTATCCATTCTTCTGTTGAGGGACATCTGGATTGTTTCCAGGTCTTGGCTATTACAAATAAGGCTGTGGAGCCTGTGTCCTTGTAGTATGGTGGGGTATCTTTTGGGTATATTCCCAAGAGTGGTATAGCTGGGTCTTCAGGTAGTACTATGTCTAATTTTCTGAGGTACTGCCATACTGATTTCCAGAGTGGTTGGACCAGTTTGTAATCCCACCAGCAATGGAGGAGTGATTTTCTCTCTCCACATCCTCACCAGTATATACTGCCACCTGAGTTTTTGATCTTAGCCATTTTGACTGGGGTGAGGTGGAATCTCAGGGTTCTTTTGATTTGCATTTCCCTGATGATTAAGGATTTTGAAAATTTTTTTCAGGTGCTTCTCAGCTATTCGGTATTCCTCAAATAAGAATTCTTTGTTTACACCTCAGCCCCATTTTTTAATGGGGTTATTTGATATTCTGGAGTCCACCTTCTTGTATTTTTTATATATATTGGATATTTGTCCCTTATCTGATTTAGGATTGGTAAAGATTCTTTCCCAATCTGTTGGTGGCCTTTATGTCTTATTGACAGTGTCTTTTGCCTTACAGAAGTTTTGCAATTTTATGAAGTCCCATTTGTTGATTCTCGTTCCTACAGCACAAGCCATTGCTGTTTTATTAAGGAATTTTTTACCCTGTGCCTATATCTTTGAGGCTTTTCCCCACTTTCTCCTCTATAAGTTGCAGTGTCTTTGGTTTTATGTGAAGTTCTTTAATCCACTTAGAATTGACCTTAGTACAAGGAGATAGAAATGGATCAATTAGCATTCTTCTATATGATAACTACCAGTTGTGCCAGCACCAATTGTTGAAAATGCTGTCCTTTTTCCACTGGATGTTTTTAGCTCCCTTGTCAAAGATCAAGTGAACATAGGTGTGTGGGCTCATTTCTGGGTCTTCTATTCTATTCCAATGGTCTACCTGTCTGTCACTATACCAGTACCATGCAGTTTTTATCACAATTGCTCTGTATTACAGCTTTAGGTCAGGCATGATGATTCCACCAGAAGTTCTTTTATCTTTGAGAAGAGTTTTGGTTTTCCTAAGTTTTTTGTTATTGCAGATGAATTTGCAGATTGCCCTTGCTAATTCATTGAAGAATTGCGTTGGGATTTTGATGGGAATTGCATTGAATCTGTAAATTGCTTTTGGCAAATTAGCCATATTTACTATATTGATCCTGCCAATCCATGAGCATGGGAGATCTTTCCATCTTCTGAGATCTTCTTTGATTTGTTTCTTCAGAGACTTGAAGTTCTTATCATACAGATTTTCACTTCCTTAGTTAGTCACACCAAGGTATTTTATATTATTTGTGACTATTGTGAAGGTTTTTATTTCCCTAATTTCTTTTTCAGCCTGTTTATCCATTGTTTAGAGAAAGGCCATTGACTTGTTTCAGTTAATTTTATATCCAGCTACTTCACTGAAGCTGTTTATTAGTTTTAGGAGTTCTCTGTTGGAATTTTTAGGGTCACTTATATACACTATCATATAATCTGCAAAAAGTGATATTTTGCCTTCTTCCTTTCCAATTTGTATCTCAAGTATTTGCTGTCCTCAAGATACCTGATTGGAGCCTGTCCTTCCCATAATCCCAGTTGATCCAGGACTCCTCACAGTCCAGCTCTTTCTATGATCCTTTGCTTGTGGGCTCGTGTGAACCTGAGATTCTGGCTGTGACAGAGTTCTTGGCAGTCAAGTTCCTCTGAGACCCTGAAGTAATCATGTGACCAAGCTCCTTTTATCCTGGGACTCTGTTGTCAAAGATCCTGGGTGTGTTTCAGTGCCTGGAAGTGGTGTCTCCTTTGAGGAGTGTGGAGCTGTCTGGTCAGTGGTCCTAAGATCACGTGGAGACTCCTCTAGGGACCTTAGGGGTGTCCAAAGACTCCACACCCAAGGTGACCTGGTGCTGGCACTGACCGGAAGGGCCTAAAGATTCTTTATATCTCTTTGGGTATTCTTTTTCTGTCTTTTAGTTAGTTTTGTGAAGGGTTTTTCTGTCCCATTGATTTTCTCAAGGAATCAACTCATGGATAAGTTGATTCTTTGTATTGTTCTCATAGTTTCTTCTTGATTGAATTCAGGCCTGAGTTTATCTCCTGCAGTTTATTCCACTTGTGTTTTTGTTTGTTTGTTCTAGAGTCTTCAGGTGTGCTGTTATGTTACTAGTATGTGGTCACTCCAATTTGCCTATGAAGGTTTTTAGTGCTAATTTTCCATACCTCCATGTCTTCTTTGTGTGTATAATCTCTGAGTTTATTAGGGTTTTGTGTGTGTGTGTGTATGTGTGTGTGTGTGTGTGTGTGTGTGTGTGTGTGTGTTTGTGTGTGTGTGTGTTTGTGTGTGTGTGTGTGTGTGTGTGTGTGTGTGTGTGTGTGGTGAGTTGATTATGGATTGAAGGTAAGAATGATGAGCTTTGGCATGCATGTGGTGGGTAAACTGAGGCAGACAGTTATTGTAGGCCAGTGCTTAGAGCAACTGATGGAAGAGGATGCAGATATCTGCAGGAGCTGTTGCAATGTCACCCAGAGTAGTTACTCGGTAGCCTTTTCTCTGAGAAAGCAAAGCTTAATTTACTGGGGCTGATGTTCCCTGTGACCAGTGGAAAAGCTATGAACACTTCTAAATACTTGTGGCCAGTGAGAAAGAGAAGAAAAAAGATAAAATTAACACACACACCTAGAGTGGACGAAATTAAGGCAGAATCCACTATCTTTATATTGGATTATAAATAATATGTATACATACATGCATACATACATAGGTACAGACATATAGATAGACATATATCCATGCACATATTCATTAGTTAGAGCAAAGATCAAGTAAGCAGGCTCCAAGCACTATATATATATATATATATATATATATATATATATATATATATATATAATACATACACACACACACACACACAATTCGTGGGTGGAACAAGCTCCAATACACACACCCAGACAAGCATTACATATATACATACATACACATAGTTGTGGATGGAAGGAACAGTGATCCAGCCACCATTCACACAAACCTTACACATATGCATACATATATAAAGTTGATGCAAGGAAGGACCAGTGTTCCAAACCTCCATACTTTATTTATTCTTTTTTCCATAACTTATATATCACAGCAAAATCATTCATAAAGTATAAAATTACAATGTGATTATGTTTTAGTTTTCCTGTAGTAATGATTATGAAAAAAAAACAATGTGTTTTCCCAAAAACTGTACAAGAAATACCATTAAGTAGTACAGATAAAGAAAACAAATTATTCCACCAAACACAGGTGCATTTGAAGTTAAGTAACTTTCAATAGATCATCAAAGTGTAAGCAAGAAAGCAAGGTAGTATCCTCAGCCAGTTTCTCTTACTGGCAGGCAGCAATTTGTGCTTAAAAAGAAAAGAGTAATTGTTTTATTTATCTTTAAAAGTAATCTGGAGTACTACTCAGCTATTAAAAAGAATGAATTTATGAAATTCCTAGGCAATTGGATGGACATGGAGGACATCATCCTGAGTGGGGTAACCCAATCACAAAGGAACTCACACAATATGTACTCACTGATAAGTGGATATTAGCCCAGAAACTTAGGATACCAAAGATATAAAATACAATTTGCTAAACGCATGAAACTCAAGAAGAACGAAGACCAAAGTGTGGACACTTTGCCCCTTCATAGAAATGGGGACAAAATACCCATGGAAGGAGTTACAGAGACAAAATTTGAAGCTGAGACAAAAGGATGGACCATCTAGTGATTGCCATATCCAGGGATCCATCCCATAATCAGCTTCCAAACGCTGACACCATTGCATACACTAGCAAGATTTTGCTGAAAGCACCCAGATATAGCTGTCTCTTGTTAGACTATGCTGGGGCCTAGCAAACACAGAAGTGGGTGATCACAGTCAGCTATTGGATGGGTCACACGATCCCCAATGGAGGAGCTAGAGAAAGTACCCAAGGAGCTAAAGGGAACTGTAACCCTATAGATGGAACAACAATATGAACTAACCAGTACCTGGGAGCTCTTGTCTCTAGCTGCATATGTATCAAAAGATGGCCTAGTCGGCCATCACTGCAAAGAGAGGCCCATTGGATTTTCAAACTTTATATGCCCCAGTACAGGGGAATGCCAGGGCCAAAAAGGGGGAGTGGGTGGGTAGGGGATTGTGGGGGTGGGTATGGGGGACTTTTGGGATAGCATTGGAAATGTAAACGAGGAAAATAACTAAAAACAAGTTATCTTGTAAGAATCTTAAGAGAATCACAAATGTTTTATATAAAAACTGAGTCATATCTACCTTAAATCCTTGCAATGCATATCTACTCATCAGTGATTCTTAATAAATCATATCAGGAAACTAAGGGTAAACATGGGTACAAGAAATCAATATTGCCAGTCCAGCCTTAGTGAGAGTCACATTAGCCAGTGCAGCTGTTGTTTTTGTTCCCTGACCATAAGAGGGCCCTAACTTAACTATTCAGAGTGTGCCTTTCTGAACTTCAAATTGTTTCCTAAGTTTTTCTACATCAGAGTCAGAAGCAAAAACACCTGAACCTAGCTTCACTAACAAATTTATGTTTTCAAATGTTTTTTTAAGTGTGGTGGTCATTGCTCATAATCTACATCTCTAAGTTCTTTTGTTAGCATGGTTGTTTGACTCATTAATCTGCTCCAGTGGTAATGCCTGAAAGAGATCAAGCATTATTATTGTGAGTGCCAGAAAGTGTACCCAGATAGAGAGGAAGTCCCTTAGAGTTTTCATAAAATTTGTAGGTTAAGAGGGATGAAAGGGCAGCAAGCCAAGCATAACTCCATAATACTATGAAGTCCTCAAGACAGGTAGTCCTTGGGGCCGTGCCAAACCAAGGCTCAATCATGTGGCTGTGGTATCCCATGGACCACATTCCACTCCTTCCAAAGCCATTTGTAGTTCCTCTCACATGGTCCTCAACATGAAGGGAAGTTTTTCAGTAATTGTACCAGTCCTGCAGCAACTGTTTACTGTCAATAGTCCCTCAGATTTAAGTTTCTTAAGACTAAGTTTAAACAAATTTAATTGTATTCTGGAAGTAAGAAAACGAACTTTATTAATGGTAGGTAAAGTTGATTAGTTTACAGAATTATAATTTGAAAATGATATACCATATATGTACATCTGCTTTTACTAAGATGTGACTGAAAGCACAATTAAGTAACCTGCCTCATAAGTAGAATTCTCTGCAGATCGTTATTGTAGTGGCTATTCCTGGTTGTCAACTTGACTATATTTGGAATGAACTACAATCCAGAATTGGAAGGCCCACCAGTGACCCTAATGTGGAGGCTGGGAGAGAATTTTCTGATCCGGATCTTGGTATGGAGATCTTGAAACATAGTGGCTTTGGATTCCAGAAGATTAAGAGGAGATCTCCGAGTTCAAGGTAATTTGGGATTAAAGGTTTGGTGGCACACACTTTTAATCTGAGCTACACCTTCTGCTGGAGACCATATAAGGACATTGGAAGAAGGGAGTCTCTCTCTCTCTCTCTCTCTCTCCTCTCTCTCTGTCTCTCTCTCTGTCTCTCTCTCTCTCTCTCTCTCTCTCTCTCTCTCTCTCTCTCTCTCTCTCTCACCTGCTTGCCATGTGGGACTGAGCAACTGCTATATCCTTGGACTTGCATTCTCAGCTACTACTGAACCATTGTTGGGGACTGGACTGCACACTGTAAGTCATCAGTAAATTCCTTTACTATATAGAGACTATCTATAAGTTCGGTGACTCTAGAGAACCCTGAATAATACAGAAATTGGTACCAATATAGTGGGGTATTCCTGTGACAACTTGACCATGTTTTGGGGAGGACTGTGGAAGGACTTTGGAACTTTAGGCTAGAAGATTCATTTCTTGTTAAGAACTCTGGGGGATGTTGCATAGGAGCTTGGAAGATAATGTTGAGAACAGTGCAGAAGATGGAGGCCTGGCTTGGGAAATCACAGAGGGGAGATTATCGACTCTTTTCAGGGCCTTTGCTATTTTGAATGTGAAGATTCTGTGGTTCTGGTTAGCTGGGGCTGAAGAATCAGCGGTGATTAACAAGGTGCCAGAACTACTAAAGCAAAACCTTTGCATTACTAAGACTATTGATGCTGGTTAGCTGGAGCTAAGAAATTAGTGGTGATTAAAAAGAGACCAGCATCATTGAGGTGACATCTTCTGAGAAGTGTTTACTGAGAGCACAGAGGCTATGTTCCAGAGATAGCCAAGGTTGTACCTTATGCTGTGGCTGGACTTAGTGATGTGTAAGAGTTACCCAGGTGGTACTGGCTTTGAAGGCATGAAGGGGTCACTTGGAGGAGCTGAGGCTCAGCACTCTGAGAGGCCATGGAAGGCCATTGGTGAAGGTGCAGCCTCAGTTGCAATTGACAGCCCAGGACTGAAGGGGTCATGCAAAGGAATTGAGGCTTGGCACCATGAAGAGAGCCTATGAGAGTCTATTTTTGAAGCCAAGTCATAGTGGAAGACAGCAGTGTTTTGGAAATGCCAGCACCATGAGATGACCATGATGCTACATTAAACACAAAATAAATAAATAAACAAACAAGCAAATAAATAAATAAATACAGATCAAAGGAGCCCAGCTGTAGTGCACTGTGGATTAAAAGTACAATCTCACTTTATCTTTATGTTTATTTATTATGTGTATAAGTGTTAACCTGTATGCATGTCTGTGTAACACATGTGTTCATTCAAAGTGTAATCTAAGGCTAAAGAGAAGAGGAAGATAAGGACCACACCCTTTGTTTCCACCTTTATACTTGGTACCTTTTCAAAGTGATGACTGGTTAATATTGAAAATTCTAATGACAGAGAGCCTTCCTTGAAAACAATGACATTTACAAATTCTTCTAACTGTGCACACAATAAAGAACAAACAGATCTCATCTATTTAGTTTACGTATTTGCTACTCATGGTGTGTTGCAGAAGGTAATCTGAGCCCATCCCTAACAGTGCTTAATTATCACTAGAGGATCTTTTCTTTCAGTATTTCCCTGATCTGTGCCTGTTGCTCTATAACCTTCTTGCCAGGTATTTCCGTTTATTTGCTTGTTTGTTTATTTATTTATTTTGTTTTTAATGTAGACATCATACGAGGACCATCATGTTCTACCCTGCCTCTGGTTTCTTTTTTCTTCTCTTTTTGCCTTTTGCAGAGCCACGTACAAAACAGCAAAGCTTAAGAAACACATCTGATACATACGCAGCTAGAGTCAGGAGCTCTTGACTCTAGCTGCATATGTATCAAAAGATGGCCTAGTCGGCCATCACTGGAAAGAGAGGCCCATTGGACTTGTAAACTTTATATGCCCCAGTACAGGGGAACGCCAGGGCCAAAAAATGGGAATGGGTGGGTAGGGAAGTGGGGGGAAGGTATGGGGGACTTTTGGGATAGCATTCTAAATGTAATTGAGGAAAATATGTAATAATAAAAAATATTTAAAAAAGAAACACATCTCTTTAAGACTTTGAGAATACTAAATACAAATATCAAACAATTAATTTGTTTTATAAAATAGTTGATTTTATTAAAAAACAGAACCAAAATCATAAAGAAACAACAACAATAAAGTATGTAAAAACTATATTTTATGCCTTAACAAGTAGTATTTAGTAATTTAAAAATATATCTTAGCCAAGATATTAGAAGTGGATATGTTAATGATTTTGAAGTTGCTTGGTTAACTGAAATTGTCTTTGTTTCCAGAGGTGATAGCTCACTTTTGAATCCTAACAAGTTACATGAAGATGACCCTAAAATCTATTCTGAAATGGGAATTAAAATGCATTTCTTATATTAATCAACCATCTCTAAATTGTGGTTTACAACCTAAATTACAGGATTTCTGGAGACAGGAGAATTGAGTGAGCTCCTTTTTTATGCATTTTGAGAAAGCTCCAGACAGTTAGCATAAAGTTATATCACCCTGTTGCTCTCATTGCAGTGTTAGGAGAGTGACCTGTAAGGGTCTGGAGTTGTGGCCTAAGTGTACAACAAAATATTCTGTCTTTCACAGACTATTGATTCAGCTTCCATAACAACTAATACAAACATAAACACAATTTTCATTAAATTACTCAAGTAAAATGTACAAAGTTCCATAGGACTTTACATGGAGAAAGAACAAGGACAGTAATTCACATTAACTTAATTTCTTATGTTTATTTTGGGAATCATCAATTATTGCAAATGAGTGTGTCTATCATTGAAGTTTTCCTCATGCCATAAAAGCATGAAGAAATTTAAAATGGCAGAAACAGGGATCTGGAGCAAACACTTAATCATGAGCACTGTGTGCTCTTGTAGAGCCTGGACTTGGGTTGATTCTTAGAGCCCATATGAAGGTCAGCGCACAACAAACCATAACTTAAGTTCTACAGGATCCAGTGCCTTCTTCTGAGCTTCACTAGCACCAGACTTATACCAAGTGCACATAGATGCATGTAATAAAAAAAATCACAATTTTTAGATGAAATAAATCTGAAAGCTTTAATGGCAGAAATAATATATCACTGTAATATTCAAATTGATTTTGAAGCTTAGTCTGTAGAAAGCAAATATATCCATAATTATGATTCCCTTAACTCTGTATCAGAAATAATTGACTGATATTTGTGGGACATTGGAATACCACCTGAAGCATGATTATTTCTACTCAATTTATTACATTATACTTTAGATCCTTGATTGACTAATCTAATGAGTGATGCAGATATTCTTTATGCATTGTTAGATATCTATGCTTTAGCAATATAAGCTTTCATTTAGCTGAGGGCATAATACCTGCCAGTTGAATTGATAAGAATCCAAATCCTGTCTGTGATTTGATACTGAAAGTGACTCAGGAGGTATCCCTGCCTTCGTTGTTAGGTGAAGCTGGTGAGCGCAGAGATGCTTTTTCCCAGGAACTCACTACCTGACACTGTGAACACAGCATGTGAAGGCACACAACTGACAGGTTCTTGGCAATTATTATAGCATGCAGTTCCTATTTCAGTTGTGTCAAGTTTTCATAAATGAATATTTCATAAACCTTCAATATAAAATTCCTATTGTTATTCACTGGGGATGTGTCACTCTTTCTTTGTCAGGAACATATTTTTGGTGTGAATCAAAAACAAAGAAAGGAAACCATCACCTTTGTAATTCACTATGAATGCCATCATACAATTTGAATTTCCTTAGTGTATGTTTTTTTTATTTAATTTTCATTATGAAAATAATTTATTTCAATGTTTTTATTTAAGAAATAAGTACTTTTACTACTTTAAAAATCTTTTGAATTTCTTTTAAAATAATATTCTTACAAATTCATTGAGAATTTCACTGTATTTTGATCATATTCATCCTGTTTTACTCTTCCCGGAGTCCTATAATATGAAAACAAAGAAACAGAAATAAAACATATTACTAAATCTAAAAAGAACATCTGAAAATCATGTCCAAATTATGCTGCCTGCATATTCTGGGGCACATATGTGTCCCTTGTAGTACAGTCCATCTACAAGAGAGATACGCCTTTAAAGAAAAGTGTCACTACCATATGGTTCCAACAGGAATATATTATTGTAAATAATTTTGAACTGCACCTTTTTGAATAAATCAAATCTTCTATCATTTCTTTTGTCTACATCACTGAAATACTTTGATCCTGTGGTCATATAATTCTTTTTTAATGATTAATATTTTTTTTTCATGAAGCATTGTTTGGTTTTTGACAAATGTTAAAATATTATTTGTTACTGAAGTTATTCTATCAAAGATTCACCAATGAAACTATATTGGCATAAAATTCAATGACTATAGAGCAAATATGCAAATCCTAGCTATGAACACATATGTACACACCACAAATCAGTTAATGGGTCCATATATTTAAATTAGCATAGAAGGCAATCAGAAAATAGCTAAGCAAGCAAAGGTACTGTACTGCCTGATAACCTAGATCTCTGGAACTAACATGGCAGGAGATAGCTGATTACAGCAAGTGTTGCCTGACTTTACTATCACACCATCATAACCCACACATACACATGCATACACATACACACACATACTCCAACACACACACACACTCACTCACACATACACACACATACCAAGACAAAATATGATAGTGAGGTTAAGTATAAATAATTCAAACTTTGTTAGTCTCTCAAATATCTCTTGATGGAAAGGGAAAAAGAATAAAACAAATAGTATACGTTGTTAGAATGTAAATATAAGTGAGAAGGGGGTACATGACATTCTAATTGTCAAGAACACACTATTAATGTTAAAATGAAATGCTTTTCTAGTGCTTTAGTATTCTTCCAAGGCTATATTTTTTTTGAAGATAGCATTTCACAAACAGGTGCCTGAAATCAAACTTTAGATAAGTTTTTTTATATTATTACTTATTTATGTGAAAATACTCATTTCATAAAGGTTAATTTATGTTAGGTATTAGATATTAACAATTATAACTAAAGATGGTATGGAATGATGATAGCAAGGTTTAACTATAATAGTTAACTGAGATTTAAGTTCTTTTATTATGAAATTCCTAATTTAATCATTTGGACAGCAGTCAACTATAAACAACTTTAAGAAAAACTGAAACTAAGGAAAGTTGTTATTGATATTTTCCTTATTATACTTATCCCACCATAAAAGCTAACATGGTAAAGTTTGCTAGTGACTATGTTAATCAAATATGCATAATTATATACTGAATGCTGTAATACATCTTATTTTTCCTTCTGTGAGGAGTATATTATGTAGGACAAGTGACTCTGTCAAATATAAATTCATTTTAATCTGTTAAGGGATCTGTAGTGTGAGTAAGTAATAGGGCTACATCCATACTTGTGTGATACTCAGTGGGTTTAAGTTTGAAAGAAGGCAAGGTCAAATTATCTGTGGAGGGTAGGACATACATGCTGAGGTTCATACTCTCACAGAATAACAGAATAAATACCTCATATTATTTTACAACCAGAACTAGAGTTTATTTTGGCCTCTTCTTTCCTTCTATAAAATTGATAAATATTTTTTCAATCTCTGTATATTCCTTTTTTTTTCTGTTTTTCTTCTATTAAAAATATATTTATTTTGGGCTGGAGAGATAGGTCAGAGGTTGACAGCACTGTCTAGTCTTGTAGAGTTCTTGAGTTCAATTCCCCACAAGCACATGGTGGCTCACAGTCTATGCTGATGTCTGATAGTATCTTCTGACATCCATATGTATGTACAGATAGAACATACATATACATAAAAATAAATAAATAAATGAATCTTGAAGAAACTTAAAAATATAGTTTTATATCATATAAAATATTCTGACTACGATTTTCCAATCTCCCCCCAAAAAACTTCCCAGCCCCCTCTTCCTCCTCCACCTCTTCTTCTTCTTCTCTTATCTAGAATGACTCTGTCATTTATTTTCAATAAAACAGAAAATATAAAATATAATGAAGTCTTTTAGCCACTAAAACGAATAACAATATAAGATAGGACAAAATTAAACAAACAGGAATAGGACAAAACGAGCCAACAGAGGACAAGGAGATAAAGCAAAAGCATGAGAAATACATGTAGGCACCATAGCACAGCACACATTCACATTTGCACCAAAAGGCATGTCATAAAATCTCAAAAACTGGAAGTCCTGGTGTTTACACAAAGGTCCTAATCCTTAACTAAATAAACTATAAGGCTGAGAGAGACTATGTAAAGGAACAAAATTCCAGAAGAAAAAGAGAACATAACAAAAGAAAGCTAAGAAGTCCAGACAGCTATAAAGACGTACTTTAAAACTCTAAACTCCATTAAATCAGAAACCCTTAAAGAAATGGATAATTTTCTCAATATATACCACTTACAAAACTGAAACCAAATCACATAAGCAATTTAGGCAGACATGCAACCTTTAGTAAAATAGAAGCTGTAACTAAGTCTTTCCCCTGCCAAATAAACCAACCAACCAACACAAAACAACAAAAACAATAACAACAACAACAAAAACCAGAATTATTTAGGGGCATAATCCTACCAGACTTTCAAAGAAGAATTAAAACAAATACTCCTCAAATCATATCAGAAAATAAAACCAGTAATAACGTTGACCAATTTACTTATGATCATAGAAGCAAAAACTGTCAATACAATACTTACAAATGAAATGCAAGAAACATCAAATCCAGCAAACTTATCATTCACCCTGATGAAGTCAGCATTAACTCTTGAAGTCGGGATGATGTAACAGATGTCAACTGGTAGATGTAATCCATCATATATACTGACAACATCAATGGGAGGAGAGGCCCTTGGTTCTGTGAAGGCTAAAAGCCCCAGTGTAAGGGAATGAGAGGACAAGGAAGCAGGAGTAGGTGGGAGGGTGGGGGAACACCCTCATAGAAGCAGAGGGAGGAGGATGGGATAGGGAACCTTGAGGGGGGGATGGAAACCAGGAAAGAAGATAACATTTGAAATGTAAATTAATAAAATATCCAAGAAAAAAAAAGATAACTGTATACATTCCTTTTCATTCACAACTTCTCTCTACAAGAATTTCCCATCAAAATGAAAAGCAATCAACTGATCATTAAATAAAGCTTGCAAACTGGAGCACCAATCAGAAAGCTGACAATCAAATGCTATCTTTTTTTTTTGTCCTTTATTACAATAGGTGCTTTTATAATATAGCTTAATAAATGTTTTCTTCATCTCTTTATTCCTACCTATTCTGCCTCCATCAGTTTCTGCCTCTCACAGGAAAACAAATAGTCTTATCAGGGACAATAATAAAATAAAATAAAATAAAATAAAATAAAATAAAATAAAATATTATACAATAAACAAAACAGAAGCAAACACATCAGAATAGCCAGCAGTAGATAGCCAACAGAAAGCAAACTCAAAAGCATCTTTCTAGGATCCTTAATTCATAATGTCATATCGGGGCTCTTCCTTCCTTCCTTCCTTCCTTCCTTCCTTCCTTCCTTCCTTCCTTCCTTCCTTCCTTCCTTCCTTCCTTCCTTTCTTCCGTCATTCCTTCCTTCTTTCCTTCCTTGCTTTATTCCTTACTGTATTCCCTCCCCTGCCCTCCCTCCCCCTCCTTCTTTTCTCTTTGTCCCTCCCTCCTTCCTCCTCCCTTTCTCTCCCTTGCTCTCTATTTCTTTCTCTTTTTTTATTAGTTTGCCTTTTATTTTATTTTATTTTTTTAATATTGGGTATTTATTTCATTTACATTTCCAATGCTATCCCAAAAGTCCCTCACATGCTCCCCCACCCACTCCCCCACCCTCCCACTTCTTGGCCCTGACTTTCCCCTGTACTGAGGCATATAAAGTCTGCATGACCAATGGGCCTCTCTTTCCACTGATGGCTGACTAGGCCATCTTCTGATACATATGCAGCTAGAGACGTGAGCTGGGGGGGGTGGGGGGAAGGGAGGGCAGGTTACTGGTTAGTTCATATTGTTGTTCCACCTATAGGGTTGCAGATCCCCACAGCTCCCTGGGTACTTCCTCCAGCTCCTCCATTGGGGGCCCTGTGATCCATCCAATAGCTGACTGTGAGCATCCACTTCTGTGTTTGCTAGGCCCCCACATAGTCTCACATGAGACATCTATATCAGGGTCCTTTCAGCAAAATCTTGCTAGTGTATGCAATGGTGTCAGCGTTTGGAGGCTGATTATGGGATGGATTTCAGGGTATGGCAGTCTCTAGATGGTCCATCCTTTCGTCTCAGCTCCAAACTCTGTCTCTGTAGCTCTGTCCATGGGTGCCTTTCTCGCAATTCCAAGAAGGGGCAAAGTATCCACACCTTGGTCTTCGTTATTTCCGAACTTCACTTCATGTGTTTCGCAAATTGTATCTTATATCTTGGGTATTCTAAGTTTCTGGGCTAATATCTACTTATCAGTGAGTACATATCATGTGAGTTCTTTTGTGATTGAGTTACCTCACTCAGGATGATGCCCTCCAGGTCCATCCATTTGCCTAGGAATTTCATAAATTCATTCTTTTTAATAGCTGAATAGTACTCCATTGTGTAAATGTACCACATTTTCTGTATCCATTCCTCTGTTGAGGGGCATCTGGGCTCTTTCCAGATTCTGGCTATTATAAATAAGGCTGCTATGAACATAGTCTAGCTCTTTGATAATGAACCAAAATAAAATACTGTCACTTGAATTACCAAACAGTGACCTGACACTATTACTGAAGCTATAGAGTGCTCACAAGAAGGGACCGAGCATGACTGCCCTCCAAAAGGTTCAACAAGCAGGTGAAAGAGTCAGATGCAAAGACAGAAGCTGCTGATCCCTGTAGTTGAATTAGGGAAAAGCTGGAAGTAGCTGAGGAGGAGAGTAACCTTGTAGGAGGACCAGAAGTCTGAATTTTCCTGGACCTGGAGATCTTTCAAATACTAGACCACCAACCAAGTAGTATACACCAGATGATATGAAATCCCCAACACATAAACAGCAGAGGACTGCAGGGTGGTAGTGGCACACACCTTTAATCTCAGCACTTGGGAGGCAGAGGCAGGCAGATTTCTGAGTTCGAGGACAGCCTGTTCTAAAAAGTTAGTTCCAGGACAGACAGGGCTAAACAGAGAAAACCTGTCTCGCAAAGACAGAGAGAGAGAGAGAGAGAGAGAGAGAGAGAGAGAGAGAGAGAGAGAGAGAGAGAAAGAAAACAAAAAACAAAACAAAACAACAGCAGAGGACTGTCGGGTCTGGGTTCAGTCAAAGAAGAAAAGAAGATGCTCCTAACCCATTGGATCATAGGGTTAATCCATCATTTAACCCCACACTACCATGACGAAGGGTATTTGCGTACTCTGTGTTTTTGTTATGGCACAAAGCAAATGCATTTAAACATCGAATTAATGAATTAATTATCTAATTAACCTTAATAACTTCATTTGAAGAAATGCAGAAAACCTCTAAATTGCACAGACATACATGATCATGTGAAAAAATATATCTTAATAACAAGCATAAAAATTAAGGAATTCTAGAAATAGATAATAAACACGCTCATCTGTTCTGTTAATCTTTTCTTCTATACTATTTGCTTCTAAAGATATTGGTATTTTCTAACATATGCACATAATTTTATCATAATGTAAATCCAAAATATACTTTAGATAATCAATTTCCTCTTATTCAATGTATCAGCATTCAGTCACAAAATAATTTTACCCTCATTAATATTATCAAATTTCATTGTAAATCAAGTGAATGAACTTTAAACAGCATGCTTAAGTCTATGCATCTCTCTTCATTTATAAAACAGGCAATAAATACAATAATAGTTCTTTTTCTTCAACAGGTCTTAGATTATGCCTAATTATAAGTTCCCTGATACTTGAATGAGTGCATTTTGGTGTACTTAATATTAGATAACAGAGAAATCTTTAAAAGCCAAGAAATTTCAAATAATATTAAACATATTTTCTGTGACTTATGTGATTGAAACTGATTGAATTCATATACCTGCTTATATTTATATTAAAGTAAAAATCTCAATTACTAACCACTTATTAAAAGAAATTACTTGAGACAACTTTAAAGAATTAAAAACCCTACAATTTTAGGCACCAACATTTTTATAGTCAATTACTTTAGTATAATATGAATAATTGAAACAAAATTCTGCTTTATTCAAGTAATATACTTGTCTGAGTAAGGGTTTCTATAACTGTGAAGACACACCATGGCTACAGAAACTATTATAAAGGAACACATTTAATTAAGGATGAATTACATGTTCAGAGGTTTATTTCATTGAAGTCTTGGTGAGAAACAGGGTACTGCATAGTCAAACATGGTGACAAATCATTCAATTTATAAATCTAAGGAGGGAGTCATTCTTCTTAAAACCACCACAATATTTTGATAATCGATTTTTGAATAGTGGTGATTGGATGATATATAATCACCAACTATTATGAACTTTGGTAAGGCCAGTAAGCACTATAAGTATAAGGTCAGTAAGTATTTGTTTTCTCATGAATGAATCATAACAACACACAGATGAAAGCCTTCCTCTAAGAGTAACCAAAATTGTAGCACCGACAGCAGTATCTAAAGGGCTAGAGTTATATACCTCCTTTCGATGCCTAGGAACCTTGCTTGGCATCTTGTATGAAGAAAATCTTGTCCTACAAAGCACTATGACCCTAGAACCAACATAGAAATGTCAGGTGTGGTAATATGTGCACATGTAACCTAGGAATTTGGGGTGCAAAAATAGGAGTATTCTTGGGGCTTAATAGTTACCCAAAGCAGACTAAATGTTGTGCTCCAAACCAATGAGAAAGCCTGCATTTCTGAGGGTAACACCTGAGGTTGTCCTGGGATGTCCCCATGGATACATGTCCACAGACACATCCATACACAGGAACCCGGGCACACATACAAGCACATCAAATGTTTTCATTTGTGTTATAGAAGTCAAGAACCATTTATTTCTCTGTCAAAAAAAAATCTTGAATGAAATAATGCCAAAACAGCAAACAAGGTCAATTAAATTTGAAGAAATTTATTTGTAAATTTGAAGAAATGTATTTGTAAATGCACATACACATTAAACATATTAATTCAGTTCTGTGAAGCAAATTGGAATAATCCATTAACATGGCAGATAATGCAGCTTAGATTTAGACTATTTAAGAAATATGTCAGTGTTCATATGGTTATTAGTGATAGACCTCAGTTTAATCCATGAAATATGATTTTCAAGTGTCTTCCTATAACTTTACTAATAACCAGTCGCTCTGTTAAGTGTTATAGAACAATTGATTCAGTATTTCAATGCAACAAACATTTATTGTTTTCCAGTATTTTATAGCGACCATATAAAGCCTAAAATGCCATAAAATCACTTCATTATTTTTGTTCATTTGTTTAAGGCAGGGTGTCTGTGACTTAGGTCTGTCCTCATGATAATCATCTTGTCTCAGCTTTCTTAGATACTGGAACAAGAGGCATAAACTAGCACAACTAATATCCAAATGCTACTCTTTAATTTTCAAAATACTGGAGGAAATGAGCTATGCAAGTGACAACACTGTGATAAAAAAGTCTGTAATGAAGGGGCCCAAGTCTTCTATGTCTACTCCCATTACTTTACAGAGACAATACCTTTTTTTTTGATAAAGCAAAATTATTTCATTTTTTTATTAATCATTTTATTTTCTAACATTTCAAAAGTTGTCCTCTTTCCTGGTTTCCTGGTGTCCCCACCACAAGCCCCCTACCACATCCCATCCCATCCCCTTTTGCCTGTAAGAGGATGCTCCCACCTACCCACTACTGCCTCACCCCTCTAGCATCCCCCTTCTCTGGGGCATCAAGCCTCTACAGGACCAAGCATCTTTCTTCCCACTGATGCCAAATGAGGCAGTCCTCTGCTACATATGTATCTGGAGCCATGGATCCCTCTGTGTATACTCTTTGGTTGGTGGTTTAGTGCGTGGGAATTCTGAGGTGTCTGGTTAGTTGATATTATTGTTCTTCTTCTGAGGTTGCAATCTCCTTCAGCTCTTTCAGTCCTCTCCCTAACTCTTCCATTGGGGCCCCTGAGCTCAATTTAATGGTTGGTTTTGAATGTCTGCATCTGTCTTATTCAGGTGCTGGCAGAACCTCTCAGAGCCCTAACAGGCTCCTGTCTGCAAGCACATATTGGCATCATCAGTCCTGTAGGGTTTTGGTGTCTGCGGATGGAATGGATCCCACTATGAGGCAGTCTCTGGATGGCCTTTCCTTCAGCTCATCCATTGTCCTCTCATCCCGTAGATTCTCTTTCCTCATTGTAAAACTATATGTAAACCATATGTAAACTACATGTAAACTATATGTAAACTCCATGAATCTTCATGTATTTTTTATAGTTAAAAGGGATTAAGCTTTTAGTTCATAAAGGTCTTTACAAAACTCAAAATATGATAAAATGAATCCAATTAATCAAAATAATATAACAGTTTTAGATTTTTAAAAAAGGAAATGCATACATGTACACCATGGATCTTCACATACATCTCAAAATTTTCAGTAACTTAGAATTTTATGACAAAGGTGTTAATTTCGAGTTGTATGGCTTGACTTGGTATAATTATACTGCAGTGAGGGTATTTAGTGATCTGCCAATTCATGGGGAGGTCCCCAAGGTCAGCTGAAAATCCCAGTGTAAATTTCACACAGGCAATCTTACAAACAGTATAAAGCATTAAGATACTTGTCATGTTCTTTCTAAATCTTCTTGTTTTCATGCAAAGTAGCCAGTGCCCTACCACTGCTACTCATAGTTTATTAAATTTCAAAATCTTTGGTTTTCTCAAAAACACCTTCCATTCACAACATTGTTACTTCTTTCCTTTTATTATATATGAAAAAATATTGACATACTATAACTTGCTTTTCAGATTACACTCTCACTAGCAAGACACACTGAAGTTTAGAATACAGCATAGAACAGCTAATAAAGTCAGGGGCACTTATAATTTAGAGATGGTGAGAATATTTGGTTCAGCTGGCCAAAGAAAATAGTTGTCACACAAAAGACAAGAACACAAACCACTACATAGTTTCATATTCCTTATCTATCACATAGTATAGTCAATTTATGGCTTAAAAATTATTTTTTGAGATTCTCACTACTGGCCTATAGAAAAATATCTCTGTTGAATATACCCAGGCTTTTAACCCTGGAGGTAAAACTTTGTTTTTTCTCTCCAGATTTTATTTCCCACTACACCCCATCCACCTTCCAACTGTTCCACATCCCCTAACTCCTATACCTCCTCTCCACCCTCTTGTCTTCATGAGGATTTCCCTACCATTCACCCTCTCCACCCAGGGAGTTTAGAGGTCTGATTAGGTGTATCTTCTGTGACTGAACCCAGACCCAGAAGTCCTCTGCTGTATGTGTGTTGGTGGCCTCATATCAGCTGGTGTATGCTGCCTAGTTGGTGGTCCAGTATTTGAGAGATCTCAGGGGGCCGGGTTAATTGAACCTGCTGGTCCTCCTACAGGGCTGCCCTTCTTCTCAGCTTCTTTCAGCCTTTCCTAATTCAACAACAGGGGTCGGTAGCTTCTGTCCATTGGTTGGGTGCAAATATCTGCATGTGACTCAGCTGTTTGTTGGATCTTTCATAGGGTACATGCTATGTCCCTTTTTGTGAGTGCTCCATAGCCTCAGTATTAGTGTCGGGCCTTGGGGCCTCCCCTTGAGCTGGATCCCAACTTGGGCCTGTCACTGGGCCTTCTTTTTCTTCAGGCTCTTCTCCAATTCCATCCATTCAGTTCTTTCAAATAGGAACAATTATGGGTCAGAGTTTTGACTGTGGGACAGCAACCCCCTCCATCCCTTGATGCCCCATCTTCCTACTAGAGAGGGGCTCTATAAGTTTTCTCTCTCTACAGTCACACATTTCATCTAAGGTCCCTCATTTTGAGTCCTGAGAGTCTCTAACCTCCCAAGTCTCTGGTGCATTCTGGAGGGTTCCCTCAACCTCCTACCTCCTGAGGTTGCCTGTTTCCGTTCTTTCTGCTGGCCCTCAGGGCTTTGTTCCTCACCCAAAACCAAGTCAGCCTACCCTCTGCCCTGCCCAACACTCATCCACTTTCCCTTCCAGGTCCCTCCTCCCTCTCCACTTGTGATTGCTTTCTTCTCCCTTCCAAGTGGTACTGAGGAGTCCTCACTTGGGCCCTTTAACTTGTTGACCCTTTTGAGTTCTGTGGACTGTATCGTGGTTTTTTCTTTTCTTTTCTTTTCTTTTCTTTTCTTTTCTTTTCTTTTCTTTTCTTTTCTTTTCTTTTCTCTTCTCTTCTCTTCTCTTCTCTTCTCTTCTCTCCTCTTCTCTCTCTCTCTTTTATTTTTGTTTAATATCCACTTATTAGTAAGTACATGCCATGCATATCCTTTTGCATCTGAGTTACCTCACTCATGATGATATTTTATAGTTCCATCCATTTGCCTGGAAACTCAGGGTGTCCCTGTTCTTAATAGCAGAGTAGTATTCCATTGTGTAAATGAACCAGATTTTCTGTATCCATTCTCTGTCATAGGGCATCTGAGTTGTTTCCAGATTCTGGATATCAAAAATAAGGCTACTATGAGCATAGTGGAACATGTGTCCCTGTGGCATGGTAGGGCATTTATTGGATATATTCCCAAGAGTGGTATTGCTGGGTCTTCAGGTAAATCTATTTCCAATTTTCTGAGGAACCTCCAGATTGATTTCTAGAGTGGTTGTACAAGTTTACAATCACATAAGCAATGGAGGAGTGTTCCTCTTTCTCCACATCCTCTCCAACATGTGCTGTCACCTGACGTTTTGCTCTTAGTTATTCTCATTGGTGTAAGGTGGAATCTCAGGGTCATTTTGATTTTCATTTCTCTCATCACTAAGGACTTTGATCATTTCTTTCTGTGCTTCTCAGCCATTCAATAGTCCTCTGTTGTGAATTCTTGGTTTAGATCTATATTTTTTTTTATTGAGTTGTAATAAATCTCTTGGTAGATCTCCCCACAAAGATAAGACAGAAAGTCACATTCCAGTACTAAAAATAGAGACAAGACTAACACCGTCAGTAAAGACCAAGAAAATGCACGTGTGGTTGTCCACATCATATGTCCAAGTCTTTCTCCAGTCTGTCCTCGGAAAAAATGGTTTGATTATGGTTTTCCCCAGTAAAACCACATCATTTCAATGAATCATGACTCCATTTTTAGACAGCTTTATAAAATTTGAATTGCTAAATAGTTTTATTTGATCAGTGTAAGCTTCTAATTATTTTGAAATTCAGTGAGTTTTACAACCATATGTTGAAAAACCATATGAAACTGTTTTTTTTTCACTATTTTTTCCAGGAAGAGTTTCAGATTTTTATTTATAAATTCAAGCCTTCCATTAATTTTTTAAAGTATGTGAAATTATTTCTTTTAGAAATATGTCGAATTATAACTTTTAGAAGTGATTTAAATTCTCAGAACATTGAATAATAATTCGAAAGGGCTTTTATTTTTTTCCCCTGGTCCACATGTGTATAACCCTTCCTAATATCAATTTATTCCCAAAGAGTAGCATGTGAGAGACAATACATATACCTGAATAGATACACTGCTACCTCTAGAAGTCCAGAGATTAACTTTAAGCCTACATTTGTTGTTAGAACTACTGGGATTTAAAGTAATTTAATGACATATGTTAACATAGAGAGTATCCAAAAACTACTGATGTACTAAAATACATATTAATTCTGGTTTTTTTTTTATTGATTCATTGTATTTTTCCCTGTAGTCTGTAAAAACAACAAATTTTTAGATATTGACATATTTCATCTGTTTTAGAATATCAGAGAGTTAAGCAAAATGATAAAAAATAAATTCGATATTTGTTGATTTATTTGGAAATATGCTATAAAATGTCCAGCTTTTAAAAGCCCAGAAGTGTTCTTGCATTTTTCTGTAAAATGTTAACTATTTACTTATAACTGACATCTCATTTGCATTCAGGTTTTAGAAATTATAATGAAGCTGGTTAATATTTACAAGTATCATTCATTTGTTTGTGTTTGTGTGTGTTTTTATGTTTCTTTGGCCATATATTTTCAGATTGTTTGAATAAATACTAAAGATATGAGCATTGCCTGTTGTGGTAAAAGTAGTCAACATTCTTTGGGATGTAATATACTATGTGATTACTTTTTAAAATAGCTTCAGCATTGAGAGAGAGAGAGAGAGAGACAGACAGACAGACAGACAAAGAGACAGACAGAGACACAAAGAAAAATCTTTTGCTCCTTGTCAACATTGGGGGTTACATATTTAATATTTGTGCTACATCTATTTGAACACCTATTTGGGTAAGCCAAGGTGCATAGTGGTACCTAATTTTTATTTCACAAGTGGAGCATCTTTTTCTAGGATTAATTGACAGCTGTGTGTCTTAATTGTAAGGTCTTAGGACATCTCCGTTAAGAATATTTTCTTATTCAATTTTAAGAATTTATTTTGCATAATATAAGTCAATACAGTTTGAGACATGTGTTTGTACATAATTTTCTCCCACTCAGAAGTTTCTTTACTATCCTCTTAGCAATATATTTTTCATAGCCTTGGACATTTCCCATTAATTGATTAATTGATTATTAATTAACTAATGTATTTATTTATTTATTTATTCACTTTATATCCCAATCGCTGTCGCCATTCTGGTCCTCCTCACACAATCTCTCCCCCCAAACCAACCTCTGCTTTTCTGCTGAGAGGATAGAGGACCTCTGGGTATCCTCTTGCCCTGGCACTGCAACTCTCTGCTAGGCTCATCCTCTCTCACTGAGGCCAGACAAGGCAGCCCAGTTAGGGAAATGGATTCCACAGTCACTAGCTTTAGGGAGAGCTCTAGCTCCAGTAGTTGGGGGACACACATGAAGACAGAACTTCAGATCTGCCACATATGTTTGCAGGTCCTAGGTCCAACCTCAGTATGATGTTTGATATTTGGTTCAAACTGAGGTATCCCCAAGGTTCCAGGTAAGTTGACTCTTGTTGGTCTTCCAGTAGATTATTTTATTATCCCCACCAGGACCATCAAAACTTCCCCCAACTCTTCTAAAAGACTTTCTGATTTCCATCCAAGATTTTGCTATTGGCCTCTGGACCTGTTTCAGTCAGCTCTTGGAGGAACAACCTCTCAGAGGATAGTTATGCTAGGCTCCTATCTGCAAGCCTAACAGAGTATTAACAGTTAGGAATTGATGCTTTCCCTTGGAATAGGTTTCAAGTTGTGCCAGTTATTGCTTGGCCATTCCCTCAGTCAGTTCCATCTTTGAAGTTGAATGAAGATGAGAAGAAAAAGAACAAGAAGTAGCAGGAGGAGGAGGAGGAGGAGGAGGAGGAGGAGGAGGAGGAGGAGGAGAAGAAGAAGAAGAAGAAGAAGAAGAAGAAGAAGAAGAAGAAGAAGAAGAAGAAGAAGAAGAAGAAGAAGAAGAAGAAGAAGAAGAAGAAGAAGAAGAAAAAGAAGAAAAGAGGGCAGGGGAGAGAGGGAGGAGGGAGGAAGGAAGGAAGGAAGGAAGGAAGGAAGGAAGGATGGAAAGAAGGAAGTAAGGAAAGAACAAGTGATCTCTGACATGATATTATGAATTATTTTTAATTACTTAATTATTTTTTTACACTCCAGTTTTTGTTTCCCCCATTTATGCTCAGATTGTTTCACATCCTATACCTCTTCCCCATCCACCTATCTCCAGGTAGATTTCCCCACCCCTCACCACACCTGCTCTCTAAATTCCCTGGGCCCTCCAGTCTCTTGAGGGTTAGCTGTATTATCTCTGAATGAACACAGACCCAGTAGTCCTCTACTATATATGTGTTGGGAGTATCATATCAGCTGGTGTATATTGCCTGTTTGGTGGTCCAGTGTTTGAGAGATCTTGGGGGGTCCAGATTAATTGAGACTGCTGGTCCTCCTACATGATCGCCCTTCTCCCCAGCTTCTTTTAGCCTTCCCTAGTTAAACAACAGGAGTCAGCTTCTTCTGTCCATTGGTTCGGTGCATATATCTGTATCTGACTCTTTTAGCTGCTTCTTGGGTCTTCAGGAGTGCAGTCATGTTAGTCATGTTAGGTTCCTTTTTGTGAGAGCTCCAATCCTGGAAAGATGCTTTTTTTTTTTTTAATTTTTTATTAGATATTTTTTTTTATTTACATTTCAAATGTTATCCCCTTTCCTGGTTTCTCCCCTCCCCCCCCCCCAAAGCTCCCTTTTCTTATCATCTCCCCTCTCCTCCTGATCACCAACCAACCACTCCAGCTTCCTGGCCCTGGCATTTCCCTATACTGGGGCATAGAACCTTCATGGGACCAAGATCCTCTCCTCCCATTGATGACTGACTAGGCCATCCTCTGCTACATATGCAGCTACAGCCATGAGTCCCACCATGTGTTTTCTTTGGTTGGTGGTTTAGACCCAGGAAGCTTGGGGGGATACTGATTAGTTCATATTGTTCCTCTTAGAGGACTGCAAACCCCTTCATTTCCTTGGGTCCTTCCTCTAGTTCCTCCATTGGGGATATGTACTCACTGATAAGTGGATATTAGCCCAGAATCTCAGAATACCAACCAAGATACAATTCTCAAAACACATGAAACTCAAGAAGAAGGAAGAACAAAGTGTCAATACTTCGTTCCTTCTTAGAAATGGGAACATAATACCCATGGAAGGAGTTACAGAGAAAAAGTGTGAAGCAGAGACTGAAGGAAAGACCATCCAGAGACTTTCTCACCTGGGGAATCCATCCCATAACAACCACCAAACCCAGACACAATTGTGGATGCCAACAAGAGCTTGCTGATAGGAGCCTGATATAGCTGTCTCCTGAGAGGTTCTGCCAGTACCTGACAAATACAGAAAGTTGCTTTTGAGTTTGCTTTCTGTTGGTTATCTACTGCTGGCTATTCTGATGTGTTTGCTTCTCTTTTGATTCATGGTATAATATTTTATTTGATTAAGTGTTTTTAGTTTTTATGGTTTTTGTTCCACATGGATTTTAGTTTTGTTCAGGGTTATAAATAGGGATCTATTTGCATTTTCTACATGTAGGCATCCAGTTAGACCAGCATAATTTGTTGAAGATGCTTTCTAGTTTCCATTTTATAATTTTGCCTTCTTTGTCAAAAACCAAGTGTCAAAACATTTGTGGGTTTATGTCTTTATCTTCAATTTATTCCCATTCATCAATCTGTCCATTTATATATCAATACCATGCAGTTTTTATTACTGTTGCTCTATAGGACAGCTTGAGGTCAGGGATACTGATAGCTTCAGATGTTATTTTATTATTCAGGATTATTTAAGTATACCGGGTTTGTTGTTCTTCTTTTCATATGAAGGTGAAAAATGTTCTTCCAAGTTCTGTAAAGAACTCAGAAATCCATTTGCCTCTGTCTCCCAAGTGCTAGGATTAAAGGTGTGTGCCACCACTGCCTGGCTTTCATTACTTTTAATAAAGAAAAGTTTATACTTTTTTATAGGTTGTACATTTGATGCCCTACCAAATAACTCACTGTAGCTTTTCTAAATTGTATTTGATAGTTTTAAATTTAGATTTGTAATTCATTTTAGCTATATTTGCGGCACTGTTAGTTTCGATTTTTGTTTTGTTTTGTTTTGTTTTTCTTTTTACAAATTCTTTCATTAAGTTATCTGTGTTATGTGTGTCCATAATTATCACTAACGATCCATATTTTGAAACTGTTCAGGACAATGGGAAATTTGTTATTTTCCTTCCTGTTTTAAATCAAGTTCATTTTCACTGAATCATTTTCAGGCTCATTATAAAATAACTCAGAAAGCAACTTCAAGAGCTTTTATTTTGGCTCATCATTTCAGAAACTTCAACTCACATTCAGGAGGTTCCATCATTCTGTGGGAGTCAGACAGCTATTAGAAACATCCTGTAACTCCGGGGAATCCAGCAAGCAGAAGGAAACAGGAAATGCCCAAGGGTGAGACATACCTTAGACACTACACACATAGACTAGTATCTAATGAAGAGAAAAGGGGAAAGACATCTCTCTTGAAACCACGAAGAAGAAATATATTAAACTGAAAAACTTCCAAATACTCCAAAATTTGTTCTTTATTCATGTAAGGAGTTTGATAGTTGTTTTAACTTTGTCACAATATAATTTCAATTACTCATTTTTCAATGTAACAGAATTAATATTTAAAAGAGTTCTACCAAACCCCAAAATATCTATTTGCAGTGGATGAAGTGATTGTGCATGTACTTAATATACTAAATGCAAATATATAAGCATTTTTTAAAAATCAAATTAAAGTAATTACGAGAGAAAAAAGCATAAAATAGAAAAATAAGTACATTTTACCTTTTACAGTATAAATTGTTTTAATATACTGTCTGTTATCAGTTATTTGAAGGTATATTATTTCACAATAAATTGTTTACATTTTAAACATGTTACTTATTGCCAGTAAAAAAATTTAACATATGAATTTTCTAGAAAGGCTTAAATCGTAAGCATTTAGCTTTTACAGGCCGGAAAGAGAAGAAGAAAATGACATAGTTATAGTATAAAATCTATATTTTGTAAAATCTCATATTTTTTACAAAAATTTGAAATATATGATCAAGATAGAAGTTAGTATGATTAAAAAGGCTCTTTCCATTTTATAGACCTGGGCATTTTAATAAATTTGCTCTCTTTTGGCTCTCATTAAATAGTCTACTGGAATGAAACATGGTAATATTATTTTTTTAATTAGAATTTTTTATATACATTTCAAATTTCTTTTTTTTAATTAGGTATTTTTCTCGTTTACATTTCCAATGCTATCCCAAAAGTCCCCCATACCCACCCCCCCAATTCCCTACCCACCCACTCTTCCTTTTTGGCCCTGGCATTCCCCTGTACTGGGGCATATAAAGTTTGCAAGTCCAAAGGTCCTCTCTTACCAGTGATGGCTGACTAGGCCATCTTTTGATACATATGCAGCTTCAGACAAGAGCTCCGAGGTACTAGTTAGTTCATATTGTTGTTCCACATATAGAGTTGCAGTTCCCTTTAGCTCCTTGGGTACTTTCTCTAGCTCCTCCATTGGGAGTCATGTGACCCATCCAATAGCTGACTGTTAGCATCCACTTCTGTGTTTGCTAGGCCCCGGCATAGTCTCACAAGAGACAGCTATATCTGGGTGCTTTCAGCAAAATCTTGCTAGTGTATGCAATGGTGTCAGCGTTTGGAAGCTGATTACGGGATGGATCCCTGGATATGGCAATCACTAGATGGTCCATCCTTTCATCACAGCTCTAAATTTTGTCTCTGTAACTCCTTCCATGGGTGTTTTGTTTCCATTTCTATGAAGGGGCAAAGTGTCCACTTTTTGGTCTTTGTTCTTCTTGGGTTTCATGTGTTTCTCAAATTGTATTTTATATCTTTATTTTTTGTATCCTAAGTTTCTAGGCTAATATCCACTTATCAGTGAGTACATATTGTGCGAGTTCCTTTGTGATTGGGTTACTTCACACAGGATGATGCTCTCCAGGTCCATCCATTTGCCTAGGAATTTGTAAATTCATTTTTTAAAAGCTGAGTAGTATTCCATTGTGTAAATGTACCACATTTTCTGTATCCATTCCTCTTTTGAGGGGCATCTGGGTTCTTTCCAGCTTCTGGCTATTATAAATAAGGCTGCTATGAACATAGTGGAGCATGTGTCCTTCTTACCGGTTGGGACATCTTCTGGATATATGCCCAGGAGAGGTATTGCGGGATCCTCCAGTAGTACTATGTCCAATTTTCTGAGGAACCGCCAGACTGATTTCCAGAGTGGTTGTACAAGCTTGTAATCCCACCAACAATGGAGGAGTGTTCCTCTTTCTCCACATCCTGGCCAGCATCTGCTGTCACCTGAATTTTTGATCTTAGCCATTCTGACTGGTGTGAGGTGGAATCTCAGGGTTGATCTATCCCGAAAGTTCCCTATACCCTCCCTCTGCCCTGCTCCCCTACTCACCCACTCCCGCTTCTTGGCCCTGGCATTACCCTGTACTGGGGCATATAAAGTTTGCAATACCAAGGGGCCTCTCTTCCCAGTGATGGCAGACTAGGCCATCTTCTGCTACATATGCAGCTAGAGACACGAGCTCTGGGGGTACTGGTTAGTTCATGTTGTTTTTCCACCTATAGAGTTGCAGACCCTTCAGCTCCTTGGGTGCTTTCTCTAGCTTCTCCATTGGGGGCCCTGTATTCCATCTTATAGATGACTGTGAGCATCCACTTCTGTATTTGCCAGGCACTGGCATAGCCTCATAAGAGACAGCTATACCAGGCTCCCTTCATCAAAATCTTGCTGGCATATGCAATAGTGTCTGGGTTTGGGGGCTGATTATGGGATGGATCCCCAGGTGGGGTAGTCTCTGGATAGTCCATCCTTTTTTCTTAGCTCCAAAATTTGTCCCTGTAACTCCTTTCATGGGTATTTTGTTCCCTATTCTAAGGAGGAATAAAGTATCTACCCATTGGTCTTCCCTCTTATTGATTTTCTTGTGTTCTGCAAAATGTATCTTGGGTGTACTATGTTTCTGAGCTAATATCCACTTATCAGTGAGTGCATCTAATGACTTCTTTTGTGATTGGGTTACCTCACTGAGAATGATATCCTCCAGATACATCCATTTGTCCACGAATATCATAAATTCATTGTTTTTAATAGCTGAGTAGTACTCCATTGTGTAAATGTACCAAATTTTCTGTATCCACTCTTCTGTTGAGGGACAATATTATTTTTTAATAAATCAATGTTTGTTATGTTGATTATGCTCTAACATCTTTACCAATATATCATTGCCATCTTTCTCTTAATATATATATATATATATATATATATATATATATATATATATATATATATATATATACAATATATTCATGAATACATTGCATTCTTATCCTGACTGAAAATTTTGAGATAGATCCCAACTTTCAATCTTTACAATTTGCTGTCTTGTATAACTCCAAGTTCTAATTTGAAAAATTTGAGATGACTTTTATTTGTTGGTTTGTCAATTCAGAGAATCTCAAATTACCTAACATGGTTTTCTCTGACATTAAGAATCCAAGAATTTTCATAATAGTGTCCAGTTTTTAGTATGTTGTCTTGCAAATCATGTTACTCTATTCATTCATATAAAAATAGTTCATTTCCTACTTTCCCAGGAAGGGAAAACAAGCCTAGGACGCTTACCAGTTGTGAATGAAATATTCTAAACAAATCCCATCCAGGCAAGGCAGCTCTCAAGCTTTCCCTCGGGAATCTGGCCTTTCTGAAAATATCTAAAGTCAATTTCAAGTTCTACTTAGTTTCAAATTCCATCAATAATTCATGGCAATTTTCAGTGGTCACTGTCCTTTGTTTGACCCATCACTGAAAAAATAAAATCTATATTTTATTTTAGCTGAAAATCAGGTGAAAAAGAGGCATCCATATCTTTACAAAGTTGTTCACATTATCATCCAATACAATTGCACATCATCCTTACTTCACATACGTTTTACTTAATAGGAATGAGTAGGTAGATTAATTGTCTTCTGAAATCTAGGCTAGTATTCATTAAAATATGCTACCTTGTTCTTCTTTTAATACAATTTTTCTTATTTTTAATAAGGGAATAGAGAATTGTTAAATAGCTGTTATTTCTAAATTGTTATTCAGAGTTTTCTAACATAATCCTCAACTTATCACCTTACACTGAAAAACAACCAAACAACCAACCTACCAAACAAACAACCAAACAAACAATTCAACAGAAAACCCAAGGCAGCTGGTATATTTTCAATATTGACTGCAAATCTACTTTCTTCATATTGTTTTGGAGTATGCACTAAGATAAACACAACTCACTGGGATTTTTTATTATCTACTCAGTAAGTATGAAACAAATTCTTAGGGATTTAAGAGTAGCCAGTGAAATGTCATCCACATGTTAACTTTCAGGAGTAGCCTTCAAAACCTGGGGATTGAAGCTCCACAATTCCTTTCCTTCTGGGCTAATCCATTCCCCTGATGGAGAAGGCTATATCCTAAAGGATATTTTCTTAGCAATGTTAAGTCATCAATATGTGGGGACTATTTATTTTTTCATAATTTAGTTAATCTTGACTCACATGTCCATTTAAAGTGAAACAAATCATCTATTACAAGAAGGCAAGAAGGGTATAAATTACATCAACTAATTTGATTTCACACATTTCAGACCCTACGTCCTAGCACATAAAGGTGTTATTTTATAGTGTGTGTTAGGGGGAAGACCCTCTGAAGACACAATTAAAGGGTCTTGAGAAGCAGATGTTCTCCTGTACAAATCAAGCATGTCCCAGCTGACATTAGAAGTAATTTGGCTAAAGAGTAGCATAGTTTAATGTGGAGCACAGAGCAGTTAATCTCAACATGGAGCAGAAGATCTGAAGGTTGGAATGCTGTAGTCTCAGTACAATGACATTTTCAAGGAAGCGAAGCACAAGCAAGCAATAAATAAAGCAATCACCCCCCCCCATAAGCTTCTGAAAGTAATGATGTTCTATTTATTAAGATATTTAGATTAGTGCTATTGGAGTAGATTATCTGATATTGAGAGTATATAAAAAGAAAGCACTCTGTTATTTTTAAATCATTTAGTTCTAGGTAACATATACATATATGTTACAGTAGTTTTAGGAAAACTTATATGACATTTATATTATGCTTTAATTAAATAGCACTCAAATGTAAAATACAATTTAACTCTATGGATATTAGTTGCATACTAAATTAATTATTATTAAATTATTTCACATACTCTAAAGTCTACAAAGCAATCAAACCAAACTTCCCAGTTTATAGCAAAGACTTTTTTCTTATTAGTATACATTTATGAATTTATCAGATTTGTATCACTATGATTACATAGTTGAGAATATTACCTTATGAGGAAAGTTTCCAATGCACAAGGTTTTACAGGTTTCTGCCAATTATCCATGGACCCCAAAGTTTGAAGCCCTTGGGAAGGCCTTCCATTGCAGAGGAGTCCCATGAGAGATTAAAGAGATTTACCTTTCAAGTCCAAGAAGCAAAAACAGGATGCAGAAGTGTCTCGGGTTTCCTAGTCTCCTTCAAGAACATGGTTACAAAATTCAGACTTTTTGTAAAGGATCTACTAACTTCTAATAATCCTGCTATCTGAGTCAATCCATTAACCCAGTGTTTAAAGTACAGCTATTCATCTGTTAAATATTATATATGAATGTATATGGGTACTTCATTTTCTCTTAGAAACTTCATACAATACATTCAAAGATTATGTGTCAGTAACACTTCAGAAAAAAATTATGTTGCTTTTCAAGTCTATAGCTAAAGGTTATTTCAATACAATTTGGGAAAAAATGTAGCAGTTTATTTTGAAATAATTAATTTATTTTCTCTACTAATAGCTGTCCAGAGTCTTCAGGCTAATTATTGGTGCTATATCCTATTACTTTTTCAGAACTACTAATACATTTTCATTACTCAGAATGGCAGAAAATTATTCAGTGAAAAAGTTCCTCGTATTCTTTTTAGCAGAAGCTACTGTGTTACACAACATGAGTTGCTCCAACACTATTCATTTTCAAAGAACCAAGCATAAACTATTCTGTCTACATCCAAAGCAGAATATGAGGGCCATAACTATCAGTTTTAATACTGTATCACAAAAAAACCCTGGAAGACTTGTAAGGTAAACATCCTTATAACAATAATCTCTCTCTTTATGTCTGCCTTCCTTTTTCTTTTCCTAACTCTCTATACATAGATATGTAATATATTCATAATGTACACATGTTATACGCACATACATGTGTATTGGACAGAGAAACAGAATATATTCATACAAACATACAAGTAATAGATTGTTTTTCTCTGGACAAAGTACTAGTCATGATACCAGGGTAGGCTCAGTTAAATGGGTCTTTTGTATTTATCAAAATAAATTTTATTTAAAAAAAATGAACAGCACTATCCTAAATTGTTAGATGTCCTTTTGATAACATTGAAATAAGTATAACATGAACAAAAGAATGGCTGTGATATTTTTGAGTCATTTTATATTTTACTTCACACATTTTACTTTTGTTTGATTATTGTTTGCTAAGTATTTACTCCATTTCTTTTTATAAAATTCCAAATGTTCTTGTCCTGATGTAATTGGATTTGTGTTTTGAAAAACCTAAACAATCTGGAAGCTGAAAGGGAAAGCATCTGCTTCCTCTCTTTCCCACGTGCTTGCACTGTGTCTTAAAGATCGATTTCTCCATGTAGTATCCACCAATATTATTTGCCTTCATCAATACTCAAGGTCTTTAGCAAAAATCATTCAGGCTTCCAAGGTTTATATAGAAATTTATAAATATAAGGAAATAATGCATCAAAGCTTTATGTATTTTCTGTATCATTGAAAGTTTATTCTAATGTGCTCACTAGTTCACAGCTCATTTATGTTGAATCTGATAGTTCCTGATTGAATGGCTGAAATCATTAATATATTACTATATTCACATAAAATAAAAATAAGTTACACTGACTTAAGGGTTGTTCAGAATCTGAGCAGCCTTTCGGATTTAAAAATACATATTCTGTCTTATCCACACACACTTCACGCTGCTCTTCCCTTCATCATGAATCCCTAGTTTTGTTCTCATTTTCAAAGTTTTCTTTTGTGTGAAACCCCCTCTTTTCACTTTAGTTCACTTCTGTTATCTCCATTTATATGTCTGAATTCATCTTTGATGATAGCTTTCATTTTTCCATATTTATATATTTTAAAAATGTGAAGGGACACACTTGAAAAGCCATCGCCGTGTTTATGGCTTTGCATTTTCTTCATTCATCTTCAGCAGCAATTTTATTCTATTTTATTTTTTAAAAATAAAGCAAACAACAAAACCCAGAATGATTCTTCTGAAATCTCTGAAGCACTTGGCTATTTCCTTCAAGTTTCACTGACATCTGGCAGACAAGAATGCTGGGGTAATTTCGCAGAAAGGCTGCCAGATATAAGGCCAGAAAAAAAGTAGAGTGCTCACTCTTGTTGGCTATGAAAAGCATAAGGCCAAATGACTTCCATAAATGTGGAGAGAAGGCAAGTGAGGACATTACTGCCAATGGTGGTGTTGTCAGGTGCTTGATGAAATGGACTAGAGCTGTCAAGAGAAGAAACCACACTCCTGGGCAGGACACTACTCTGCTCATACATGCATAATAACTTCAATTTTATATAACAGCCACTACTCTAGCTGTGCAATTTCAACATTATAAGAAACTCAAGGGAACATATCTCCACAGTCTGTCTGGAAAAAAAAATAAAAATGAAAGAAAAGAACAGCAAAGGTATGTGTTTCACATTCTATGGTTTAAATATGGTTGGTGTGTTTTTCATAGGTTCATAAATTGGAGAGATATTTCCACTTCAAGGGATTAAGAGAGTGGAAGCTTAAAACAAATATAGCATTTGTGCATGTGTGAACAATGGGGAGAACTATATAGTGGGTTTTTTTTTAAAGGTTGTATTGTAGATGAAGGTGGAAGATTCCTGAAGCTTATAAAACTTGCAAGACCCACCAGACATTTTCTTGAAATTTTCAAGTATTAAAATAATTTCTGGATGTGGTGATTTAAAGGAGAACTTGTCCCCATAGACCAGGATATTTGAACATTTGTTCCCCACTTGATGATACTGTTTGGAGGCATTAAGGAATGTTAGAATGTCAGACCTTGCTGAGAAAAATACATAGCTCTGGTTGGACTTTAAATGTCCATGCCTCCGCCCATTTTCAGTTTGTTCTCTGCTTTCTTTGTGTGGCTGAAACACCACTGCTCAGCTTCTTGCTCTGGACACCTGCTTCCATGCCTCAATAGTCATTGAGCTCCCCTGCTGCAACCACAAGGCAAAGTATGCTTCTGCTTCAAGTCACTTCGGGTAATTATGTTTTATCACAGCCACTGAAAAGGAACTGATAAACTTGGAATGGGGCGGATGCTTTGGTGGAGTCTTTTCTTTGCCTGGAACTTGTATATGGTTCTCCACATGTACAGCTTGCATCAGTGATCAGCGATGCAAGGGTTAGGATCTTAGGTGATAAAGCTTCCAAGAGTCACCCACACTGCTAATAAAAGTATTCCCATGAGATTCATTGACTCACAAAGCGAACTTGGTTGGAATCCTCTCATGGAACTGTCTTGTTCATTCTACCTGGCATGAATACAGACAATCCCTGGGGGAACGCTGTACAGCTGGAAGACATTAGCATTATAGGAATCTCAGACTGAAGGATCCATGACTAAACATTGGGAACATTATCGTATCCTTGAGCAGCAGCAGATAATTCTTTGTAACTTGCTGGCCAGGAAGGAGGTAGGCTACCTTCAGATTTTCACCTTCTCCTCTTCTGTTCCAAATCCAATTTCCAGTCTTCCTTATAGCTCTGCAGAAGACCATCTTTCAAGGCCTCCCCTTCCTTTATGCCCTTATCTCCAGTGCTGTTCTAGAGAATTTTCCCTTCATCATTCTCTTCCCCACTTAGTCCTTATTCCAAGGCCAAACTCTGTCAGGTATTTGTTGAAAAGGCTGTCATTCTGTTTTACGGCATTACTCCACTGTTTATTTTTGCTAGCTCTGAAGTAAAACTTGAAGTCAGGAATGGTGGGATATCTAGGAGTTCTTTTATTTTTCAGGATTATTGTAGATATCTTAGAATTTTGAACATTTGAAGTTGATATTTATGCTTAAAATATTTGTAAAGAGTTGTGTTAGAATTTTGATAAGGATTAAATTTAATCTCCTGATTGCTTTTGGTAGGTTGGCCATGTTAATATGTTAATCCTACCTGTACAAGAGGATGGAAGATCATTTATTCTTCTGATAGTTTCTTTAATTTCTTTCTTCAATAACTAAAAGTTCCTGTTATACAAGTCTTTCATTTCTTTGATTAGTGTCACTCCAATATATTTTATATTATTTGAAGCTATTGTAAAATTTGTTGTTTCCCTGATTTTCTTCTCACTTTGTTTGCCATTTTTATACAGGCTACTGACTTTTTGATGTCATCATTGTTAGTCTGTATCCAGTCAGTTTGCTGAAAGTGTTTGTCAGCTGTAAGACGTGTTTGGTGGAAAATTCAAGGTCATGTTTTATACTATTATATCATTTGCAAATAACAATAGCTTAAATACTTCTTTTCTAATTTGAATTTGCTTTATCTCCTTCTGTTGTCTTATTGCTCTAGCTAAAACTTCAAGTTTATTGAATAAATACAAAAAGTGTGGGCAGTCTTTTTCCTGATTTTAGTGGGATTGGTATAAATTTCTCTCGATTTTAATATGATGTTAGCTATAGGCTTGCTGTAGAATGCTTTTTATAATGTACAGGTATCTTCCTACTATCCAAATGTTTCTAGAATTTTTAACATGAAGAAGTGTTGTGTTTTTTGTGGAATATCTTTTCTGCCTCCAATGAGATAAACATGTTTTTTGTTTTTTTTCAGTTTGTTTGTTTGGTGGATTTCATTTACTGGTTTTCATATATTGAACTCTCCCTGAATTTCAGAGATGAAGTCTACTTGATCATGGTGGATAATCTTTTTATTTGTTCTTGGATTCAGATTGCAAGTATTTTATTATTTTTATTTCTATGTTTACAGGGGAAATTTGTCAATAATTGGACTTTTCTAAGGCCTTATGTGATTGGGTGTCAGGCCTTTGTGATTAAGGGTCATAGAAATTGAGTTGGACAATGTTTCTTCTGTTTCTATGTTGTGGAATAATTTGAGAAGCATTAGTTTACCTATTCATGAAAGTCTGGTAGAATTCTGTGGTGAAACCATGTGGCCCTAAACCAAGGAGTGATTGCAATGATCATTTGTAAACAAGTTTGGACAGAAGGTTATACTGTAGGACACATGGTTAAACAGCATTCACAGTGAGCTTTTTATTTTTCTCGGTTTCACGAAGGTTGAAAGAGTGAAGGGCAGGTGGAGGAGAAGGGGGATAAGAAGGGTTCGTATATGTGTTGTGAAATTCACAAAGAAACAATAAAAGTTTAAAAAAAATAAATACTGTGAACAGCAGCAGCAGCAGCAAACAAACAAACCTGAGTGCTCTCAGGTTTTTGTTTTTTGTTCATTTTTGTTTGTTTGTTTGTTTCAGTTTTGGTTTTGGTTTGGTTTTTGGGGGGTATTTTTGTTTTTTTGTTTTTGTTTTTGGTTTTGGTTTTTTTGGTTTTTTGAGACAGGGATTCTCTGTATAGCTCTAGCTGTGCTGGAACTCACTTTGTGAGTTGGCTGACCTCGAACTCAGAAATCTGCCTGCCTCTGCCTCCTGAGTGCTGGGATTAAAGGTGTGTGCCACCATGACTCGCTCTCATGTTTTGATTATAGATGCTAAGTAAATGTCATCTTGGTGATTTTTTTTTCTTAGATGAGTATGTAGTATCTTTCCTAGTCAAATTTGATTGGTTTGGCTTTGTTTATTTTTAAAATATATTAAAATAGGTCCATGTGGTTGAAATTTTCTTTCCTACCCTTTACCCTGAAGTAATGTCTATCTTTGAAGGAGTTGGAGAGGAGACTGGGTGGATTGACTCTCAGCAGTGTGAGTGATATGGATCTGCATTTAACTTATATATTGCCCAGGTTGAAGCTCCCCTTGGCTTAGCAGAAACTGCCTCGTGCTGTTGGAGTTGGGATATGGGGCAAAGCATTAAGTGTGCGGAGGCAGAATAGTGGGATGATGGTTTGTGGAATGCAAAGTTGAACTGATGAGGGCAGGGGTGAGGGAAGATTTTTACCTGGTGTTCTGTTACACTAATACTGATGAGACTTGGGAATTGAGTCTGGGGTTATAGAGAGAAAGAAGAAAGTCCCTGGGAAGACCTATTTTTCTTAATGTTTAATAAAAGGAAAAATAGAACTAAAATTATCTTTGAAAATGTCATACATTAAAAAGGAAGAAAATGAATAATCATGCTTTTTTTCAAATGTTTAAGACATATTAGTCCTAAAATGTTGGCAATAATATATTATCTAAGGGGAGAAGCCAAAAACAATAAAGAACACAAGTTATTTTGACAGTCTGTTTCTCTCTATGTCACAAAGCAGAGTACAACTGGCTTTACTTAAAGTTTCTTCCTAGTTGAGACCCTGGCTGCTTTTATTATTTGCCTACCTAATATTCTCTCTCACTAGAGAGGACAGGATTTTCTACACTAAAAATTGTCAGATTAAGTGCAATTCTGTCAGTCCCCTCCTTTACAAATCCTTGAGGAAAAATATGCTTCAACCAGGAGCGTCACATTCTTTGCTTTTACATGTTCCCTGTGGAGATGCGTGAAAATAAAAGAAAATCAATAGCAAAGCTGTCAACCAAGTATGTTGTCATCTATGTTGCTTAAGTGTATCAATAAGAGCTTGAAAAACACATTGTTTTCAAGTGCATAAGACACGGCAGTGAAGGTGCTCCAGCAACTTATCATATTTTACTCTCCTAAAATATATTGCTTTTTAAAATAAAATAGCTATGATCTGAATTCCCAATACTGGTGACCTTTGAAAGTGACTTTCTTACATAATGATAAATCCTATTCTAGTTCAATACTTTTCATAAAACTTTGATTGCTCTCCTCTAATCCAACCTGGTTTGAATTGTTCCTTTCTATTTAGGTTAATTTATTGAAATTCAATTTCTATATTATTCTCTTATCTTACTTAATATATGATTTTGTAGTCTTTAGTGTCACAGATAATAATATAGCTTTATACAGGTAAGGGGTTTCTATAATCTGGGGGGGGGGGGATTTGACACACATATGTTCAGTCTTTGTTACACAAGATAATTTCATGATGATGCTATAGAAAATAAACTTGAGCTCATTAAAAATGTTTGAATACATGATTTAATTGCCCATAATGAGACAGATTGGGCATATTAGGAAAAATGTACATTTCCCGAAACATATGTGTGGACTTCTCAAAGATGAATCATACTTCACTGTTTTTTAAGTGTCATATAATTGTCAGTTAGACAACTATTATATTTAAGGATGGATCAGTAATTTAAATGAAATCACATGGTGGTCTTTGATGATATGATATGATATGATATGATATGATGTGATATGATATGCGATGATATTATAACTTATAGATTGAACTTGATATCACAGAAATGCTGGCATGTAGTCTTTCTCTGTTGGAGACACACTAAAAGTCTTCTCTGTGAGATTGCCAGAAAATATTTAAAAAAAAAAAAAAAAGATTTGAAAATTGACCAAAAGTCACAAACAATCAGGACTCCAGTCTTGCTTATTGCTGTTTTAACATTTTGTTTAGAAGGTTTTTTATACTTTTATAGGTCAGTGACCTTCACAGCACAGGGAAGTTGTGCTATAAGCTCATCACCAGAGCAGGGGTTCCCTCCCTCCCCACATATCTCCATATATTTTCCCCTCTTTATACTCAGCCTTATATAATTTCCTGAAGTATAGTTCATGTATTAAGTATTTTACATAGAAAAATTTTGAGGACCAATGAGTGCAAAAAGACCCCTCTGACATCACTGATTACACTGAAGGGCAAGTTAGCACCTTACAAAAGAAAATCCATCCATACATCTAGAGGAAATAGCCTTATTGACTCGACTTAATGCTAAAGAGCAGAACAGGCTGAGTTCCTAACTTCTTTGTTTCATAGTCTTAGCTCACACTCTCTCTTCCTATCAGATGTGGGCATGACTTTCCAATGATCATCAAACCATCCATAGAATGATTAGGCTTAACATCTGTGTTCATTTTCTTAAGAAAGTGCCATGTCATGTGACACTCTTATAAATTGGTTTATATACTTCACTTAGAAAATCTGGGAAATCTTCCTATTGGGTTGCCATACCCTCAGCTCCTTCAGTCTTCCCCTTACTCTTTTATAAGGGTGCCTGACCTCAGTCTAAAGGTTCGCCTTAACTATCTCCATCTGTATCAGTTGCTGGTAAAGCCTCTCAGAGGACAGCCATGCTAGGCACCTGTCTACAAGAACAAAATGGCATCAGTAATGGTGTCAGGGTTTGGTGCCCACCCATGGGATGGATCCCAAGGTGAGCTGATCACTGGGTGCCCTAAAGTTTGTGCAATCTAAACACACACACACACACACAAAAAACTAAAATAACTAAGAAAAAATTAAATCAGAAATAATTGAAAAATTATTTGCAGTATCTGAAAAATCCCACTAAGCTCTGAAAAACAAGAAACAAACAAAACAACAGATGTTCCTTCAGTCTCTGCTCCATGTTTATACCTGAATTTCTTTTAGATAGGAATAATTCTGTGTCAAAAAATTTGAGACCATCATTCTCAACTAACCAGAAGTTTTGGGAGCTCTCAGACACTAAGCCACCAACCAAAGAGCATACATGGCTGGACTGAGGCCACCAACACATATATAGTAGAGGATTTCCTTGTTTGGCTTCAATGGGAGAAAATGTAGAAACTTGACACCCCAGGAAAGGGAGATGCTGGGAGGGTAAGGGGGTGGATGGATGCATGAGGGAGGAGGGTGTATGGATATGGAGGACCTTTTCAGAGGCAAAGGGGAGGGGAATGGAGTGAAGAACTTTGGAGTGGAAGATGGGGAACGGGGCAACATTTGGAATGTAAATAAATAAAACAATATTTTTTAAAAAAAGATCTGGGAGACTAAGAGAAAATACTTCACTTTATTTTTCTCTGCTATCTTAATTTTCTTTCCTTCACTAAAGAAAGTGAAGCGTAGAACACTACAGTGTAGAGCCCTGCAATACACCTTGAAAATTTGGCTTCTATTTGATGTGTCAGTAATAAATTAAATCAATTTATTTTATGGTATAACTGTAATTAATTATTCTTCCATAAAGACATCTCCTCAGAGTTGGGAAGTTAATAATATTTCCTCATATTTATAATATATTTAAATATGTTAATTTAGGTGAAAATAGAAAAATATTTCCCATTCTCCCTCAGCTGTAAACAAGTAACCTACATTTATGAATGGCTGATAATACATGTCCACTGGTGCAATAGTAGTTTGAACATCAGGGCAGTAATTAGTTGCTTTCTGGTTGTTTTTATGTTCTGCTTCTTAAGATAAACACCATACTTGGTACCATTAGAAGACTGAGAAACTGTGATTACATATGTCAGAAGAATACTGGAGAAAATAATCCAATTATTTTGCTAAGTAGATATAAAATTAAATAAACTTGAAATAATTCATAATTATACTCAGATTTTTAAGTATCTTACCAATAACTTCAGACAATTATCACTCCAATTGATGGAAATTGAACAGTGACGCACACTTGGCCAAGACACAGAAAATAAGAGATGGCAGTGCTGATCCCTAAATGAAGTATATGTTCTACCTTCTCCCAATCCAAGACTTAGGAATTACTGAGGAAGGACCAACAGTCTATGGGTGGCACAACCCACAGTGAACAGGTTCCTCACACATCATTCATAAATCATGAAATGGGTCACAGGTTTTCCACAAGCCAATCTTGGGGAAAATATTTCCTCAACTGATATTTCTTATCCAAAACATCTCTAGTTTGTGTTAAGATGATGTAAAGTAAAAAGGCCAAGGAGAAGTAGTATATATAGAAAAATAGTGAGTTAGCCTTTTCCATATCTATAACTACTTCTCATGTCTATTCCTGAAGGATATGCTTATGGGAACAGAAAATAGTGTTCTCTCAGTTTTCTTTTCGTTAAATTTCTTGAATTTTATCATAATACCTTTGTTTAAGACTTGATTTCATAAAAGAGTAAATAAAATATAGCAAGCAGTGATAAGATTTATCATCAGAAATAGATGATACATCTAGAAGGGTTTCACTGTTTGATAAGAATGTGATCCAATGAGCTAACTAGTAAAGATAAAAATGTTTAAAATTAAATTCTGGTACTAGGAAATGCAGCAGTTATATCTCACTAACAATGGTCTCTGCAGCCATTCCATTTCAATGATTTTCTCTCGTTTTGTTCTTCTACTTAAAATAATACTTTAAATACATATGTGTACTTAAATATTGAAGTATATATAAAATCAATACACTTTAAAAGTACTTTAGAAATATATTTTTAAAATATTTTTCTATTGCTCAGATTACTTTGTAAGTTTACTTTTCAAAGAAATAAAAGTTTTTAATTATACATCTATGTTTTTCTCAAAGTTTCAGTAATCATGCCAATTTTTAACAAATATTTAAAATTTTTCTGCATCATACTTGACGATAAATTGCTACAAAACAATATAAGTCTGGTAAGGCCTTAATGGTATAAATCAGAATACTGAAGACATACATACACATGTGTGTTTATAAAAATATATCTATGTGTATTTATATATATCATGTACTCCACATGTGTGTGTTTTGTATGTGTGTATGTGTATACTACAATAAGACAAATTATTAACAGCAACTTAATTTTAGTTAAGAGATATTCATTCAGAATTATTATTTCATTTCATTATCCATCATAGTTTACAGAAATATATATATGTATATGTATACACACATATATATATATATTAATTTATGTTAATATGCCTTTCAAGATTATTAGTGTTCTTTTCAAAATGAAAAAAGCCCACACAAGTATTTTTCTTCTTAAATTTTATTAATTAATAGATTTACTTTATATACCAATTGTAGCTTTTTATCCCTCCTTTCACACCAGTCCCTTTTCATCACCTTCCTTTCCCCCTCCTCCAGATATATATGTCTTAGGTGTTATGCTGATTGATATCTGTATCTTCCATTGGATACTGGGCACTTGAGATGGCTGTTTCAGGTTCCATAGGCCACATTGCTAGGAGTGGTAGAGACACACTTACCGATTCCTGGGCGTTCCAATTGTCCTAGGTCACTAGCTTGTTGGTTGTTTAAGTTTTCAGTACTTGAAATCAAGGAGCTAAGCATTCCAACTACAACATTCCTTATCAATACAGTACATTAAAATGGGCCGATAACTTAAATCTGATAGCTAATTCTCAGCTATAACATGCATTAAAGATAATGAAATGAGGTTATATTTCATTTGCTAATTAACTTAACTTATTCTTTGGATATGAGAAGTGTGAGATGATTCAAAGTGAGAACTACAACACACACAAACACACTATTTTTATCAAGAAAAAAATCAACAACAAAAATACAACCTAATTGAATTTAGCCCAATTTCAAAATGATATATAATATTGTTAACATTTGTTCATTTTCTCAAGAAATATATACTATGAGGATATGTTAATGGGGGAAAGATTGACTATTAGAATTCACATCTAATAATAATCCTTATTAGATAAATTGTCTTGGTATTTGTACAAGTTTTAAGCAATGTTGCTTTTGTTTTACAGTGATGTGTTTGATTATTAAACAAAACCTGTAGTGTGGGACATGTTAGTATATGCCCTTTTCTGTTTGCTAATAACATATGTGACATTCCTTGTTTGCTCACTTGACAGTCTCCCAAAAAGTGTTAACATATCTATCTGTATCTTCAGTACTTTCATTGCTGGTCTGAGTACAATTTTTATTCGTGATTACTCATACTCACTGTATGGATATTTTCCCCACTGTACCCTCAAGTGTTCTCCCTATAGTTGGCACATTGCTCTATGACTAAAGGAGACTGACCCTCCAGTTCAGTGTTTACAATTTCTTTGGATTTATACTAATGCTTTGGGTAATTAAATACATTATATTTTTTTACTGTACTAGCCTTTCCCTTTTAGTTACCAAATTGTACTTATCCAATTTTCTTCTACTTCCTCCCCTTAGGACCTGAGGGACATGAACAGGCAGGAAAATTCAAATGACAAATATATTACTGAAATAGGAATCTGCTTCCTGGGATTGTCTTTAGGTAAAATAATATTGTGAGTTAGAATTTTCTATAACTATGTACCTCTAGCAAGAGACTTCTTCGTGTTCCTACTATTGAGTTTTATAGAGGCTGATGGTTATTCATTTATTCATTTATTTGTTTTTTTGTAGTGATAAACCTTGGAACACACTTTCCCTCGATTCTCAGGCTACTTTTCCACAGAAATAAAGATAACACTTGGCCAAGACATCTTATAAACATGATTTTCCAGTTGTTTCAGTACATTGAAGGCATGTGAGGATTTTCTTGCAAAATTGTTTTAGAAGCAGGGATCTGTTCCATCTGATCCAATCCATTACTTTTAGTGTGACTTATTAGGACTGTTAAGAGAACCTCAGCAACAAAGGGAACATAGAAGAAAGGAAATAAAACAAAGCTATTGATTTGCAGCACACATTAAGGAGAAAAGGACTGAGATATTGTGCAATATATAAAAGTAGCTGAAAGAGATGAACAGAAGAGCTACTGGGCCAAAAAAGTACATGGAGCTCTTACACACACACACACACACACACACACACACACACACACACACACACACACACACACACACACTTTCAAAATAATGAGATTGTGTCTGAAGAGACTTCTAAAAATGTCCCTTAAGGGTTGTCTAGATGGAAAACTAATATGCATAGCAATTTGAGAATTTGAAGTTTCTAATCTATCTATCTATCTATCTATCTATCTATCTATCTATCTATCTATCTATCTATCTATCAATCTTTCTTTCTTTCTTTCTTTCTTTCTTTCTATCTATCTATCTCTCTCTTTTTCTCTCTCTCTATCTCTCTTTCTCTCTCTATTTCTCTTTCTCTCTCTCTATCTATTATCTATCTGTCTATCTATCTATCTTTCTTTCTTTCTATCTATCATTTATCTATCTTTCTATCTATCTATCATCTCTATCTATCTATCATCTCTATCTATCTATCTATCTATCTATCTATCTATCTATCTATCTATCTATCTAGTTATTACACTTGATATGTTATCTGGCCATCCAGCTTTAGAGTTTTTAAAATTTACATTTAAATATCTCACTATTCTACAGTTCAATATGTGATATATATTTTGTCTAAAATCAGAGAAAAAAGGATTTTTGCTTGACCAGAAATTTTATTTATTATCACATGTCTTCTGGGAAAAGCATTGCCCACTCTCTTGGGATATCTGTGTTTAGATGTCTTCTGATTTTTAAAAAATAATATTTTATAATTATTTTACAAAGAAATGCTTTGTGCTTTTTCATAAACCTTTCAATATTGTTTAAAAATCCTCCTCATTCATTTTACTATTTTTCCATCCCTAAGTCCCAGTATTCTCTTCTTTACCATCATAATCTCCCAAAGTCTCCCAACTCTATCACACTCATTGCATGTTTAAAATTCTTTTCATGTCATTCAGGCCAAATATTTCAGTTCATTCACATTTTTATGTAACAGGCCTTCACTAAGCCGGCTGAAATATAGATTTTATTTGATATATTTTACAGATTTAATTACCACTTTTCAATACCTTCTCTTCCTTTCCATTGAACCTTTCTTTTTTGAATTGAAAAGTTTTGCATTCCAAGGCTAGTTAACACAGATATTATTTGCACTTTTGTTCTCTTTGCCTTCTCTCCCCACACTCTGTAAAAAAGGTATGAATTCTTTTTTAAATTAAATTTAGCCACCAAACCAGGGTCTAACATGAATAATGCTATAATGCTAGGCACATAACACTTTCCTGTTATAATTCATAATTTATATAGAGATAAAGGCATGTTCTCACTGGAATGTTACCTTGACCTTAGATGTAGTGGCTGATGTAGTGGCCATTCAACCTTTATTATAGCGTCCCAGCAATGCCATCCTCAGTGTGTTGCTCCCAGAAATTGCAATGTATTTTGGATCCCTTCACCTAATATAAGGGAATTCCATTTTAAATGATATAGACCCATTCATCCAAAGTTTCACCACTATATACTACATAGTGAAAGACTTTTACACTGGCATCCACTTCATAGACACTCTACTTTTAGATGTTTCAGCTCTTTTCATATATCTTATTGTTCAATAAAAACCCATAAACCAGTGGCATAGAAGGGATAACCTCAGATTATACATGAGGAAAGAGAACTAACTGTCTGTTAAAATTACACTTGTGAATAGTCTAACATCAGACAGTTTAGCCTCAGTTGTATGCCTTGGCACCCACAGCAGTACCATAAAATTTTACCTTACAAAGTTGTATTTATTTGGGTATGATGCATATTTTGATGCCAATTTGTAGCCTTAATATTTCTTATAGAATTGTGAACAGACATCAAAACCCAGATATGTAATACTTGACAACAAAAAAATTAAGTATTTTAACAGCTTCCTATTTGCTGTATCAATGAGTTCATTTTGCATACTAATAGAAGCATTGGCAAGATGTTACTAACAGATCATTGAAGAGCCCCTCTCCACCAAACATCTGTAAACTTCCAATAAGTCATGAATAATTAACTTATGGAAGTTACATTATCTACTTTCACATTCAGGTAATTTTTCATACACTCCTACTTCATAATTTTCCAAGATCATTCTGGGGCAAAAGCAAAAATACCTGGAACGACAGGTAAGAGTCCTGTGACCCTTCACTACCTTCTTATATTACTGATTGCTAATAGCTACTCCACCATTGCCATAAACCTAATTATCATGGCATATTTATGGCATCATGGACCTAGATATGATGGTTCTTCTTAATTTCTTGAATGATTATCAGACTAAGGTAATTCACATTCTCACGTGGGGATAGGGTATAACTAGAAGTAAAGTTATACTCCAGAAGATGCATTCTAGCTATTTTGTTGTTATTAGCTTGTTTTTATTTTTATTTTTTATACTTTGAGGAAATCCAATGGAACTACATCATCTTTTTGGTTACTTACCAACAAACTAGGTACTTGCCTATAACCACTGCACAACTTCTTAGATTAAAGATATTTTTATTTCAGGATTACAATTTATCTTGACATATTATAGGTAGTTTTTATTCATTTAACTCAACCTCATGGAAAATATCTGTGTCCTCATTCAAATTTCCTCATCAGTCGGTTGCTTGAGAACGGAGTCTTGGCATAAAACCATACAGATCTACTATGTGGGCTTCATATTCAGTATGTGTGAGTAAATATTAACTTCCATTCTGCATTATAATGCAAACTCCAAATTTGTAGATTACTACTCTTCAATGCTCATGTTTCTATAGCAAATTTGTGTCTTTTTATATTTGTATGCTATGTGAAGAAAAAATGGATAGTTTCATGTATCAGAATTTCACATGTGTTAACATCATGTAGAAGACTTCAAACGAATGGAACCATCTGAATGAATGAGAAGAGACCAGTGGGTCAAGAGAAAGGAGAGTTAAGAAACTGTAGAAGAACACAAAATAGTGAAAATCCATAGGAAAGACTCCAGAAGATGGCTGTCTGCTTTTAATAAATGAAATTGACTTAAAGCATGATAATATGAAGTACAAAATCCAAAACATCGTCAAATTGCAAGTAAACAATGAAATGAACACCAAGACTACTAGTTATGAGTAGAAACATTTCGTAATGGGAAAATTGTTTATTTTATGATTATTAGATAATTTGGAAACAAATACCTTGCCATGTTCTTATAAATGGAAGATATACCAAGGATACATCACTATGATTTTACAAAGAAAAAAATGATTTCCTATTGGAGTTTGTATTTTTAGGCTTCATGCTTGACAAAAAATCTTGTAAAATTTTCCAGTTGTTGGAGAGCTTAATAAACTTGAAAAAAAATGTTTTAAAATCTGTCTTAGTCAGGGTTTCTACTCCTGCACAAACATCATGACCAAAAACAAAGGTGGGGGAGAAAGGATTTACTCAGCTTACATTTCCACATTGCTGTTCATCAATAAAGGGTTTCAGGACTGGAACTCAAGCAAGTCAGGAAACAGTAGCTGATGAAGAGGCCATGAAGGGATGTTTCTTACAATCTTGCTTCCCCTGGCTTGCTCAGCATGCTCTCATATTTAACCTAAGACTACCAGCCCAAGGTTAGCACCAGCCACAATAGGTGTTCTCCACTTGATCCCACTTGACACGTTTTCTCACCTGAAACTCTTTGCTCTGTGATAACCCCAGCTTGTGTCAAGTAGACACACAAAAGCAGCCAATACATAATCCATTATTAATTTTCCATTCTAAAAAGACAATTTGGTTTTTACCACATGACTTTAACTCGATAATCAAATAAATAACTTAATGAAAGTGTATAAAGGCAATGTGAAACTTAAATTTTTTTTGAAATCTGAAAAAGATACACAAATATATTTTATTGAAGATACGAGACAAAAACATTTTCCATGAAATACTTGGATGAGCCTATACATGGGAATATTAGTAGCTTTTGAAGGAGTCAGCATGAAATTTGAACAACTGTGAGCCAGTCATGCTCATATTAGACCACAAAGAACTATGGCATCAGTGATCAATTTTAAGTACACATGAATTTTGTAAATCAATACATAGTGTGATTCCTGAGAATCACATGTTTTATCATTTTTAGGACTATCAGCCATGTAAAAAAGAAACAAGGTTTTTCATTTCATTTATTTATTTATTTATTTATTTATTTATTTATTTATTTATTTACATTCCAGAATTTATACCCCCCTCCACTGTACATCCTTCAACTGTTCTATATCCCATACCTCCTCCCTGTCCTCTGTCTCCATGAGGATGGCGCCACCACAGACCCTCCACCCAAGCAAACCTCTAAACTCCCTGGAGCCTCCAGTCTCTTGAGGGTTAGGTACATCTTCTCTGACTGAACCCAGACCTGGAAGTCCTCTGCTGTATATGTATTGGGGCCTCATATCAGCTGGTGTATGTTACCTGGTTGGTGGTCCAATGTTGAAGAGATCTCAGGGGAACAGGTTAAATGAGACTGTTGCTCCTCTGACAGAGTTGCCTTCCTCCTCAGCTTCAGCCATCTTTTCCCTAATTCAACCAAAGGGGTCAGCAATTTCTGTACATTGGTTGGGTGCAAATATGTGCCTCTGACTCTTTCTCATGCTTGTTGGGTCTTTTTGAGGGCTGTCATGACAGGTCCCTCTTTGTGAGTGCTCCATATTCTCAGTAATTCTCAGGCCTTGGGACCTCCCTTTGAGCTAGTTCCCACTTCTCCATCAAAATCCCAACACAATTCTTCAAAGACATGGAAAGAGCAATTCTCAAATTCATCAAGAAAAGCAAAAAAACAAGAGTAGTGAAAACAGTTCTTAACAATAAAAGAGCAGCTGGAGGAATCACCATTCCTGACCTCAAGCTTTACTACAGAGCAATACTGATAAAAACTGCATGGTATTGGTACAGAGACAGACATATTGATCAATGGAATAGAGTTGAAGACATAGAAATAGACACACATTTATGGACACTTGACCTTTGACAAAGAAGCCAAAATTATACAATAGAAAAAAGAGAGCATCTTCAATAACTGGTCCTGGTATAATTGGTTATACCTAGAAGAATGAAAATAGACCCATTTTTGTCATCTTGCACAAAGCTCAAGTCCACGTGGATCAAGGACCTCAACATAAAACCAGATAAACTGAATCTAATAGAAGAGAAAGTGGGAAAGAGCCTTGAACACATTGGCACACGGGAAAATTTCCTAAACAGAACTCTACTCTAAGATCAAGAATTGATAATGGAACCTCCTGAAACTGGAAAGCTTCTGTAAGGCAAAGGACATAGTTAATAAGACAAATCGGGAAACTACAGATTGTAAAAATATCTTCAGTAACCCTACTTCTGATAAGGCCTAATATACAAAATATATAAAGAACACACGAAGCTAATCACCAAATAAACCAACAACCCAATCAAAAAAGTGGGGTATAGGACTAAACTGAGAATTCACAACTGAGGAATATTGAAAGGCTGAGAAGCACCTAAACAAATGTTCAAAGCCCTTACTGATCAGAGAAATGCAAATCAAAATGACTCTGAGATTCCACTTTACACCAGTCAGAATGGCGAAGATCAAACCTCAGGTTACAACACATGTTGGCAAGGATGTGGAGAAACAGGAACACTCCTCCATTGCTGGTGGGATTGAAAACTGGTACTACCACTCTGGAAATTAGTTTTATCATTTTAAAATAGTGCTCTACAGAATATTTAGAATTTATGTTAAAGGTGACTCTTTTCAGAAAAAAGAATATGTGAAGTCCATTTTGATTCTATTGACAAAGGAGTTTTAACAATATTATCCAGGTAAATGATGAAATAACACTATGTTCAAATAAAACAGAACTCAGTGTCAGAAGCCATGCCCTTCAACATGAGGATTTTACGACAGAAGAACACAGCATTAGGAAAAGGAAATGCATTTAGTTTTACTTGTTCCACAATGCTTTATTTTCCCATTTTTGACTGACTGTTTTATCTAGACTTAATGTATTCTTGGGTAAATACTGTTTTCTCTGACAGGCACTGCATGCCTCCCAGAGATTAGCCAGGTTCAGCATAGAAGGAAGTTATGCTTTGTGGCCTTTAAGAAAGGAGGATGCAGATGTGAAAGACCTTAAAGCTCTTTGTCCAAATCTGCCCCTCTACCCCCTCCTTGTCTTCCCAGAGGAGGAAAATCAGTCATGTCTACTCAAATCTCAATTCTATTAACCTTTCAGCTACTAATGAAGCTTGGATGTACTAAGGTCTCTAACATTATATATGTCAAAATCATCTGGCACGTTCTTCGTAAGTCTGTCTTATAATATCTTGATTACTTCAAACAGTTCATAAATCAGTTACCTGAAAATGTTAAAGTGGAGTATAATTTTGATTAAAGTGGAGGTCCAGCATGTGATGGGAACATGGGCAAGCATACATTCATGAATACATGAATGTACAACACACACACACACAGACACACACACAGATTGACAAAAACAAAAAATGCATACATAGTTCATGTTAATTTTCTTTATGTTATAAAAATCTTTGTGATTGTAATTTTTGTGAAGATAATAGAGGGGGCTGGAGAATAATACAGTAATAAATATGTAAATATATAAATATATTTTCTAACTCACTTATTTTTTAAAGAAAACACAGGTGTGAGATGATTCTATGACAAGGTACATGGTAGGAAACTGAAGAAGAACTCTGAATCCAAAATTTAAAGTGTCCATAGCATTAATAAGTAAATTTCTTAAAATAAATGCTAATAGCTATGATTAAAATGTTAATTGTGATGGTTAAATATTATTCTAGAAAATAAGTTTTTGCTACACGGTAATTGTAAATACATCGATTTTTACATTGTAAAAAGTTAACATTGATATGAAATATTTCATAATACATAATAAATATCAATCTAAAATAAACAATCTACATAATAAGAACCAAAGCAAGATTTAATAGGTTGAAATATGCTGATGGCAATGAAATTCAACAATTATCCTGGACAAAAGTAGTTCCAGTGAGCTCCACTCTGATCTTTAAAAGCAGGTATGTAACTTAGACCCCTTGCGATTAGATACTGATATTTTTTAAAGTTACATTAAGCACTTACAGGTTGAATAATGTTTTATCTAATACCATAGCACTACACATTTTAAAATAAGAATATTCTAGGTTCAAGCTACTTACTTTACCAATCACTCAGTATGTGATTCAGATCATTGGAATGGGATGTATCTGTAGCAGTAAACTATAGAAAGAAAGAAAATATCATATTTTGCAAAGAATCTCATAAAACAGTACAATATTTGCTCTCTCATAATTCTTCACTTGTTTGTTCACGTATACTCCTCAGTATGCTCATTAATAACTCAGAAGATATTAATAGTTACTTAGAACCCTTTCCTTACTCAATACAAAAACAAATTCTCTCCATTGCTTCTACTCCTGTAATTGTCTCAGTTTTGAATAAAACTTGAGTAATATTACCAGAACTACATATTTCCTGTTGAGTCAATAATAATTTTGTTTTAATAATTCTGAAATATTGAGAATAATTCCTTTCAGATCACAAATTATTCCTTTAAATAAAATTGAAAATTTATTTTATTATTTCATTTTGTAATCACCAAAACTATTTGATTGGTGAAATTGGGATCTACATTGTATTCCTAATGGCTATGATCATGTCATTTATTCAGGTTTTTTTCCTTCCTCTCACTTATTATTTACTTCTCCACTCATCACTATAGAGACCTGTATCCTACTGACTGCTGGGTGTAAGTAAGCAGCATCCACCAAAGTGTGATTCTGACAATGTTTATAATAAAGCAAAGAAATAGTACTCTGTCTTTCACAGATAATTCTTTCTGTGAATTACATGTCAAACCATACATTCCTTTTCACAGAGATTATTGATACTAATTATGTGAGTCTGTATGTAGATTAGATATTGATATAAATAGATGAGAGAGAGAGAGAGAGAGAAACTGAGATAGAGAAACAAATCACTCTAGAAGATATTGGTATTTCCTGTCCTAAAGAAAGATACAGTTATGAAAGAAACCTTGGACTTTTTCACCCAATGAGCCCCTTTGTCTCTTATTCTTCCTTCAGGAGGAGTAAATAATGGCTCACCTAGCACTCTTTCAAATTCATTACCAGCCTCATATTACTTGTTATGTTATAATGGGTTATTCAATAGTTTTACTGTGACTTCAGCTTTAAGATGAGAGTTGCTTTGGATCTTCTATTTTTCTATTGTAATAATAGTTTGTGCAATTTAAATAGGCTGCATCATAAATATATACACCATATGAGAGAAAATTTAATAAAATAATGTTAATAAACATGTTATTAGCAAAACCAAACAAAACAATATTCAACATTAAACAATTGTATCTTATATAACAACAATACCATATTCTTTATTTCTTTACAGATAGCTTGATTACATTGTCATAATTTTTACTTAAAATAACAGATTAACTTTAAAGGAAATTATCTTTTAAATACAAAGTAAAGTCAGCATTTCATCCTCTTCCATTCTGTGCAGATTGAGATTTCTCCTTAACATTGTTTTACTTGTATTTGATGGGCTCTCTGCATTTTTTCTTACCACGCATCCTGGATGCTGACAGGTTCCTCCCAATTTTTTTTCAGTGTCTGTGTATCATACATAGTTTTTATTATCCCCTTGTTTTGAAAGGCATGCTCTCCAGGGAGAAAATTATAGACTAATAGCATGTTTCTTTTTCTTCTTTCTGCAGAGTAAAGATGCACCTTGCTGTCTTATAGCTTGGAGGATTTCTAGGAAAAATCCCAGACCTGTCATTCTTCCATTTGTCCATCTGCAGTTAATGAGCTTTCCTTTGTTTTGCCTACCTTTGATTTGTTCTACTCATAACTGATTTGATGGCAATTTGAGAGCATTTTCTTTATATACTATATGACTAGTGCCACCCTATTTGAGTGTTTATATTTAGCTCATGTATTGGAAGAGTTTTAACTCTCATTTTTTGCTAACAGTACCCTCCTTGACGAATTAGTGTTATATATTTATTAGGGCACTAATGCAGTTATTTCAAACCCACCTCTGCCTTATATTTGTTATGTTTTTGCAGTTAGCAATTGCAATTTGCTTTTTATGTTAAACAATTTTATTATCATGATAATACATATTTCTGTTGTAATAAAATTCTCTACATTATATTTCGTACAGTTTTCATAACACTTACTGTTATTTTTCAATAAGAAAGTCATTTGCACTTACCTGCATTTTTAGGTCTCTATTTTATGTTTGTAATTTCCTTTAAAATTATGTTTTATTTTTTTAATTTGGTGAACCTGAAGAATGTATTTATATTTGGCTATTGGCTTCTTTTGCTAAGTTTATGTGGTTTGCCATTCAAATAAACTTTAACTGATTTTATTTTGATAATAATTGAATATTCTACTATTGATTTCATGGTAAGTGTCAGAAAATTTATCTAGTTGGTTTCTAAACAACTTTTGCTCATGTAAAAATTTTTCTATCTTCATAAAATATTTCTATTATTCTCTTCTCTGATCTCATTTATTTAAAAATTGTTTGTTCCTATGTAAGTGCCTTTTTAATTAGGTAGAATAAGAGTATATTTAATTCTCCATTTTTGAATGCCCAGGCAGTAAATGATGAGGGCTGAATCTGAGGAAAATTATTCCCGATCCTTGAGATTTCTGTAATCTACCCAAATGACTCTCCTCCCATCTTGGATTCTTTTCTTACATATATTTATGTCAGTGCTTAGAGGAAATACAGACTCACTGTGGTTGTAGCAGTGTGCATAAGACTTGCACCCACTGGAAACAGATCAAATCCCAGTCACAGAGCATTATCTGGGTCATTCTGTTCTCCTTCCAGCTGTGGATCTGTCGGCATTTGATACTTACATCTCTCGTTGCTGTGAACAAATGCTTGTAAACAGGCTACCTGCATCAACTACTTATCAAACTTCTATTACCAAATGACCAAAAGGAGAAAAGGAATGGAGGAAGACTCCTTAAGCAAATAGTTTCGGGGATAGATATTCAACCAAGTCAAAGAAGATATGAAGATAGGAGTTTAGAGGTATCCTAAGCCTGGATGAACCCTATCATAATATTGAGTGAGGATGCTTTGGTGTCAGTCATGAACCTACCATAGTGGAGGATGATATAAACACTGAAATGAAAAGAAAGAAAGACAAAAAGGAGAGATAGTAAGAGAGAGAGAGAGAGAGAGAGAGAGAGAGAGAGAGAGAGAGAGAGAGAGAAACAGGTCTTATTGAAGTTCCACAAGTAATTTTGCTAAAAAAAAGAAAAAGGAAACATGCCAGTTGTCATTTGAGATAGAACTAGTATTGTCTAAAAATATCTCTCTCTCTCTCTCTCTCTCTCTCTCTCTCTCTCTCTCTCTCTCACACACACACACACACACACACACACATACACACACACACAAACATACACACACACACACCATCACACACCATTTTTTGTTTTCCATATAAATATCCAGTATGTCTCTATGGTAACTACTTTTAGATCCAAGATGAGACACCAAAATGACAGTTTTGCAGACAATGACAGAACTGACTTCTAGGACTCAGCTCAGTCAGGACTCCAATGGGATCAACAGAAGGATTTCTGTGGGATAAACAGAACCCTAAAGTCAACTTTCTTCAGAAATCATTTAAAGTGTGTTTCTGTTTGTCAGGAAAAGCCATTAAGTCTCTTCTTTGCCCCCAGTAGTCAATTGGGTTCAAAGGCACTCAGGTTGTGATTAATCCAAGTAGCATGGAACAGAGAAAGCCTCTATGCTAAACTCCATGGTTTTCTGGCCTACAACTCTCCCTCCCAATGGTACCTGTAAAGTCTTTCTGACACTCCTTCTTGTCTGCACCTGAGAAATTGACCAGCAGTTCAATCTCCAAATAAATTGCCTTTATTCCTACCAACCAGTATAGTTTGGTGGTTTTCCTGTGCCTTTTTTGTTTTTTCTTTTACAGCTACCACGAAATTAATCAAGTCCAGAGCTTCTATACAACATAGCTCGTTCTATGCTTTAGATTGATTCTGTTCTATGCCTTATGCTACTTACCTAACATATAGTTAAGTGAAATGATTTACTATTTTATAAACAGCTCCATGCTCAATAACTAAAAGGAAATTCAGCATATGCTAAAATATCAATAAATGATTTTTGAAATAGTGACTGAATTAACAAAGGCTTTTACAGCCCTCCTGTAGTCTTCTTTCTTTGCCATAACTTAAAGCTGGAATGCCGTCTATACTAAACACCAATTTGGTAGTTTATAAATAAAATGAAATTTAAAACTCGGGACAGTAAGTTGATGGTCCGTGCTGAATATCATTATCTACTACTGAACCCATAGAACCCATAGAACATTAAAAAAAAATAAACAAAAAATTGAATCTTTATTTTGTAGATGTCAGGTACCAGTGTAAGAAGTTCTGTATATGTATTTACACAAAAGAGAGTATAGGCTAACTCTCTGATTTCTAGACATTATGTTTCCTTTATTGTATTATTTACCACACTAGAGTTAAGTCATTGGCTTTCTTAAGAGTGTGCCAACCATTATTTAAAATGAGGAAATCACTTTCATGATAGATTCACATGTCAGCATTTGAGTACTTCCTAATTGTCAAATGTATTTAAACCTGTGTACGCCTAATTTCTTATCCAAGAAATAAACACACTATTTCAGTTAATAGATTAAAGGGAAAATGCTGTGAGATGGTCAGATTGTTAATTCCATTACATTCCCTAAGTGTTAATCAATTAGTCATTTCAATAGCTGTAGGCCATAAGATTGGAGTGCCCCCAAGAAATTCATTCATAAGTATGTATAAATTCATTCATATATGTGCATAAATTGATTCATATATGTATATAAATTCATTCATATATATATATATATATATATACTAATTCCACTCCATGAAATGTGCAACATAGATAAAACTACCTCTTTCTTTGTGGTCTTACTCACAAAAACCCACCACTGCCCTTTGGACATGCAGTAAAATCCACAAGGCTACCGGTCCCACTCTCAACACACACACACACACACACACACACACACACACACACACACACACTTTTCTAAATGCTGGCATGAGCTGTATCCTAAATATTGTACCTATCAAGCCTTTACATGTTTTCATTTTGAAATTTCCATTTAAATGCAAATTCTGCCATTTAAATAGAGTTCCCCTGTTCTTTATTACACTATAATTACTATTTCCCATCTTCCTGGGACTGGCTGAACAAAAGGCCATAGGTCACTTTACCAGCTCTCTAAAAGAGCGACTGAAATCAAGAAGTCATCATCTCTAGCATTTCTGAATGACACCCATTTGTTAAGGGAAGCCTGAGGGACTGATTCAAACAGTGCCCTAAAACCTGTCCTGTACTGTGATTTACAAGAACAAGAACAAACAAAGCCTGCAGCTATCATTTCTTCAGGATCATATGAATTAAATAGTTTAGCCAGGATTTGGCACAAATAAATAGCAGCTGAAATGCTGCCCTCATTTTCAGATGTGTCACATGCCAAGTGATACAAGCTGATACAATGTCAGGAGACACAAGAAGAGCAAGCACATTAAGAATCTGTCAATGCTTATTAAACAAAATGAAATCTATCATGGCTTAAAGTGAGTGAACTATGGTATGGTTAATATTTACTACAAGGTCATGTATTAATGTCAGTGACACAAATACCATGAGGATGAATATAAGAAGAGAAAATAATATTTATATTTGAAGGAATGTAAAAGCCTATAGAAGAAAGTAAACTATAACTGGGGAATTTTAAGTCGTATGAGTTCAGATTAACAATACATAGCAATAATAAGTTTAATGTTTAATCCTTAACATTAGATAAAGTCTTCATATGATGTATTTCACATATGTGTTTTGTGCTCTTTGAAGAGTTAACAGATGAATTGAGATAACGTAAAAGAGATGGAAGGCTTGAGTAACCTAAAGAATAGTATTTCTTTTTTTTTATTAGATATATTCTTCATATGCATTTCAAATGCTATCCCCTTTCCTAGTTTCCTCTCTGAAAATCACCTATACCCTCCCCCTTCCCCTGCTACCCAACCCAGCTCCTCCCACTCAATGGCCCTGGCATTGCCCTGCACTAGGGCATACAATCTTCGAAAGACAAAGGGCCTTTCCTCCCATTGATGGCTGACTAGGCCATCCTCTGCTACATATGTAGCTAGAGACATGAACTCTGGGGGTACTGATTAGTTCATATTGTCATTGCTCCTAAAGGGCTGCAGACCCCGTTGGCTCCTTGGGTACTTTCTCTAGCTCCTTCATTGGGGACCCTGTGTTCCACCCAATAGATGACTGTAAACATCCACTTCTGTATTTTCCAGGCACTAGTATAGCCTTAGAGGAGAAAGCTACATCAGGGTGCTGTCAGCAAAATCTTATGGGTATATGCAATAGTGTCTGGGTTTGGTGGTTGTTTATGGAATAGATCCACAGGTGGGGTAGTCTTTGGATCATCCTTCCTTCAGTCTTAGCTCTGAACTTTGTCTCTGTAACTCCTTCTGTACTGGCTAGTTTTGTGTCAACTTGACACAGGCTGGAGTTATCACAGAGAAAGGAGCTTCAGTTGGGAAAATGCCTCCATGAGATCAGCTGTAAGGCATTTTCTCAATTAGTGATCAGGGGTGGGAGGATCCCTTTGTGGGTGGTGCCATCTCTGGCCTGGTAGTCTTGGTTCTATAAGAGAGCAAGCTGATCAAGGCAGGGGAAGCCAGCCAGTAAAGAACATCCCTCCATGGCCTCTGCATCAGCTCCTGCTTCCTGGCCTGCTTGAGTTCCAGCCCTGACTTTTTTTTGGTGATGAACAGCAATTGGAAATGTAAGCTGAATAAACCTTTTCCTCCCCAACTTGTTTCTTGGTCATGATGTTTGTGCAGGAATAGAAACCCTGACTAAGACACCTTCCATGGGTACTTTGTTCCCCCTTCTAAGAAGAAATGAAGTATCCAAACTTTTGTCTTCCTTCTTGAGTTTCATGTGTTTTGCAAATTGTATTTTGGATATTCTAAGTTTCTGGGCTAATATCCACTTATCAGTGAGTACATATCATGTGAGTTCTTTTGTGATTGGGTTACCTCATTCAGGATGATATCCTCCAGATCCATCCATTTGCCTAAGAATTTCTTAAATTCATTGTTTTTAATAGCTGAGTAGTACTCTATTGTATAAATGTACCACATTTTCCATTGTGTAAATATATCACATTTTCTGTATCCATCCCTCTTTTGAGGGACATCTGGGGTTCTTTCTAGCTTCTTGCTATTATAAATAAGGCTGCTATGAACATAGTGGAGCATGTGTCTTTATTACAAGTTTAACATTTTCTGGCTATATGCTCAGGAGTGTTACTGTTGGATCTTCTGGTAGTACTATCCTATTTTCTGAAGAACCACCGAACTGAATTTATGAGTGGTTGTACCAGCTTTCAATCCCACCAGCAATGGAGGAGTGTTCCACTGTTTCCATACCCTTGCCAGCATCTGCTGTCACTTGAATGTTTGATCTTTTTTTTTCCATTTTTTATTAGGTATTTAGCTCATTTACATTTCCAATGCTACACCAAAAGTCCCCCATACCCACCCCACCGACACTCCCCTACCCACCCACTCCCCCTTTCTGCCCCTGGCGTTCCCCTGTACTGGGGCATATAAAAGTTTGCAAGTCCAATGGGCCTCTCTTTGCAGTGATGGCCAACTAGGCCATCTTTTGATACATATGCAGCTAGAGACAAGAGCTCTGGGGTACTGCTTAGTTCATATTGTTGTTCCACCTATAGGGTTGCAGGTCCCTTTAGTTCCTTGGGTGCTTTCTCTAGTTCCTCCATTGGGGGCCCTGTGGTCCATTCAATAGCTGACTGTGAGCATCAACTTCTGTGTTTGCTAGGCCCTGGCATAGTCTCACAAGAGACAGCTATATCTGGGTCCTTTCAGCAAAATCTTGGTAGTGTATGCAATGGTGTCAGCGTTTGGAAGCTGATCATGGGATGGATCTCTGGATATGGCAATCACTAGATGATCCATCCTTTCATCACACTTCCAAATTTTGTCTCTGTAACTCCTTCCATAGGTGTTTTGTTTCCTATTCTAAGAAGGGGCAAAGTGTCCACACTTTGGTCTTCGTTCTCTTGAGTTTAATGTGTTTAGCAAATTGTATCTTATATCTTGGGTATCCTAAGTTTCTGGGCTAATATCCACTTATCAGTGAGTACATATTGTGAGACTTCCTTTGTGATTGGTTTACCTCACTCAGGATGATGCCCTCCAGGTCCATCCATTTGCCTAGGAATTTCATAAATTCATTCTTTTTAATAGCTGAGTAGTACTCCATTGTGTAGATGTACCACATTTTCTGTATCCATTCCTCTTTTGAGGGGCATCTGGGTTCTTTCCAGCTTCTGGCTATTATAAATAAGGCTGCTATGAACATAGTGGAGCATGTGTCCTTCTTACCGGTTGGGGCATCTTCTGGATATATGCCCAGAAAAGGTATTGCTGGATCTTCCGGTAGTACTATGTCCAATTTTCTGAGGAACTGCCAGACTGATTTCCAGAGTAGTTGTACAAGCTTGCAATCCCACCAACAATGGAGGAGCTTTCCTCTTTCTCCACATCCTCGCCAGCATCTGCTGTCACCTGAATTTTTCATCTTAGCCATTCTGACTGGTGTGAGGTGGAATCTCAGGGTTGTTTTGATTTGCATTTCCCTGATGATTAAGGATGTTGAACATTTTTTCAGGTGCTTCTCTGCCATTCGGTATTCCTCGGGTGAGAAATCTTTGTTCAGTTCTGAGTCCCATTTTTTAATGGGGTTATTTGATTTTATGGAGTCTACTTTCTTGAGTTCTCTATATATATTGGATATTAGTCCCCTGTCCGATTTGGGATAGGTAAAGATCCTTTCCTAATCTGTTGGTGGTCTTTTTGTCTTATTGACGGTGTCTTTTGCCTTGCAGAAGCTTTGAAATTTTATGAGGTCCCATTTATCCATTCTCGATCTTACAGTACAAGCCATTGCTGTTCTATTCAGAAATTTTCCCCCTGTACCCATATCTTCGAGGCTTTTCCCCACTTTCTCCTCTATAAGTTTCAGTGTCTCTGGTTTTATGTGGAGTTCCTTAATCCACTTAGATTTGACCTTAGTACAAGGAGATAGTAATGGATCAATTCACAATCTTCTACATGATAACAGCCTGTTGTGCCAGCACCATTTGTTGAAAATGCTGTCTTTTTTGCACTGGATGGTTTTAGCTCCCTTGTCAAAGATCAAGTGACCATAGGTGTGTGGGTTCATCTCTGGGTCTTCAATTCTGTTCCATTGGTCTACTTGTCTGTCGCTATACCAGTACCATGCAGTTTTTATCACAATTGTTCTGTAGTACAGCTTTAAAAGGTCGGGCATGGTGATTCCACCAGAGGTTCTTTTATCCTTGAGAAGAGTTTTTGCTATCCTAGGTTTTTTGTTGTTCCAGATGAATCTGCCGATTGCCCTTTCTAATTCATTGAAGAATTGAGTTGGAATTTTGATGGGGATTGCATTGAATCTGTAGGTTGCTTTTGGCAAGATGGCCATTATTACTATTTTATATTGATCCTGCCGATCCATGAGCATGGGAGATCTTTCCATCTTCTGAGATCTTCTTTAATTTCTTTCTTCAGAGACATGAAGTTCTTGTTATACAGATCTTTCACTCCCTTAGTTAGAGTCACTCCTAGGTATTTTATATTATTTGTGGCTATTGAGAAGGGTGTTGTTTCCCTAATTTCTTTCTCAGCCTGTTTGTCCTTTGTGTAGAGAAAGGCCATTGACTTGTTTGAGTTAATTTGAATGTTTGATCTTAACCAAAGAATATTATTTGTGCAGCAATTTATTTACTTTCAAATTTCTGTATAATTTTATTTGACTTCTGCTTTGAGAGATGATCTATTGTAGAAAGAATACACATATGTGAATCAAACAAACTTATTTGCCAGCAAACTTGAAAACCACAAAGTTGGGAGAGAGTGGAAGGCAAGATGAAAGAGGAAAAGAGAAAGAGAGAGAGAGTGAGAGAGATTATTGAAATAACCATAATTCACTCCTCCCAGCTCTTTCTTCTCATGCTTTCTTCTGTTTTTCTTTTCTTTTTTTTCTGTCATTTTTGTGTTTCTTAAGGTAAAATATTATCAGGCTTCTTGACCATTATATGTGTTTGAGTCAATTCTGGCTTTGAACTTCTTATTGTCCTATGGCTACTTCTTAAGTACAGGGACTACAGCCTATTACTATTATACCCAGCAAAAAAATAATACTTTTTAAAAACTTTTTATTAGATATTTTCTTCATTTATATTTCAAATGCTATCCCCAAAGTCCCCTATACCCACCCCTGCCCTGCTCCCCTACCTACCCACTCCAACTTCTTGGCCCTGGTGTTCCCCTGTACTGGGGCATATAAAGTTTGCAAGACCAAGTATCCTCTCTTCCCAATGATGGCTGACTAGGCCTTCTTCTGCTACATATGCAGCTAGAGACATGAGCTCTGGGGGTACTGGTTAGTTCATGTTGTTGTTCCAACTATAGGCTTGCAGATCCCTTCACTCCTACAGGTACTTTCTGTAGCTCCTCCATTGTGGGGAAAAACCCAGCATTTTCAACAAATGGTCCTAGCACAACTCGTGATTATCATGTAGAAGGATGCAAATTGATCCATTCTTATCTTCTTGTAAAAAACTCAAGTCTAAGTGGATCAAAGACCTCCACATAAAACCAGAGACACTGAAATTTATAGAGGAGAAAGTGGGAAAAACCCTTGAAGATATGGGTATAGGGGAAAATTTCCTGAACAGAGCAGCAATGGCCTGTGCTCTAAGATCAAGAATCGACAAATGGGACCTCATAAAATTGCAAAGCTTCTGTAAGGCAAAAGATACTATGGATAAGACAAAAAGGCCACCAACAGATTGGGAAAGAATTTTTACCATCCTAAATATGATAGGGGGCTAATATCCAATATATACAAAGAGCTCAGTTGGTCCATCCTTTCGTCACAGAGACAAACTTTGTCTCTGTACCTCCTTCCATGGGTGTTTTGTTCTCAATTCTACAAAGAGCTCAAAAAGCTGGACTCCAGAAATTCAAATAACCCCATTAAAAATGTGGTACAGAACTAAACAAATAATTCTCACCCTAGGAAATAATACTTTTAACATAGAGCAAAGATAACCTTCCATAGGTATTATAAATCTCAGGGTTCTTAGTTTTACAGTCTTTATGGGCATGGACTGCTTGAATATTGAATATGGGCAAGTAGCACTGCTACCTGCATACTCTTGAAGTATGTTTCTTTTAACAATAAATATGTTATGAAGTTAACTGCTAGTTTCCTGAAATGAGCCAGCACAAAGAGAGTGAAACACACCAATTATATCCACTCTAAATAAGTTTACTTACATGCTAGCTAGGTTCACATTGTGTGATGTTTTCTTTGATGTAGTTTTCCTGTATAGTAACTCACTAACTAGATAGAGATCACACTGAAACTTATAGAAGAGAAAGTGGGGAAGAGTGTCAGACACATGAGCACAAAGGAAAATTTCCTGAACAGAACACCAATGGCTTATGCTCTAAGATCAAGAAAAATTAAATGGAACCTCATAAAACTGCAAAGCTTCTGTAAGGCAAAGGAAACTGTCATTAGGACAAAACGGCAACCAACAGATTGGGAAAAGATCTTTACCAATCCTATATCTGACAGAGGGCTGATATCCAATATTTACAAAGAAATCAAGAAGTTAGACTACAGAGATTCAAATAACCCTATTAAAAATGGGGTACAGAGTTAAACAAAAAAGTTTCAACTTAGGAATATCAAATGGCTGAGAAGCATCTAAAGAAATGTTCAACATCCTTAATCATCTGGGAAATGCAAATAAAAGCAACCCTGAAATTCCACCTTACACCAGTCAGAATGGTTATGTTCAAAATCTCATGTGACAGCAGATGCTGGCAAGGATGTGGAAAAAGAGAAACACTTCTCCATTGTTGGTGGGATTGCCAGCTGATACAACCACTCTGGAAATCAGTCTGGTTTTCCTCAGGAAATTGGACATAGCACTACCTGAGGATCCAGCTATACCACTCCTGGGCATATACCCAAAGGATTTTCTAACATATAACAAGGTCACATGCTCTACTGTATTCATAGCATCCTCATTTATAATAGCTAGAAGTTGAAAAGAACCCAGATGTCCTTCAGCAGAGGAATGGCTACAGAAAATTTGGTACATTTATACCATGAAGTACTACTCAGGTATAAAACACAATGAATTCATGAAATACTTAGGCAAATGGATGGAACTATAAAATATAATCCTGGGTATGGTAAACCAATCACAAGAGAACACACATGGTATGGACTCACTGATAAGTGGATATTAACCCAAGATACAATTCACAATCCACATGAAGCTCAAGAAGAAGGAAGGCCAAAGTGTTGGTGACTTGACCCTTCTTAGAAAGTGGAACAAAATACTCAAAGGAGCAAATGTGGAGTTAAAGTGTAGAGAACAGCCTGAGGAAAGGCCTCCCAGAGTCTGTCCCACCTGGGAATTTATCCCATATACAGTCACCAAAGCCCAACACTATTGTGGTTGCCAAAAAAATGCTTACTGAAAGGAGCATGATAGAACTGTCTCCTGAGAGGCCATGCCAGTGCCTGAAAATAGAGGCAAATGCTTACAGCCAACCATTGGACTGAGGGCGGGGATTGGAGGAGTTAGACAGATGGCTGAAGGAGCTAAAGTGGTTTGCAACCCCATAGGAAGAACAACAATATCAACCAACCAGAACCCCCATAGCTCCCAGGGACTAAACCACCAACAAAGGAGTACACATGGCTCTAGCTGCATATTCAGCAGAGGATGGCCTTGTCAGGCATCAATAGAAGGAGAGGTCCTTGGTACTATGAAGAATGGATAGATGCCCCAGTGTAGGGGAATTGAGGGTAGGGAGGCTGGAGTGGGTGGGTGGGTGGGTTGGTGGGTGGGTGTAGGAACACCCTCACTGAAACAGGGGAAGGGGGTTTTCGGGTGTGGGGAAAACTGAGAAAGGGGATAGCATTTGAAATATAAATGAAGAAAATATCCAATAAAAGAAAAAGAAAGAAAAAAAAAAGAAATCTTAAATCTAAAACAGAGATAAGTCAGATTTTATTTTCTAAGTGGGAACTGTACTGCCATAATTGACAGCATATATTTAATAATGGAAAAATATTACAAAAGTCTGTATTGGCGACACTGGGCCATATTATTCTTTCTACAACATATCACATCAGAGCTACTCTGTTCACTGTAATGCATACACTCAATTACCCTCTGAAAATATTTTCCATATGAATATTTTGAGAATGGTTTCTGAAAGATCATAGTGTTTACTCTAAACTTGACCATTTTCATCTATATGATTTGTTAGAATTTAGAATACACATATATTATAAAATTTTCAAACAGAAATCATAAATCACTGTGTTATATATCTATTTAATAATCGGTATACTCTATAATAGATAATTTAATAGTTCACTATTTTTAGGTTTGAACAAGTGATTGAATAGATCAGCCTTTATATTTTTATCCATCTTCTTACATGTACAAAGTTGAGGTTAATAAGTGCCAAGGACATTTGAAGAGCCTTTTGGTAAGCTAAACCATAATGTTCAATATTCTGACTTAATGTATAGGCTTTAAATTGACATGGTCAGTGAATGATTTAAATTTCACTTTGAAATTGTTTATAATTAATGAAACTGCTAGTTTCAGCTTTGCCTCCCAAAATGTTCATTAACTCTTCTCTGTGGGAAATATTCTGGAGGATTTTCTCTTTCCTCATTTATTCTAGAAACTAATAGTGTGCCCCAAGCACATCTTTCTACGTAGAAAATAGATAAGTATTCTTTAAGCCTTATGCTGTGAATTTATCTTTACTCTTATTTTATTTTTTCTAGACAACAATATTTGAACACCATAAATTGTTTCAGAATGTCAGCAGAACTCAATAGCTTTTGTCAAGATATTAAAAATATCAGTAATTGAATCTTTCTCCTCCAATTTCGGTGCTAGCAACACTATGACAGCTCTAAGTTTCTGGAATGTATGAGGTTATTAGTTTACTCATTTAAGCCTCAAAAAGCAGAACAACCATAGAAAATGCAAATTGTGTCTACTCTCTTTCACTCACCCTTTTGTTCTTTGCCACACCATTATGGCATGAGTGCTTACCTCATGCCATGTAATAATGCAGACATTGAGGTAAGACTTCCAATAATCAAATCAGAGTCTATCTCCGTGTATTCTTAGGTATAGGCAAAGAAGATATTAACATATAGCCAACTCAGTAATTAGAATAAATATTGTTATTGAGATAGAAAAATTAGAAATATATTTGACCTATAGATATTTGAGAATAAATCTGAATAAACTTAATGAGAATATTTATAAATATTTACAGTAAAGATTGCCCCATAGTATAGGTGATAGCAGAAGAAATATCCTGGAACAGGAAATATCTTGGTCTTTTATTAGGTATTTTCTTCATTTACATTTCAAATGCTATACCCAAAGCCCCCTGTAGCCTCCTCCAGCCCTGCTCCCCAACACACCCACTCCAGCTTCCTGGCCCTGGCATTCCCCTGTACTGGGGCATATGATCTTCCCAAGACCAAGAGCCTCTCTTCCCATTGATGGCAGACTAGGCCATCCTCTGCTACATATGCAACTAGAGACATAGCTCTGGGGGGTACTGGTTAGTTCATATAGTTTTTCCACCAAGAGGGTTGCAGAGCCCTTTAGTTCCTTGGTCTATTTGTTATGTTTAAAGGGCAGAATGTGAAGCCTGACTGGAGTCCAATAAACAAAGAAGTCTCCTCACAAAATAGGTTAGAGGGTCTCTGAGGCCTGATCAGGTAGGCCTTCAAAACTCAAGGCAAGAACATTGAATTTTGGTCTCAGGGTTGGAAATATTTTGTTTTCAAAAAGATCATGTGTCCTGATATCTAGAGAACCAACTCTCAGTGGAAAGGTGGAGAGTACTATGTTGTAGCAATTGGAGGCTAGTACATTGGCTCTGGCTGGTTGAGAGCTGTATGCATGAGAGTGGCTTAAGAAGCTGTCGAAGCCACAGAAGGGTGAGTCAGTCTAGAACTGTTCTCTGGTAGACTTCATTGCACAGGTTTAACCTCTTTAGTTAGCAGGAAACACATACACCTCTGACTCTTCCTTTCATCTCTCTCACCATAATATTTTATCAGCAAGCTATGCCAAGGCAACCTTCAGTGCAAAATAAGAAACTATTTCATTTATTTCCCTAGTAGTAACTTAGTTCAAGCCCATGGTGTGTCTTGTCCAAATGCCTCTTAAATGTTAATCTCATGTCTACCCTAACCATATATTAGCCAGTATGATAATCATAGAGCCTCTAATATATGGTATCCTCAATATCAGTTGAATTTTTTCAGCTCAAACCTCTGCAGTGGCTCGGATAGCTCATTGATATAGCTTTAATTAGGTTCAGTACTGCCTTCTATTATACTAACCTTTGTGATGTTTCAGTAAATAGCACGGATTTCTACTTCAAGAACCTTGGGCTTTCTCTTTCCTTCACTTAGTGTTACTGTCTCCTACTTGAGCTTCTGCTGAACTCTTCCACTGATTTCTGTGTTGACATACCAGGTAGACTTTCTACGATTTGCTGAGAAAAGGTACAATTCTAAACCGAAGCTACTATTTTTAAAAATTTAAACCATATGAACTATATAATTTATTCAAAAACAGAATGCCAAGGGCTTCATACAAATAATACATGTTTCAGAATAAAAATAATACATGCCTCTTTTAGAGCTCATACATCAGTTGCCAGAAATAATTATATGCCCCATGCAAGCATAAAAAGAAGCGTAGCCTTTCAGTACAATCATAGTTGTTGTACCAGTGGCTTTGACAAATGATTAAGAACATATAGAGCAGTGTGCCCAGCCAATTAGTAATGTGAATTCTACTTTGACAATAAGTTGTGATTTATTGTTTGTTTCAGGCTTCCAAAAGTCTGAGGTTACTTAAAAAGATAACCTTTTCTAATATTTGAAAGGAAGGCGTGTTTGATTGCTTTGTACATTGTTGTTCTCTCCCTGAAGTCAGGTGTTGATGTCTAAATAAAAAAGTAAAGTTTGCTAAATGAATAATTAGGCAGTCAATAACTACTAATTGCCAGATTATCATTATTACTCTATTGTGGTTAGAAATGTTCCTTAATTCCTTCATTGAACCACTAGCCACTCAACATTTTAATCCCCATGGAAAATTTCAATTAAAAATCTGTCATATTTTAATACTGGATAATATTTATGAACATGAACATTTTTACTCAGGAGATTATAAGAAGTTCATAGCCCTTCTTGTAAGCTCAAGTTGTATGGCTCATTCCATCATGCTCAATGTCTCTACAGACATAAGGGGATGCTTGAGAAAATGAAATCATATGAAAAATTGGTAACTATGACCAGAATGCTGTATTTTTTTTCTTCTGGAGAAAAAAAAGGAGTATATTATTTACTTATTCTTTTGTATAACTAACTTTTGAATACAGGACCTCATGCAAGTGAGTAACACACTCTACCACTGAGCTATGTCTATGGTCTGTAAATTAGCTACATTGCAGAGAAACATTAATTTAAAGAACAAGAGATTGGGGAAACAATGCCCTGAAGACAATAGAAACACCATTTAGAAGTACAAATCTGCTGTTATGTAGGCAAAAATCAAAATGCTGCAGTAGTATAGTTTTTTTTTTTTTTTGAGAAAATAGGTTATAATTATAAATAGCCCCTATGTAGCTCTTACTGGAAACTAAGCATGTTTAATGATCTAGTACTAGAAAGAAAACATGGTTAAAGATCTAACCTATTTGCATGAATGAGCCTAAGTTTCATATTCTGTCAGAGCAAAACTAGCTTAAAACAGATGGATGCATCAGTGATACACAGTAGTAAATAAATCCAACTGAAGAAATGAGGAGGATTATACAGTTACTTATGATCGACTCAGTTACTTAAGATCAGTGCCAGCACCATGTTTAAGATCCTCTCCTATATATTCACAATGTATTTCTGTGCTTCGGCCTTTGCCATTTCATTATAATTTAAGCAACTACCAAGAGCTGCTCTTATATATGTGTATATATATATAATTAAAAATATTTCTATTAAAAATATAAATTGACCATTTATATTTTTACAAATAGACCATACCTAATATGGTTTATTGTGGTTATCAGTAGAGGATTTCTGTGACTAGAAAACCTCACTGATACCTGCTGTTACAATACAAATGTCCCTGTGAAAAGTAAACCATCTCATTCACCCAAGCTTTCATCAGGGTGAGATGATGTGAAGATCATATTTAATTCCTGTTTAAAATCTATCTCTTACTGCCTTATCCAGGGATCCACCCCATAATCAGCATCCAAACGCTGACACCATTGCATACACTAGCAAGATTTTATCGAAAGGACCCAGATGTAGCTGTCTCTTGTGAGACTATGCCGGGGCCTAGCAAACACAGAAGTGGATGCCCACAGTCAGCTAATGGATGGATCACAGGGCTCCCAATGGAGGAGCTAGAGAAAGTACCCAAGGAGCTAAAGGGATCTGCAACCCTATAGGTGGATCAACATTATGAACTAACCAGTACCCCGGAGCTCTTGACTCTAGCTGCATATGTATCAAAAGATGGCCTAGTCGGCCATCACTGGAAAGAGAGGCCCATTGGACACACAAACTTTATATGCCCCAGAACAGGGGAACGCCAGGGCCAAAAAGGGGGAGTGGGCGGGTAGGGGAGGGGGGTGGGTGGGTATGGGGGACTTTTGGTATAGCATTGGAAATGTAAATGAGCTAAATACCTAATAAAAAATGGAAAGAAAAAAAATCTATCTCTTGCTCCATGTAAAATATGTAATGAAACACACACACACAAATGCACATACATGCACACATACACACATACAACTCAAACAAATACACACACACAGAGATTTTTTGAAAGTTAAGTCACTTCCTAACATTGAAATCAAGAATACTTAAAACATTTTGTGTATATAGTGGTACATACATGTATAGATATTTATAAATGCAAAATTATGCCCTATGCATATGCACATATGCAAATATTCATATAAAAATACTGTGCGTTATACATAGGGCATTTCACATCTTACTCTAATATCCACCATTAAACAATATTATTTGTTTTTGCAAAAAAATTCAATTTGAACTATGGCTAATACTCAAAATGTACTTGTTTTCCTGGTTTATGACTCCAGTGATTCAAAATATGGCTAGAACATACCTATAAGGTTAAATAGAAATAATATAAATAGATGAATTAAGAACTTTTAAGTTTAAATATCACATGGGAAAGATTCACATAAAACCTAAAGTCATTCAGTAATATCCTTACAGCTTTATGTGCTAATAACTGCTAATTCAACTTATATATTACCCAAGTACTTACGTTTGAATCATTCCTAGTTGTGGTTCTTAGAAATTCCCACACTGGCTCCTGAAACACTTTTAAGCAGATATGTTGAGGCTCATAGCCATAGAATTTTCTTTTGCCAATCTTATAGAAACTATTACATAGACATTTTTATTTAATAAGCACTGTGCCAAAGTTCATGCCCACATCAGATTTCTTGAAGTTGATGAGACTCTAGAGGCCTTTAACCCAAAGGAATATTCCCAGTTGTTAAATGAGACATTCTAATACTCCTCTATACATTCGCTCCCATAAAGATACAAAGAGATGTCTTGTGTAACTCTCTAAGATTACCAAATAAATCCCTTCTTTCAGGCTTTGAAAACGGTTTCATTTCATCATTTCAGCAGATATTGAAGTTCATGGAAGCTGGCATCCCTCAGCTTCTCACTTTATTCCTTTGCTTGATCTCTAACTCTGGCAATTTGTTCTAATCTTCTTGCTCCTTCTTATTCCCTGGCTTCAACTGCCCCTGCTTACTTGTCCTGAAAAGCATGAGCTCACAAATGAACTCAACTCTACTGCACTACACTCATTGAAACGACTCCCCATTCTCACACACATCCGAACTGAATGACTCAACTACACTGCAGTGAACACAACTGGCTGACCAAAACTGGCTTACTCTCTCTTCCTGCACACCTCTTAAATACTCATTATGTCAAACCTTTTTCTGATTTGTCCCTTTGCCTGGTCCACAATTAAATATTAATTTTAATCACTATTGTTTCTTTCTATAAACTAACCTTACCTACATGATTTGAGATTAAAGATATAGACTAAAGGCATGTCTGTATTCCAGCTACAATAGCCGTGTACCTGAATTATAATTCCTTGACACCCTCCTCGAGAAGAAATCAACTGGAAATGGCTTCTTGGCTAGAAGAGAGATCTTATCCCTACTCCCATCCTCCCAGCTAGGATTTTTTTTCTGTCTTGACCTTGCACTGGATCTGCACATACTGACACAGTCTCCTTGCGCTCATGCATGCATCTGGCTTACTGTATCTAGAAAGTGCTGTTTTATGCCAGTTGTTTATCACCTCTGGATTTTACCGCCCCCCCCCATTCCTGAAGTCTTGGAAGGGTGTAATAAAGACATCTCAATTAAGGCTGAGCACCCCAAAGTCTCTCACTCTATTCACACTGTCCATTCCTGCGTCTCTGTGTTAGGGACTGTATAGTCCAAGAAGCAGCTTCTCTGAGGAGGTTTGAACAAAACACTGATCAAGACATATAGCAATGTCATTATGAGTCTTCCTATTTCAATATTCACTCCACACTCTACTGAGACAAAAATTGAAGTTTGTTTGATTGGTTGGTCCCCCCCCCCCAGCCTTTGGTCAGGCTTTTTGGTTCATTCTTTATACAATTTTTCTTATCTTAATGCATTTCTTGATATTATGATAGAAATGTCCATTTATAGTATGTTTAATTTAATTAATTTAAAAGGATTTCAAACATTTAAAACTTTAAGTTTCCATAGAAAGGAATGAGTTTTATTATGGCACTGTATACATCTATGTCATTACATTTTGATTCCATTTATCTCACTATCCTACTGTCTTCTCTAAATGGTTAACCTCTTCCTCTCAAACAGCCTTCCTGTCTGCATGACACAGGCCTTGCAATACTCCTCATTTACTCATCATCCTTTAGTAAACCTTCCTCTTCCCTCTCCCAGGTTCTATTTTACTATCACACATGTTCTGTCCACACACACACACAGACACACATTTAGAGCCTATATATGATAGAATATATCTAGTCTTTGCCTTTCTCAGTATGTCTTGTTTCGTTAAATACACTGTTCTCTCATTCATCCTTTTTCCAAAAATCGACCATCATTTCATTTTACTTTGGCTGAAAAAATTTCATTGTGAATATACACTGCTCTTCTACATTCATTTATCGAATCCTCATGAATATACACTGCTCTTCTACATTCTATTTATAGAATCCTGATGGGATGGAGGACATCAGGGGAATGTGGCCTATGGAGATAACCATGTAGAACTCACATTGACTCAATGAGACTGAAGAGGAAATTATGGATCCTGTATTAGTCTATACCAACCGATTAGCATATAGGCTATGACTATTAAGTTGGTGGTTTGTAGGACACCAAACAGTGGGAGTGGATGTATCTCTGACTTGTTGTCTGTTCTTGGGTTTCTTTTCCTATTGAATTGGCTTTGCCAGCCTCGACATGAGGATGCCTTGTCTTGCTGTATCCTGTTTCGCTGTGTTTGGTTGCTGTCTCTTAGAGGCCTGTTCTTTTTATAATGGAACACATGAGAAGTGGGTCTGTGATGAGGGATGGGGGGGGCATGCCTAAACAGAATGCAAGGAGAGGAAACTGTGGTCCAGTTATATTATGTGAGAGAAAAATCTATTTTCACACAAAATAAGGAAAGAAAAACAGCAAATAAGTAATATTTAGATATATCAAGTTGTTACCTTGTCATAGAGAGCTCATTATTACTATCATTTTTTTTAGTTTAATGTAATTCTAGATATTGTTCCAAAATATATACTGTCACAAAGTGTATTATTCTGTATCCTGTGAATATTTGTGATTTCCAAATAACCAACTAATAGATGGATGGATATTTTCCAAATATTTAAAATAAATTTCAATTCTTAGTGTTTGTTTCATAAACTGAGCAATGGACATCAATTTTATGCATTAGCTGACAAAATTATGCAATGGCAAATTCCATCTACAAGTAATGAGAATTTCAACATAATTAATTGAGACTCAGAAATATAGTCAAGTTTTAATTTCTTTCAGTTATATAACTATTGGAACAGCAGATAAGAACCAAAAGCTATTATTTAAATAATAATAGAGGCCAGCCTCACTGTTATAAAGCTTAAGTTCAAATCTCAAAAACCTAACCAGATAATTGGGAAGTCTGTTAGACAGAAGGGTATAGGAAGTCTTCTTTGATTAACTGAGTTGATAACAAATATGTACTAAAATTCATCAGTGGAGCACAGGTTACCTCTCTAGACCAAAATTAAAACCAAAACTTTGTTTTTATAGTTTTTGATATAATCTAAGGTTTTGATAAGGTAGCATTCATATTTCTCTTCTTAATCTTAGTCTGTGCTAAGCTATATTACTGTAATTAATCTAGTCTATATTCAGTATAACATTATATGACATATACATTAATATTTAGTTGTTAAAATTTACATGCCCACATTATATATATATATATATATATATATATATATATATATATACACACATATATATATATACATATATATATGTAACTATATATTTATACATATATGTCATTACATTTGATTTCATTCATCTCTCTCTCTCTCTCTCTCTCTCTCTCTATATATATATATATATATATATATACATACATGTTTATATATACATAAACAGATTTCTATATATATATACATATATGCATGTATGTATATATACATATATATATAAAGAAATTTCTTTTTTTCAATTTTTCATTAGATATTTTCATCATTTACATTTCAAATGCTATCCTGAAAGTCCTCTATACCCACCCCCCTACCCTGCTCCCATACACACCCACTCCTACGTCTTGGCCCTGGCATTCCCCTGTACTGGGTCACATACATTTTGAAAGACCAAGGGGCTTCTCTTCCCAATGATGGCTGACTAGACTATCCTCTGCTACATATGCAGCTAGAGACACGAGCTCTGGGGGTACTGGTTAGTTCATATTGTTGTTCCTCCTATAGGGTTGCAGACCCTTTCAGCTCCTTGGATACTTTCTCTAGCTCCTCCATTAGGGGCCCTGTGTTCCATCCAATAAATGACTGTGAGCATCCACTTCTGTATTTGCCAAGCACTGGCATAGCCTCACACGAGACAGCTATATCGAGGTCCTTTCAGCAAAATCTTGCTGGCATGTGCAATAGTTTCTATGTATGGTGGCTGCTTATGGGATGGATCCCCAGGTTGGGTAGTCTCTGGATGGTTCATCCTTTCGTCTTAGCTCGAAACTCTGTCTCTGTAACTTTTTCCATGGGTATTTTGTTTGCTATTCTAAGGAGGAATAGAGTATCCACACATTGGTCTTCCTTTTTCTTGATTTTCTTGTGTTTTGCAAATAGTATCTTGGGTATTCTACGTTTGTGGACTAATATCCACTTATCAATGAGTGCATTGATCAAGTGATGTCTTTTGTGAATGGGTTACCTCACTCAGGATGATATCCTTCAAATACATCCATTTGCCCAAGAATTTCATAAATTCATTCTTTTTAATAGCTGAGTAGTACTCCATTGTGTAAATGTACCACATTTTCTGTATCCATTACTCTGTTTATGGACATCTGGGTTTTTTCCAGCTTCTGGCTATTATAAATAAGGCTGCTATGAACAGTTGGAACATCTTCTGGATATATGCTCAGGAGAGGAATTGCTGGATCTTCCGGAAGTACTATGTCCAATTTTCTGAGGAACCGCCAGACTGATTTCTAGAGTGGTTGTACAAGCTTGCAAAACCAGCAATGGAGGAGTGTTCCTCTTTATAAACAGATCTCTCTCTCTCTCTCTCTCTCTCTCTCTCTCTCTCTCTCTCTCTCTCTCTCTCTCTCTCTTCATATATATATATATATATATATATATATATATATATATGTGTGTGTGTGTGTGTGTGTGTGATTAAAAGACTATAGAAAAGTTATAGTAGATAGGGGTATCAATTTGGATTTGAAGTGACTGAATAAACTGTGAAAGATAATCAAGGATATTATCTCTTTATCAAAATTATTTAATTTTATTTAATACAAGTATAGCTTATTATCTCTACTTTATAGTAAATATCCTCATTTACTATTATTCATATAAGAATATACCTAGGGCTACAATCAAATAAATTGTTCCATGGATTCAAATGCCTGTTTTACAATGAGTGATTTAATTTTGCCCTATGATTCTGTGGTTTTCTTCATCACAGTACAAATATAATTTAGGTTCTTCATCATGTCAACATTATGGAGTATATTGCTTTTTATGGTTTCCTAATGAAATGAAAGCATATGTAATCTAATCCATTTAATTTAGAAGAAAAATACAGAGAAGTAAATGCATGGCTTTATGTAGTCCCCAAGGAACCATCTCGGCTTGTAAATAGCATCCTAGAACTGCGGAGAGTGAGATTATTGACAATGTTGTGCTTCACAAATGGAAAGTAATGAATGCAGGTTCATGAATGGTAAATCTATTTCCAGATTTTCTTTAAAGACTTATTTATTTCTTATATATACAGTGTTCTGCCTGCACATGTACCTGCAGGTGGTTGCTGGGAACTGAACTCAGGACCTGTGGAAGAGCATTCAGTGCTTTTAATCTCAGAGCCTTCTCTCCAGCTCTTCCAGATTTTTAATTATGAATTTACATTAGTAAAAGAGTTTTCTAAATACAAATTGACATGAAAAATCATGGACATATTTTGAACATTTTAAATTCCAAGTAAACTACATAATTTCATGGTGAATTTTAAGTCTCACTATATTTACATATAGGCAGTGCAGCAGAGAACATTGGATAAATATTGGCATCTTCCTTATATAAGACTATACTTGTTTACTGGCTCTTTCTATTCTCACCCGAGTCTGCTGATTTTTATAGACCTGACTGAGCTTCAGGGAAAGAAATAATTTTACCCTCAAGCATAACCATGCTAACCTTAAAGAAGAAAACTGATGTGGTAAATGTTAGGTTCTAGAACTATTTGACACACATTACTAATTTATAATTTAAAATAATATTTTTGCATAGCAAACTCATTATTTTTACTTTATAATGGTAAAACCAGGTATCAATAGATTAGATATAATATTTTAATTTCTTCCACACAGATAAACTGAGTATGCAAATCTAAGTCTGTGTATTTGTTCGTAGTCAGTTATACAGCAGCTTGTTTAAATTGTCTCTAAGAAGATTTTTAATATTTCTGTGACATTAGAGTATATGCCAGTGAGGTCTTACTGTAGTATCTGAAATACCCATATTTTATAGTTCTTTCTTTGTTACATATCTTATTTTAGAGACCATCACATATATGCAGATTCCTAATCAGATAATTTCTTAATGCAAAGATGCTGTTAATAAAATCACCCTGGTGTCTGAGTGTGGCAGCTCTGTTGGGTACAGCCTGTGGCCTTTCAGATTATAATAGATGGTGTTCCTCTTTATTAACCTGTGATTTGGGGAAAGCACAACAGACAGAAGAGCAGCTCCCAGTTTGCCTTGCAAATGTGTTTCTGAATTGTTTGACCCACTACTATGGTTAATAAGCTACTTAACATTTTGATGCTAAAGATTAGTGGCAACTACCAGCTCCTGTTCATCTGCAGCAGCAAAATTATGCTTTCCTTTCTGAACCTTAGACCTGAGAATCACATACAGCAGGAGAAGTACTTATGCAATTTTCTCCTTTCCTCATCGTCATTAGGGAACAGAGGGTTTATTTCTTCTCTTTCTCAAGACTTAGACAACTTCATACATTTACAAATCTCTGGGTTCTTAAGTGTGCTCTTTCATGCACATTATAAAACCATGCATATAATTTGCCACTTCTCAAACTCCAAATCTTTAACAGGAAGAAGTAAGTCTGTGCCAGGTTGGTAACTAAATGTGCTCCCTATCCTAAAAGTCAGATGGTCTCATTAAAAAAAAAACCAAAGTGAACTTGAATTCTTTAATTTGATTAACCAGTTCCCCAGTGATGGCTCTATCTTTTTGTTTTGTTTTGTTTTACTTAAAAAAACAAAAAAACAAAACAAAAAAAAAGAAAATACATTTTCATTTGATATGTTCAGATGACATTTCCCCTCCTGGAATTCCTCCCATATTCATCCAACATCTATACCCACACTTTCTTTCTTTCTTTCTTTCTTTCTTTCTTTCTTTCTTTCTTTCTTTCTTTCTTTCTTTCTTTCTTTCTTTCTTTTGTTCTTTCAAGAGAGAACAAACAAACAAACACACACACACACACACAATAAAAAAAAACCTGAATAGGACAAAACAAACTGACACAAATAAAACCAGATGAAACGCACAAGAAACATACAGACATACACATACACATTTACTCAATCAGAAATTGCATAAAACCACAAAATCTGAAATCAAAATATTTATACAAAGGATCTGTGGGTTAGAAAAAAATGTTCAGACAAAGAATTATGAGTCAAACAATCTCCAAACATACTATTGAGTTGTTTTGTTGTATTTTTCCTTTTTTTCTATGGTCATCTTCTGCTAGCTATGGAGTCTACCCTTAAGTATAGATTGTATACACTGTGAGACTCCAATACATAAAACCAATGTTTTTTTTGTGCATGGTTGCAAATTAAAAATAACTTCTGGGTTAGGAATAGGAACTCTGTCCACTTCCTCTGTCAGTGTTGGGTCTCAGTCTGGCTTAGACTTGGATCTGCCTTAAGAATGCTGCCACAGTGTTTATGAATCCACATGGGTATCAACCCTGATGGATCTAAAAGTCCTCATTTCCTTGGTATTTTAGACACCCATTGGTTCTTAGAATTTTTAACTTCTTCCTGAAAAGTTCTCTGAGCCCCGAGGGGAAGGATTTCATAGAGATATCCTAATTAGAGTAGAGGGTTTCAAGGTCTCTAGCTTTTGAGACATTGGTTGTGGGTCTCAATCTTTACTTCCACCTCTTTGGGAAGCAAGAAAGACATTGATGATACATATATATGCCCTTTTATTGCTACATTTTATTGCAGAACAATTGTGATTGGATTTCCCCAAAGTCTATGGCTTATCTAGTACCAGTTTCTCACCTACCCAAGCAGTATTAAGAATGGTTTCCATATCATGGAGTTAGTCTTTGAAACCTGTTAGAGAGTGCTAGGTTACAATACTACCACAATTTTTGTGCTAGTATGAGGCTAGCATGCCATGCATGTAGGTTACCATTGTAGTTTGAAAGATTTGTAGCTGAGTTGGTGTCTACTTTTCCCCTTTGGTGATATGCATAATATTTTCCAGTGCTGTGAGCACTAGTCCATAGTATTGAATGCTCTAGAGAGGCAATAGCTTGACTTTTCTGTGTTCAATGAGTTATATAGGTATTCTCTTTAGCAATGTAGTCTCATTATTACTATGTTTTTTGAGTGTCAGAAACCAGAAGTTAAGGTGAGATATTAATAATACAACTATCTCATATGTGACTGATTTTATAATTTTGAAGCACGCTATTTTAATTGTTTCTATTCTTATGACTTTCAGTTGTTTCTATACTTTAAACATTGTTAAGCCGGAGAGACCCAATCTTGGGTTCAGACTCCATCTTAGAGAACTGACCTAAGGTTGAACTCTCTATCACCCACCCGTTTCTAGGTTACTTGCCAGCAAGCCAGTGTCTAGCACCAGTTTCCAGGGTACTCCCCAACAAACCTTAGTCTAGAACCAGTTTCCAGGTTTCTCCTCAACAAACCTGTGTCTCCAGGTTGCAACCCTGCCCTGGCAATTCACATCCTAACCTTCAGCTATTAGGAGGAAAGCAGAAGTTAAGTTTATGGTTTGGCTCTCAAAACCAGCCAATTAATTTAAAGATTAACAAAATTACACAATAGCCCGCTAATGTGACATGTGGCAGGCTAGAAAAGCCCTAACTTGTTTGCCATTTCATATATAACCCTAACCTTCTGAGAGTTTGGGACTGAAAGAATAGTGGTCCAAGCTGAAAATTGAATAAAGACCCTAGTGTGGATGCATCACAGTCATCTCCTTGGTGGTCTCTTGGAGCTCTTGAATGAGGCACATCACTCCACTTTACATACCAATTTCTGATATCTCTTAGACTTTAAAATAATTTGAAAATTAACGAATAGAACATACTGACTACAATGGTATTGGCCTTATTTGAAATTTTTTTAAGTAGGTATTTTCTTCATTTACATTTCAAATGCTATCCCAAAAGTCCCCCATACAATCACCCCCCCCGACTCCCTTACCCACCCACTCCCACTTCTTGGCTCTGGCATTCCCCTCTACTGAGGCATATAAAGTTTGCAAGCCCAAAGGGCCTCTCTTCCCAATGATCGCCGATTAGGCCACCTTCTGCTACATATGCAGCTAGAGACATGAGCTCCGGGGGTACTGGTGAGATCATATTGTTGTTCCACCTGTAGGGTTGCAGACCCCTTTAGCTCCTTGGGTACTTTCTCTAGCTCCTCCAGTGGGGGCCCTGTGTTCCATCCAATAGCTGACTGTGAGCATCCACTTCTGTGTTTGCCAGGCACCAGCATAGCCTCACACAGCTATATCAGACAGCTATATCAGGGTCCTTCCAGTAAAATCTTGCTGGCCTATGCAATGGTGTCAGCGTTTGGAGGCTGATTATGGGATGGATCCCCAGGTGTGGCAGTCTCTAGATGGTCCATCCTTTCATCTCAGCTCCAAACTTTGTCTCCGTAACTCCTTCTATATAGTACTACCAGAGGATCCCGCAATACCTCTCCTGGGCATATATCCAGAAGATGTCCCAATCCGTAAGAAGGACACATGCTCCACTATGTTCATTGCAGCCTTATTTAAAAGAGCCAGAAGCTAGAAAGAACCCAGATGTCCCTCAACAGAGGAATGGATACAGAAAATGTGGTACATTTACACAATGGAATACTACTCAGCTATTAAAAAGAATGAATTTATGAATTTCCTAGGCAAATGGATGGACCTGAAGGATATCATCCTGAGTGAGGTAACCCAATCACAAAAGAACTCACATGATATGTACTCACTGATCAGTGGATATTAGCCCAAAAACTTAGGATAGCCAAGATACAAGATACAATTTGCAAAACACAGGAAACTCAAGATGAACTAAGACCAACGTGTGGACATTTTGCTCCTTCTTAGAATTGGAATTATTTGATATTTTAACCTCTTCATAACTTCTTAAATATCTTTATTTTTGCTCTTTTTAGAACACTACAAAGGACAATGGTCATTTAAATCAGAAATAATGAAATTATCAAGGGCTAAGTAATTTAACACATACTATAAACATTCAGTCTGAATAAATAAATTCAATGAACTCATGTCAGCTGAGCATATGACTTAGCTGTTACGAACAGTCATTTCTCTTCAAGAGGGTTGGTATTTGTTTCCCGGAAGGTTTGATCATGTCTAGTCCTAGGGAATCTGATATTCTCCTCTAGCATCTGTGAAGACCGAATGGCATACAGTAACACAGGTGCATAGACATAAATAAAACCAAATATGAATCATAATAAATAATATCCTGTGTTCTAATATCTCAAAAAGGAAGAACTAGAATTTATCAAGTTAAAATATATTAAATCAACTTGCCTATACCTACAGCCTGTGTGATTCCCCAGTAGTCATGGACACAGGTGAGAATGTCACCCAAATACCCATGTCAGCTGGCCCAACACCCTCACCTCAAACCCTGAGATCTATCCTTCTTCCTGCCTGCTTTTTAGCCAGGCCAAATCAGTGGCCAAGCACCCCAACACACTCCATAGCCTGTCTGCCTCCCAAGCGGCCCAAAATAACCAGGGACACATTCTGCCAAACTCCCAGAATATCTGAAGTAACCAGGGACACAGGAGGCCTGCTCTAACCAGAAACAAAAGAGTCCCACCCTAACCAGAGACAACACTGCCTACCTCCAAACAGACTGCCTCTACCTGCCTCCAAGGAGGCCTGCTGTAGTCAGAGATAGTCAGGAAAGTTAAAATGATAACCAGATAGACAGAGGCAGGTGCAGGATCTGCTACGATAGTAAGCCCTGGTTACCCCCAACATGCCTGAAATGCAAGATTCAGATAAAAACAATCCCATCTCACAAGGACAATAGAAACCTTTAAGTAGGGTTTTAAGAGCTCCCTTAAAGAAACACAGGAAAACACAGGTAAATTGGAAGAAGAGCTTAGAGAGGAAACAAATAAATCACTTAAAGCAAAAGAGGAAAATACAATCAAGCAGGTGAAGGAATTTAACAAAAATATCCAAGAACTAAAAATGGAAATAGAAGCAATAAAGAAAACACAGAAGGAGGCAACACTGAAGATGGACAACTTAGGAAAGAAATCGAGAGCTATAGATGAAATCATCACCAACAGAATTCAAGAGATAGAAGAGAATCTCAAGTTTAGGAGATACCATAGAAAATATAGACACATCCCTCAAAGAAAATACAAGGTGTAAAAAGCTCCTAAACCAAAATATCTAGGAAATTTAGGACACAATGAAAAGATCAAACCTAAGAATAATAGGAAAAGAAGAGGGTGAAAATTCCTACCTCAAAAGGCCAGAAATATCTTCAACAAGATCACAGAAGAAAATTTCCTTAACCTAAAGAAAGAGATGGCTATAAATGTACAAGAAGCCTACAGAACCAAAAAAGTAAATCCTTCCATCACATAAAAAATCACTAAATTTGCTGGGCAGTGGTGGCGCATGCCTCTAATCCCAGCACTTGGGAGGCAGAGGCAGGTGGATTTCTGAGTTCGAGGCCATCCTGGTCTACAAAGTGAGGTCCAGGACAGCCAGGGCTATACAGAGAAACCCTGTCTCAAAAAACCAAACCAAACCAAAACAAAAACAAAAACAACAACAACAAAAAAACCCCACTAAATTCATAGTACAGAGATTTATATTAAAGCTTAAAAAGAAAAGAGTGTAGTAATATATAAAGTTAGATCTATCTGAATACATCAGAATTCCCAAAGAGACTCTAAAAAGCCTGAATATTCTGGACAGATGTAGTGGAGACTGTAAGAGAACACAAATGCCATCCCAGGATATAATACTGAGTAAACTCTCAATCACCATAGATGGAGGAAAAAAAAAGTATTCCATGACAAAACAAAATGTAAACAGTATCTTTCTTCTAATATAGCCAATCTTGGAATGAAACCTCAAATACAAGGAGGGATACTACACCCAAGAAATTAAACATTTTACAACAAATCTAAAAAGAAGAGAATCATAAGCATGTAATACCATCTCTTGCAACAAAATAACAGGAACTAACAATCATCTATCACTAATACCTGTCAGCATCAATGTACTCAAATCTCCAATTATAAAAATACAGGTTAACAGACTAGATCCAGCATTTTGCTGCATACAAGAAACACACCTCATTGACAAAGGCAGAAACTACCTCAGAGTAAAAGGGTGAAAAAAAGTTTTCCAAGCAAATGGCCCAAAGAAACAAGCAGGGGTTGCCATCCTAACATCCCAAAAAATAAACCTTCAATCAAAGTTATCAAATGAGATGGGAAAGTCGATTTATGTTCATTCTATTGCTTGAATGCTTATGAAATATCTTCTATATCTGTTAACATGAAAAACACTGCAGTAAGTTAGCCAAGATACATGGGGTAATGGTATCCTTACGTTCAAATCAAAGTACAAGGTGTAGGGAAGATGACTGGGCTATTAAACAGCATTTGCTGAAAGATGAAGAAAAGGAGGAGGAGGAGGACGAGAAAGAAGAGGAAGAGGAAATTATCCAAGGGAAATTTTTTAAAAGAAAGGTATATATGTTCTGCCACATATAAATTAAATAGCACGTGCAACACTAATAGACTAAAGAAAATTTGTTATGCTACCCTGTAGACCAATTGAATCCTACTGAATCATCATGGAATTATCAGATAGCAGCAGGTTTTAGAGAGAATGTGGGTGTACAGGGTGTCAACATTCTACACTCATTTCCTTAAGCACAAAATATTATGTCTTTTTTTTACATAAGACAAGTCAGTAGTTTGGATTACATGCTCACATATTAATATGGAGACTATAAGAACAATAGGTACTGACTATAGAGCATGGGAAGAAAGATTGGGGTAATTTGGTAAATGTGTATACTTTATATTTCTCAGATGAATATTAGCATCTTAGACTCAGCTGCTAAACGGAGCACCCAGAGACACAGGAATCCTCTGGATAAAGATGGTATAATGTGTTGCTCACAATTACTTAGGGAAATAATAGTGTGTTCCAAACGACTTAGGGAAAAGAGCCAGAGATCTTTCAACCATTAGCCCATCATAGTTGATTCACTTTGATCCTTGTTGATCTGATAAAACGTTGGCCTAAAATTGGGGAAGGTATGATTTATTCAGCTTAGGTAATATAGTATACCATCAAGAGGAGGCTAGCAATGAGCTCAAGGAATAAATGTGGAGGAAATAGCTGAAGCAGAGATCCTAAGGTGATGCTGTTTACTGGCTTCATTCCCCTCTGTTATTTGCAAGCATTTATGTATAGCCCAGTCCTATCTACACAGGAATGAGACTGAATACAGTGGGCTGGCTAGCCTACTTTCATTTTAATTTAAAATCATGCTTCGCAAACTTAGCCACAGGCAAACATGATATAGATAATTTCTCAGTTGGATTTTCGGTCATGTTAATAGCTGGAACTAACATTTTATTTATTTTTTTTATTTTATTTTTTTTCCATTTTTTATTAGGTATTTAACTCATTTACATTTCCAATGCTATACCAAAAGTCCCCCATATCCACCCACCCCCACTCCCCTGCCCACCCACTCCCCCTTTTTGGCCCTGGTGTTCCCCTGTACTGGGGCATATAAAGTTTGCAAGTCCAATGGGCCTCTCTTTCCAGTGATGGCCGACTAGGCCATCTTTTGATTATATGCAGCTAGAGTCAAGAGCTCCGGGGTACTGGTTAGTTCATAATGTTGTTCCACCTATAGGGTTGCAGATCCCTTTAGCTCCTTGGCTACTTTCTCTAGCTCCTCCATTGGGAGCCCTATGATCCATCCATTAGCTGACTGTGAGCATCCACTTCTGTGTTTGCTAGGCCCCGGCATAGTCTCACAAGAGACAGCTACATCTGGGTCCTTTCAATAAAATCTTGCTAGTGTATGCAATGGTGTCAGCGTTTGGATGCTGATTATGGAGTGGATCCCTGGATATGGCAGTCTCTACATGGTCCATCCTTTCATCTCAGCTCCAAACTTTGTCTCTGTAACTCCTTCCATGGGTGTTTTGTTCCCAAATCTAAGGAGGGGCATAGTGTCCACACTTCAGTCTTCATTCTTCTTGAGTTTCACGTGTTTAGCAAATTATATCTTATATCTTGGGTATCCTAGGTTTGGGGCTAATATCCACTTATCAGTGAGTACATACTGTGTGAGTTTCTTTGTGAATGTGTTACCTCACTCAGGATGATGCCCTCCAGGTCCATCCATTTGGCTAGGAATTTCATAAATTCATTCTTTTTAATAGCTGAGTAGTACTCCATTGTGTAGATGTACCACATTTTCTGTATCCATTCCTCTGTTGAGGGGCATCTAGGTTCTTTCCAGCTTCTGGCTATTATAAATAAGGCTGCTATGAACATAGTGGAGCATGTGTCCTTCTTACCTGTTGGGGCATCTTCTGGATATATGCCCAGGAGAGGTATTGCTGGATCCTCCGGTAGTACTATGTCCAGTTTTCTGAGGAACCGCCAGACTGATTTCCAGAGTGGTTGTACAAGCCTGCACTCCCACCAACAATGGAGGAGTGTTCCTCTTTCTCCACATCCTCGCCAGCATCTGCTGTCACCTGAATTTTTGATCTTAGCCATTCTGACTGGTGTGAGGTGGAATCTCAGGGTTGTTTTGATTTGCATTTCCCTGATGATTAAGGATGTTGAACAGTTTTTCAAGTGCTTCTCTGCCATTCGGTATTCCTCAGGTGAGAATTCTTTGTTCAGTTCTGAGCCCCATTTTTTAATGGGGTTATTTGATTTTCTGAAGTCCACCTTCTTGAGTTCTTTATATATGTTGGATATTAGTCCCCTATCTGATTTAGGATAGGTAAAGATCCTTTCCCAATCTGTTGGTGGTCTTTTTGTCTTATTGACGGTGTCTTTTGCCTTGCAGAAACTTTGGAGTTTCATTAGGTCCCATTTGTCAATTCTCGATCTTACAGGACAAGCCATTGCTGTTCTGTTCAGGAATTTTTCCCCTGTGCCCATATCTTCAAGGCTTTTCCCCACTTTCTCCTCTATAAGTTTCAGTGTCTCTGGTTTTATGTGAAGTTCCTTGATCCACTTAGATTTGACCTTAGTACAAGGAGATAAGTATGGATAGATTCACATTCTTCTACACGATAACAACCAGTTGTGCCAGCACCAATTGTTGAAAATGCTGTCTTTCTTCCACTGGATGGTTTTAGCTCCCTTGTCGAAGATCAAGTAACCATAGGTGTGTGGGTTCATTTCTGGGTCTTCAATTCTATTCCATTGGTCTACTTGTCTGTCTCTATACCAGTACCATGCAGTTTTTATCACAATTGCTCTGTAGTAAAGCTTTAGGTCTGGCATGGTGATTCCGCCAGAAGTTCTTTTATCCTTGAGAAGACTTTTTGCTATCCTAGGTTTTTTGTTATTCCAGACAAATTTGCAAATTGCTCCTTCCAATTCGTTGAAGAATTGAGTTGGAATTTTGATGGGGATTGCATTGAATCTGTAGATTGCTTTTGGCAAGATAGCCATTTTTACAATGTTGATCCTGCCAATCCATGAGCATGGGAGATCTTTCCATCTTCTGAGATCTTCCTTAATTTCTTTCTTCAGAGATTTGAAGTTTTTATCATGCAGATCTTTCACTTCCTTAGTTAGAGTCACGCCAAGATATTTTATATTATTTGTGACTATTGAGAAGGGTGTTGTTTCCCTAATTTCTTTCTCAGCCTGTTTATTCTTTGTATAGAGAAAGGCCATTGACTTGTTTGAGTTTATTTTATATCCAGCTACTTCACCGAAGCTGTTTATCAGGTTTAGGAGTTCTCTGGTAGAATTTTTAGGGTCACTTATATATACTATCATATCATCTGCAAAAAGTGATATTTTGACTTCCTCTTTTCCAATTTGTATCCCCTTGATCTCCTTTTGTTGTCGAATTGCTCTGGCTAATACTTCAAGTACTATGTTGAAAAGGTAGGGAGAAAGTGGGCAGCCTTGTCTAGTCCCTGATTTTAGTGGGATTGCTTCCAGCTTCTCTCCATTTACTTTGATGTTGGCTACTGGTTTGCTGTAGATTGCTTTTATCATGTTTAGGTATGGGCCTTGAATTCCTGATCTTTCCAAAACTTTTATCATAAATGGGTGTTGGATCTTGTCAAATGCTTTTTCTGCATCTAACGAGATGATCATGTGGTTTTTGTCTTTGAGTTTTTTTATATAATGGATTACATTGATGGATTTTCGTATATTAAACCATCCCTGCATCCCTGGAATAAAACCTACTTGGTCAGGATGGATGATTGCTTTAATGTGTTCTTGGATTCGGTTAGAGAGAATTTTATTGAGGATTTTTGCATCGATATTCATAAGAGAAATTGGTTTGAAGTTCTCTATCTTTGTTGGATCTTTCTGTGGTTTAGGTATCAGAGTAATAGTGGCTTCATAAAATGAGTTGGGTAGAGTACCTTCTACTTCTATTTTGTGAAATAGTTTGTGCAGAATTGGAATTAGATCTTCTTTGAAGGTCTGATAGAACTCTGCACTAAACCCATCTGGTCCTGGGCTTTTTTTGGTTGGGAGACTATTAATAACTGCTTCTATTTCTTTAGGTGATATGGGACTGTTTAGATGGTCAACTTGATCCTGATTCAACTTTGGTACCTGGTATCTGTCCAGAAATTTGTCCATTTCGTCCAGGTTTTCCAGTTTTGTTGAGTATAGCCTTTTGTAGAAGGATCTGATGGTGTTTTGGATTTCTTCAGGATCTGTTGTTATGTCTCCCTTTTCATTTCTGATTTTGTTAATTAGGATTTTGTCCCTGTGCCCTTTAGTGAGTCTAGCTAAGGGTTTATCTATCTTGTTGATTTTCTCAAAGAACCAACTCCTCGTTTGGTTAATTCTTTGAATAGTTCTTCTTGTTTCCACTTGGTTGATTTCACCCCTGAGTTTGATTATTTCCTGCCGTCTACTCCTCTTCGGTGAATTTGCTTCCTTTTTTTCTAGGGCTTTTAGATGTGTTGTCAAGCTGCTAGTATGTGCTGTCTCCCGTTTCTTCTTGGAGGCACTCAGAGCTATGAGTTTCCCTCTTAGAAATGCTTTCATTGTGTCCCATAGGTTTGGGTACGTTGTGGCTTCATTTTCATTAAACTCTAAAAAGTCTTTAATTTCTTTCTTTATTCCTTCCTTGACCAAGGTATCATTGAGAAGAGTGTTATTCAGTTTCCACGTGAATGTTGGCTTTCCATTATTTATGTTGTTATTGAAGATCAGTCTTAGGCCATGGTGGTCTGATAGGATACATGGGACAATTTCAATATTTTTGTATCTATTGAGGCCTGTTTTGTGACCAATTATATGGTCAATTTTGGAGAAGGTCCCGTGAGGTGCTGAGAAGAAGGTATATCCTTTTGTTTTAGGATAAAATGTTCTGTAGATATCTGTCAGGTCCATTTGTTTCATAACTTCTGTTAGTTTCACTGTGTCCCTGTTTAGTTTCTGTTTCCAAGATCTGTCCTTGGAAGAAAGTGGTGTGTTGAAGTCTCCCACTATTATTGTGTGAGGTGCAATGTATGCTTTGAGCTTTACTAAAGTGTCTCTAATGAATGTGGCTGCCCTTGCATTTGGTGCGTAGATATTCAGAATTTAGAGTTCCTCTTGGCGGATTTTACCTTTGATGAGTATGAAGTGTCCCTCCTTGTCTTTTTTGATAACTTTGGGTTGGAAGTCGATTTTATCCGATATTAAAATGGCTACTCTAGCTTGTTTCTTCAGTCCATTTGCTTGGAAAATTGTTTTCCAGCCTTTCACTCTGAGGTAGTGTCTGTCTTTTTCCCTGAGATGGGTTTCCTGTAAGCAGCAGAATGTTGGGTCCTGTTTGTGTAGCCAGTCTGTTAGTCTATGTCTTTTTATTGGGGAATTGAGTCCATTGATATTAAGAGATATTAAGGAAAAGTTATTGTTGCTCCCTTTTATTTTTGTTGTTAGAGTTGGCATTCTGTTCTTGTGGCTGTCTTCTTTTTGGTTTGTTGAATGATTACTTTCTTGGTTGTTCTAGGGCATGATTTCCGTCCTTGTATTGCTTCTTTTCTGTTATTATCCTTTGAAGGGCTGGATTCGTGGAAAGATACTGTGTGAATTTGGTTTTGTCGTGGAATACTTTGGTTTCTCCATCTATGGTAATTGAGAGTTTGGCCGGGTATAGTAGCCTGGGCTGGCATTTGTGTTCTCCTAGTGTCTGTATAACATCTGTCCAGGCTCTTCTGGCTTTCATAGTCTCTGGTGAAAAGTCTGGTGTAATTCTGATAGGCCTTCCTTTATATGTTACTTGACCTTTCTCCCTTACTGCTTTTAATATTCTATCTTTATTTAGTGCATTTGTTGTTCTGATTATTATGTGTCGGGAGGAATTTCTTTTCTGGTCCAGTCTATTTGGAGTTCTGTATGCTTCTTGTATGATCATGGGCATCTCTTTTTTTATGTTTGGGAAGTTTTCTTCTATTATTTTGTTGAAGATATTAGCTGGCCCTTTAAGTTGAAAATCTTCATTCTCATCAATTCCTATTATCCGTAGGTTTGGTCTTCTCATTGTGTCCTGGATTACCTGGATGTTTTGAGTTAGGATCCTTTTGCATTTTGTATTTTCTTTGACTGTTGTGTCAATGTTCTCTATGGAATCTTCTGCACCTGAGATTCTCTTCCATTTCTTGTATTCTGTTGCTAATGCTCGCATCTATGGTTCCAGATTTCTTTCCTAGGGTTTCTATCTCCAGCGTTGCCTCGCTTTGGGTTTTCTTTATTGTGTCTACTTCCCCTTTTAGTTCTAGTATGGTTTTGTTCATTTCCATCACCTGTTTGGATGTGTTTTCCTGTTTTTCTTTAATGATTTCTACCTGTTTGGCTGTGTTTTCCTGCTTTTTTTTAAGGGCCTGTAACTCTTTAGCAGTGCTCTCCTGTAATTCTTTAAGTGACTTATGAAAGTCCTTCTTGATGTCCTCTATCATGATCATGAGAAATGTTTTTAAATCTGGGTCTAGATTTTCGGTTGTGTTGGGGTGCCCAGGACTAGGTGGGGTGGGAGTGCTGCGTTCTGATGATGGTGAGTGGTCTTGATTTCTGTTAGTAGGATTCTTACGTTTGCCTTTCGCCATCTGGTAATCTCTGAAGCTAGCTGTTTTAGTTGTCACTGTTAGGAGCTTGTTCTTCAGGTGACTCTGTTAGCCTCTATGAGCAGACCTGGAGGGTAGCACTCTCCTTAGTTTCAGTGGGCAGAGTATTCTCTGCAGACAAGCTCTCTTCTTGCAAGGCAGGTACCCAGATATCTGGTGTTCGAACCAGACTCCTGGCAGAAGTTGTGTTCCACTCACTAGAGGTCTTAGGATCACGTGTGGAATCCTGTGTGTGCCCTTGTGGGTGTCAGGCGACTCAGCTGGCAAGGTAGCCCGGGGCTCGAGTGGAGCGGAAGGGACTTGTGCCCTAGATCAGGCCCGGGTAGCCTGCTTCCCTATGTACCGCAGTCTCAAGTTCCGCGCAATTGGATTGGGGCAGGCGCTGTGTTCCACTCACCAGAGGTCTTAGGGTCCCGTGGGGAGTCCCGTGTGGGCCCTTGCGGGTGTTGGGCAAGACTCTGCTGGCAAGGTAGCCCGGGGCTCGAGTCTCTAGTCGAGCGGAAGGGACTTGTGCCCCAGATCAGGCCCGGGTAGCCTACTTCCCTATGTACCGCAGTCTCAAGTTCCGCGAGATTGGATTGGGGCAGGCGCTGTGTTCCACTCACCAGAGGTCTTAGGGTCCCGTGGGGAGTCCCGTGTGGGCCCTTGCGGGTGTTGGGCAAGACTCAGGAACTAACATTTTATACCTAACAATCTATACCTTGTTAATTCCAAAGCACAAATATATCCTTTAAACAATACCTTTGCTTTCCTGTTTCTCCCAAGACTTCACATAACTATCATAATACAAAATACTATATATGTTGAATTTTAAACTTGATCTTAGCCAAAAGGCTGAGAAGCGATATATGTTGAATTTTAAATGGCCAATGGTATTTAATATATTTACTTCAGTCTCTTTAAAAGTGTAACTTCTTTTAAGTCTCCACAATTGAAAAATGCAAAAGTTACAAACTTTCTTATTCCAAGAGAGAAGAAAGGTAGCAGAGTAATAATCAGATCTATAGAACACTGTGTGTATGTGTGTCTGTGTGTGTGTGTGTGTGTGTGTGTTTGTGTGTTTCACTGTTAATCTTTTGGCATTGGGCAACCAATTGGTGTTTTCGTTCCTGTGGAGGCCTATACCCCTGTTATCTCCCAGCTTGACTCAGTTGCCTGTAGTCTTTTTGGTTTTCCCTTTCTACCAGTTCATGTCATCCTTTTACCATCATCCTTGTTCAACTCTGGTTTTAGCAGTCATGTTTGTGACGAATTGCAGGTAGAGCTTCTGATATTACTAAGAGACACATCACAACACACTGTCAGACTCTTACAATCTTTCTGTATCCTTTGCTGATGTGGGAGTATTTGTTATATCTATTCACTGGAACTGACCTCCACAACTCTGCATTTTATCTATTGAAATTCTGTAGTGGTCTTCTGTTACAAAGAGAAGTTCCCTTGATGAAGAGAGAGAACTTGTTTCTCAGTATAGAGACATTTTTATATAAAATGTCATTAATTATCATGATAACTTGTCTCTTATAAAGAGAAGTTTCCCCAAAGATGGATGGAGACTGCAATTATGTGGGCCTATATGGCCAAATGGATTATGCTAGTTTGACAAATTCATGTATATACAGTTATCTTCAATAACCATGATTTTACAAATGTCTCTTTTGCACATTTATTGCTATGTTATGTAAATTGCACTTTATGATTTCACTAAAACCATTGACAAGAGATCTCTTATATCCTCAGTTAGAAGTATATCAGGACACAAAAGGAAAATGTCAAAGGCATCCAAACTGTTTAGTTTAATGTCTTCAATTTGCATATTAGAAGACTGCCTCTTTGAGGAAAGCAGAGTATTTTTTATAGTCTGGTCTAACATCCTTTGTTGTTTATATCATCTGGAAATAATATTGTACCCAAATCTATAAATCTTCAAATTACTGCATTTAAAACTTTATATATATATAAAATGTGTGTATTTCTTCCTAGTCATTATGCGTACTACATGTGTGATGGTACTCATAGAGGGTGGTTGCAGGTGTCACAACTCTGCATCTTAAGTAGTAAGCATATACGAATCATGTGCTGTGAGTGCTGGGAAGGAAGGCTGTGTCCTCTGCAAGAGCAGTTTCTGTCCTTTGCTGCTGAGACATCATTCCAGAGCTTCAACAAATTATTCATTTTTTTCTTTGCAGTATCTTGGTATAGGTCCCTTCATAAAGACTAGGTCATCTGGATTAACTATCTCTTAGCACATATTATTGCATGCTATAAAAGATTAACATCTTAAAGTTAACTAAAGATTTCATTGTGCATTAGGCCTTACATTATTTATTTAAATGGATAGCTCCATTTTGTCCAATATTTTTACACAATAAGACTGATTGGGAAGATCTTTATGTATCTATTACTGCTAACCCATTTAAATCTAGATGTTGTTTGAAGGAATATGTGTCACTTTAAAAGAAACTCGAATATGGAATTATGTAATTCTCTTACCTTGGCCTAGATGCAACAGAGTAGTACTGGATAAAGTTTAAAGGTAACATAAACAATGGGTGAGATATTTTAGTATGTCCCCAGTTTATATATTACCATAAATTGGCTATTTACAGTGATTTATAAAACAAGTAAGGAAGGTCAAGTACTAAAATCTCATGAGATATTTTCAACACACTGCTTTTTTCAAAGCAAGATCTGCATGCTCTATTTGAATGATTATGTGAATCACACCAAAGGTGTTTTGAGTTTGCCCACTTTGTTGTCAAATCTCTTATGAATGTTCTGGCAGTGTGAATAAAAGCACTCTATACCATGCATTTGTCATTATTATTTCTTACCCATTCTTAAAAAATATGGGAATATTCTTATCAGTAAATTGAAAAAGAAACAGCATTTGTTGCTGATAGTGGCATGAAGATTACATGGCCTCTTCACTCAATGCAGAGTACGTTCCCTCCATTTTCTACTACCACATATACAATTTATGCTTGAAGAGATTTTTAAATTACTAATGAAATAAGTAAAAAGAATGTCTGTGACATTTATAATAAGCTGCTTGTATCAACCACAATATCTGCTTTATGTTTCTGACAAGCTGAGGAATGGATATGTTCCCATCAGGTCTTTCGTTCAGTAGTTCATTTGCAAAGACAATAGATTCTTCTATTTTCTAAGAATTTAGTTGTACTAATATACAACATAGCAGTAAATACTAGATTAATTTCGATCAAATTATTATTTAATTTGTTCATAACTAATTAGACAATCGATTCATAGCATATTAAGTATACACTTTGATAATTTTATCGTTGTGTGATTAAAAATCATCATAGATTCTTTGAGCATGTATTTGCTTCTTTATATGAAATTATACATTATTTATCTTCTTTAGTCCCTTGTAAAATTGTGAGATTCCACATTGGCATTTGCAAAAACAAAAGAGCCTAAAAATATCAAATCAAATCGAATTCTTTGTTTTCATGGTAAGCAAAGTTAAAAGCACCAAATGACCATTATTGCCAAAATCTTGATACTTTTCAATTGAAGGTATACTTGTAGGTATTAACGATTTACAGATTATTTACTACATTGAAATAAATTAAGAATATTGTCATTTGTGCACATGACAATGCTGAAAGTTAGCCATAGACAGGTTGATTATTGTACATTGATTCTTTATTTAATTTTGTGCCTTATTATTATGATTACCATGAGATGATGATATTCAGAAACATTCAAAGTATGAAACTCTGACCTACACTCTCCACCTACAGAAATATATGCAAATGGCTTTCAATCCCCTGAGTTTTAGAGATCTCTTAACTCACTAATACCACATATAGTATTAGCATCATCCCTACTGTTCATAAGAACTTTAACTGTCTTGTTCTTTTTAGATCTTCAGAATAAGGCTGTGCTGTGGTGGGTCAGCCAGGGCAACAGTTGTCTGCGGAAGACAGCCGTGGCAATGATATCTATGATTGCAGGGGTAAACCTCATCTTGGAGTTAGCAAAAGTTGCTTACTTTATGTAATATTTATCTTTCTTAACACTTCTCTATTCTGTGGTGATTGATTAACACCTACTGTTTAGCAGTAGGGGATTAAGTAAAGAAGGTAGTTTCTTTGTTTTTGTACTCTTTAGCCCTTTGCTGATCAGCTGATCAGGTAATTGGCTCAGAGTTTGTTAATTCTAGGGGAACTTGAAATAAAAATAAAAGACACGAACAGGAAGAGAGTCATTTACACAAACAACACACACGGACGCATGTACATCATACACACACACACACACACACACACACACACACACACACACACCCTGATCATGACTGGCCACCTGCCACATCAACTCCACAGTGTTCATGCATACTTATATATACACATCTAACTACACATGTATGTATGTGCATACATGTAGACAAACGCACATATACATATATACAAATGGTGGATTGGGCTGAGCCCCAAATACCATACATATGCATTTGGATGAATGGGACAGAGCTCCCCCACCCCAAACCATTTTATTTCTTTACTTTGGCCTTTTTTTACCTTCTTAGACAAAATTTCTTTAGAAAATTACCTCATAGACAAAATGCTATTCAAAAGAGGAGTTACAGAAGAATGTGAAGTTCAAAGCAGTGTTTCACAATATAACCTCATTATAAGTTTAAAGCAACAGATCTACATTGTCTGGCTTTATCCTAGTGCACATCTGTGGCTTTTTCTTGAATCTGACATAAACTGAATATTTATCCTTGGTCACAACTCTATCCCAAGCCTATTTCTCTTTCAGTACAACTAATAAAGCTCAACATATCCTTATTATGCAGCTTTTAGTTACTATTCTATGAGAAGAGGGCACATTCTAGTCTTGATTTTAACTTTATTGCATCTTTCTGGGAAAATAATTACAATCATCTCCTTAACGAAGACCAAAGTGTGGACACTTTGCCCCTTCTTAGAATTGGGAACAAAACACCCATGGAAGGAGTTACAGAGACAAAGTTTGGAGCTGAGACAAGAGGATGGACCATCTAGAGACTGCCATATCCAGGGATCCATCCCATAATCAGCCTCCAAACGATGACACCATTGCATACACTAGCAAGATTTTGCAGATAGGACCTTGTTATAGATGTCTCTAGTGAGACTATGCCAGGGCCTAGCAAACACATAAGTGGATGCTCACAGTCAGTTATTGGATAGATCACAGGTCCCCCAATGGAGGAGCTAGAGAAAATACCCAAGGAGCTAAAGGGTTCTGCAACCCTATAGGTGGAACAACATTATGAACTAACCAGTACCCTGGAGCTCTTGACTCTAGCTGCATATGTATCAAAAGATGGCCTAGTCAGCCATCACTGGAAAGAGAGGCCCATTGGACTTGCAAACTTTATAAGCCCCAGTACAGGGGAACGAATGCCAGGGCCAAAAACTGTGAGTGGGTGGGTAGGGGATGGGGGGGGGAGTGTATGGGGCACTTTTGGGATAGCATTGGAAATGTAAATGAAGAAAATACCTAATAAAAAGAAACAACAATATACAAAAATTTTCTGCTTAAGACCACTTGAATCAATTCAGGAATTCTATAAAGTCAGTAATTCATCTAAAGAGCATTAATTCACAAAAGTTCATCAAAAGTTGATCTGCAGAGAACTTGCCTAATAGGGTGGGCTGAAGCCCAGGAGACAGGAAGACAGGAAAGGCATATCAGCAGCAAGAAGCAGTCCTGCGATGAAGTCTCTAAGGACCCTGCATTCTTAGAGCTCATCATTGCAGGCCAAACAAAATGGTGGGCCTTCTCCTGAAAACTTACATGTATGCCTTTAGCCTTTTCTAGGCATCTGGCAGGGCTGGCCACAGCATAGATTTTAAAATAATTTTAGTGAATAGATTCCAAATAAAAAGTGTCATGTAATACAGTAGAATGAATGTTTAGTATCTCTTGCTGTAACCAAATCATTTATTCTCAGTTAAATGAAGAAATACTTCTAGAGAAACTTTTTTGGCTTTTACTTTATGATAATTTTTATGGTGTACATTTCTTAATTTTCTATTCACTAAGGACAGGATGAAAGTAAGTACCAATGGAACTGCGCTTTTCCATTGATGAGAAATAAGAAAAGTGGGAAATATATGGGTGAATAATAAGCTTATTTTAGATTTGAGTGTAATGCATTGTTAAGTATATGAGCAATAGTCTCACAGATAAAAATAAGTATTGTGTATATAAAGTGTGAAATGTTAGTATTAAACTTTTGCTTTTTTTACTGTTATCTTTTACTTAATTATGCAGGCTATGAAAATAAGCAGTTTTAACAGATTAAATATCAGTGGAAAAGAGAAACCAAGAAGAGTTTGGATCCCTTTGCATTTATACATAACTGTATCTCTGTAGTTTATGCATCAATTCAGTGTGTAATATGACAGCATAACTGTGAAAAGGATGGTCTAATGTTGTTGTGGATTCTTTCTTACCATTACATATGTAAATTAATGTGATTGTACATACTTACAAATCTGTATAGGTTTGACTAAACCTTTACACTATTTTTAGGGTGATATTTAGACTAAGTCACAAATAAATTCAAACTAGAAAGATCTGGAATCCCTCTGTAAGAGTTTAGTCTACAGCTGTGTAAGAATTCTTAATTTTTCCTAGGAAACAGAATGAACTGATTAGAAAAATATGGATGACTTACACTTAAAGGGTCTTCTCAGGATTCCTATTTCATTCATTCAGAGACATGAAGACTTAAAATGACTATTAGCAAATACATAAGAATAAAGACAGTCACTAACAATAAAATTAATAATGTATATTTTTATAATTAAATATGATGTTACAATCAATTATACAATCAATAGACACATTTAATAATAGGGAGATACCCTGTAAACTAATTTTGAGCTATTTCATTTGTGTTAACAAAACAAGAATTAGTGACCTATTTTTTTTGTTTATTTATTTATTTTATTTATTTTTTTAATTAGGTATTTTCTTCATTTACATTTCCAATGCTATCCCAAAAGTCCCCCAGACCCTCCCCCTACTCTCCTACCCACTCACAACCCACTTCTTGGCCCTAGCATTCAAGCTGAAGATTGAATAAAGACCCTAGTGTGGATGCATCACAGTCATCTCCTTGGTGGTCTGTTGGAGCTCTTGAATGAGGCACATCACTCCACTTCACTTACCAATTTCTGATATCTCTTAGAGTTTAAAATAATTTGAAAATTAACAAATAGAACATACTGACTACAATGGTATTGGCCTTATTTGAGATTTTTTTTAAAGTAGGTATTTTCTTCATTTACATTTCAAATGCTATCCCAAAAGTCACCCGTACAATCCCCCCCCCCCCCACTCCCTTACCCACCCACTCCCACTTCTTGGCCCTGGTGTTCCCCTGTACTGAGGCATATAAAGTTTGCAAGACCAAGGGGCCTCTTTTCCCAATGATGGGCAATTAGGCCATCTTCTGATACATATGCAGCTAGAGACTTGAGCTCTGGGGGTACTGGTTAGTTCATATTGTTGTTCCACCTATAGGGTTGCAGACCCCTTCAGCTTCTTGGGTACTTTCTTTAGCTCCTCCATTAGGCAGCCTGGTCTACAAAGTGACCTATGTTTTTGATTGGAGAATTAAAGCAGGGATAGTGAACTTAAGACTAAAGAAGAATTTATGGGAATTTTCTATTTAAACATATATTTTATTCATATATGTTTAAATAAGTATGTTAAATTTATACATATATATGTATATATATAGTCTCTTTCAAATATCCTAGAAATTCTCTTACTCTCATATTTCTGTTTGTTATTTTACACATTACTTATTTGTTTTCATTTTATTGAATTTTTAATATAGAAGGGATCCAGATCCTATTAATGAGACAAGCCATCAGCATTCTTGGAGACACATAGTTGTCATTATGTTTTAAAATATAAAGAATACTAATTTTATAATGTGGTGAGAAGTACAATAAAGAGAATTATTAGATAGTTGGCAGTGAATATATGTACTATAATTTTAATGTTATATTTACAAAGGCATTGCTAGTGCGGTAGGATGATGCTCTGAATAAATTGTAAGGTAGAGAGTTCATCCTCTGTAAACTGAGGACACATCTGTGTGTAAGGATACTACTGTTTCTAAAGCAAAAATAACATGAAAAATATGATGGAAGATGGGAGAGGGGGAGGGGGAGAGGGAGAGGAAGAGAGGGGGAGGGAGGGAGGGGGGAGAGAGAGAGAGAGAGAGAGAGAGAGAGAATGAAACGCATTTAGTATAAAGTATTCAGGCATATACAAGAACTATCCCAAATTAGAATAATTTGTTATCTCTCTATAAATTTATATATATACATATATATATATGTATACATATATATATATATATATATAGAGAGAGAGAGAGAGAGAGAGAGAGAGGAAAAAGAGATATGAATATTCTGTGATACATGTTGCATTTATATGTGAAGAAAAATAAGTATTTAGGATTACATGAATGACTTCTTGGAGATGGTATGCATTTCTGTAAAATGTCTGTAGGTATTTCCAAGAGAGATAACCAGATAAGAACAAGAGTAGACAACATACAGGAGAAAAATAGGGCTCCTTTGGATGACTGACCCAAGCAAGAATACAAAGTGTGAAGATTGGTGTTAAATGTCAACTTAACAGAATCCAGGACCATCTGTGAGATTGGCTTCTGGCCATGACTATAGAAAATTATGGTGACTGCATACATTAAAATGGAAAAAAACACTACCCAATGTGGGTGAAGCCATTCTTTGGCTGGGATCCTGGACTGGACATATGAAGAAATGGAGCTGAATTGCAGAAGCATCCTCTCATTGTTTTCATTTCTAGTTAATTTTTTTTCTGAATGTAAATTTAATATCAGATATAGAGTCAATTTCTGGTCAAACTGACTTCTCAACTAGGATCTTGTGTGCTGTAGAACTGTGAAGCAAAGCAAAAGTTTCGACATTTAATTTTCTTTTGTCAAAAATTTATTTCAGCAGCAGAAAAAGAAACTCAGATATGGGTCACATGTGCAAATTTCTCTTTCTGTTTTCCCAAAATAATGCACAAGATAAAACAGAGATAAGAGGCAAGTGGGAGGTCAAATGTATAGTTTCCAGATTTTCTGTCTCTCTTTTGTACATGAGTGAACATTCTTTTTTTTTTTTTCATATCATGTTCTTTGCCTTGAGTATCTCCATTGCAAGCTTAAACACTTTTCTCTTCTCCATCATACATAACACATTTAAATATTTGCCGCTTAGTTAATCTTTTCTCAGAAATTATGAACACATGCCCAATATAGCCAGTGTACTCTGGTTCAATATTATATTTGCATAATTCAATTATGTGCCTTCTCTTTCTCCCAATTGTCCTCTTGTCTATGAACTTGAACATGTGTGTATCTTATCTCTACTTTCCCACCACTCTTCACTAGAAATGCCAAGTTAGGATGAAAGAGTAACTACAAGTAATCTTTATGTAGATGGTCTATTTGGGGATGAAAATATCAATTAGATGCTAAGAACACTTGTTCTTACAAAAGGCCAGTTTAGTTCCCAGTAACAACAGACATCTCTAAGTCCAGACCCAGGGTGATCTGTGACCTTCTTCTGACCTTTTCAGGTACCAGACACACACACAGTTAGCATATGTTTATTCAAGAAAAAGCCCATTCCTATACATAAAATAAATATTTTAAACATTTTTCTTTATTTTGAATCAAATTAGTTTACAGTCATAGGAGTCTCTCAATACATGAACTTTGACTATAACAAGAACTTTTTTCTAAGGGTGGCATTAAAATCTGCATGATGCCCCAAGAGTTACTTTTAACATTACTTTTGCTGTTCATTGTTGAACTAATAATGTCTTGTGAAACCCAAGGAGATATAGACCATCCCAATAAAATCTATAAGTTAGAATACAGCAATCATGTTAAATTTCACCAGAACATAGAGTTTGAACAAGGTGTTAATTAACAAATAAGATAAAGGATACATTTAGTATAAGAAATACAACAAATGGTGGCAAAACTTAAAACTTAACATAAGGTTAGCTGGGCTCATAAAATAAATACTGTTACATGTGTCCTGTTTATGACATGGGGAAAAGAAAGACATAATGAGAATGCAGGTTGTGAGAGACAGAAAGTCAAAAGGAGACATAAAGATGAGGCAAAAAGAGAAACTATTTAGCAAAGAAAACAGTTTGTGATAAATGCAGAAATACTATAAAGATATTGGTATTAATAAAATTAACCAAACAACACAGTATAGACTATATATTGTCAACTTTGTATATAATTGTTTGTGTATATGTATATGTGTGTGTGTGTATTGCAATAATAGACTTTTGTCCATTTTTTTGCTTAAATTTCTGAGTTATTATGCCCCAAACCAGAGTTTCTTCTACCATGTTGTTAAATAGCTTTCTTAGAAAAATCATTTCTGTTTTACACATAACACCCTCAGCTATACCTGAATTAACAAAAGTTCTGGGAAAACTAAAGAGCCAGCCTAATATTTAAAGTCAGGCATTTGTAATCCAAATTTAGCTCTCTTTTTATAAGATAATAGAATATGCACATATATTTTTCATACATTTTTAAAAAAATAGACTTCTTTGAGAAGTGATAAAATGTAAGAGGGATGAAAATTGATCTGAGTTTATACACCAAGCTTAAGATATGAAATCCATATAGAAATAAGTCTGACAAGTACAACTTGCTAAGCTTTATTTCAAGTACTAGGAGGGTTCAGAAAGCAAGAAAGCAAGGTTATACAACTAATATGAAAGACTTATATGTAATGTTATGGAAAAAATAAGGTTGACTAATTAAAATAGGTCACATTAATTGTTAACTTTGTCTTTTCCATTGTAGTTGCATCCTCATACTTTCTCTTCTAGATGGGGAACAGATAGTATTGATTGAGTGAATATGGTACAGGCACTAATCGTGAACAGTGAAACAAAGTCAATTTGCAGGAAGCATTCCTGATACCTGATTATGGAGTCAGTTATCATAGAAGTAAGCTCATGACTTTTTTTGAATAGCTAAAATAATTTTAGGTGACTTAGTAGTAGATGGTTTTGTCCAGTGTAATTAAAAGTATTTACAAAACTCAAGTACCTGGGATAGGGTTCATAATAATATCAAGGGTGTTTGTATTTTGCTGCTTTTCTAGGCAGAGTAATATTTGCACCTGTATCATATCGTATCAAAATAAACACAATTCCCATGCCTTCAAAGTGATGAACAACAAGGCAAAAAGCAAGAAAAAGAGCAGCAGCAGAAATCACACTTCTATTTCTCAGTGTGGTATTTTCTTACTGCTGGCATAGCTGATGCTGCAGGCAAAGCAAAGCCTATTACAAATGCACACAAACTCATTTCCCACACAAATAATACTTTCCTTAATTTCACAGAATTGAAGGAATAAATCATACTATGTTTGATCCAGTACAACACCAGACAAAGAAATGTTACCTCCTTAAACATCAGGTCAGATCACCCAACAGAGAAAAGGGACACTGCACAGAAATACATTTTTACAGCTTATAATTTCCCTTATATAATTATGAAAGTAATGTCACTGTTAGACTTATCACAGAGACTTATAATTCTTATTTCATACTGTTTTATCAGTTGAAGGAAACTCAATGAGAGAACAAAGTTTGCTATTGTAACTTCATTCACTCTGAAAGGAAATGGGTTCTGTAAGGAGAGAATTATATAACTCAGAAGACTATACATAGCAATAACACAGATAAATATCAGGATATTTAATTTTATTTCTAAAAAGTCTCTCTCTCTCTCTCTGTGTGTGTGTGTGTGTTTGTGTGTGTGTTGTGTTGTGTGTGTGTGTGTGTGTGTGTGTGTGTGTGTGTGTGCTTATGCTCATGTGTATACAAGTTCCTGTAAAGGCTTCAAAGGGTGTTAAATTCTCTGGAGCAAGTACAGTTATGAACTCCTTGACATGGGTTTTAGAAACCATACCTATCTGCAAGAGCTGTACATGCACTCAGGCTTGAGACACCTCTCAAACCATGTGGGAGAATTACTGGTAACATGATTATTGAAGCTGATATCCAGAACCAAGTTCTCACTGGAGACCTGAGATATTGTACACTTTAAAAATAAAGAGTCTAAAACCAACACACTAATTACCAGCCCCTGCCAAGTCTAAAGGCACTAGGTTCTGGAATATTTGTGTGCAAGTTTGTTTGTTTGTTCATTATTAATCATTTTATTCATTTACATTTCAAATATACCCCCTTCCCTGTTACCCCTCCACAACCTCTTCGTCCCATCCCGCTAAACCCCGCCCCTTTGCCTCTCTGAGGGTGCTCCTCCATCCATTCACACACTCCTGTCTCACACCCCCTAGCGTCCCCCTACGCTGGGACATCAGCCTTCCTTCCCCCCCATTGATGTCAGATAAGGCCATATTCTGCTACATATGTATCTAGAGTCCTGGCTCCCTCCATGTATACTCTTTGGTGGTTTAGTCTCTGGGAGTTCTGGGTGGTCCAGTTAGTTGGTATTGTTCTTCTTATGGGATAGCAATCTCCTTCAGCTCCTTCAGTCTTTCCCCTTGTTGTTCCATTGGGGTCTACAGGCTCATTTCAATGGTTGGCTATGAGTATCTGTATTTGTATTGCTCAGGTGTTGGTAGAACCACTCAGGGAACACCCAAGTTAAGCTCCTATCAGCAAGTGCTTCTTGGCATCAGCAATAGTGTGGGGGCTTGGTGTCTGCAAATAGGATGGGTTCTTAGGTGGGTCAGTTTCTGGATGGCCTTTCCTCCTGTCTCTGTTCTATTTTTTTGTCCCTGTCTTTCCTTTGGACAGAAACATTTCTAGGTTAAAAATTTTGAGATGTGTTGGTGCCCCCATTCCTCACCTGGGTACCATGCCTATCTACAGGAGGTGGTCTCTACATGTTGTATCACCCCTTTTGTATATTTTGGCTAAAGTCACTGCCATTGACTCCCGGGAGCCTTCTGATTCCCTGGAGTCTGGGACTTTCTAGTGGCTACCCCAGTTGGGCAAAGTTCAACATTCTCAGTAACAAAACAGTGATCAGCTTAACTCAAGTTTACAGATTCAAACAGGATTTGTATTAGAAACATCATTAAGACACACCCAGAAATAGATGTCTGATCAGTTGACTGGGCATCAAACAGCTTACTCATTTTGTCATATAAAATTAACCATTATTTGAGGTTAAATGTCTGCCTTTGCAAAGCCACATAAGCCGTTTCAATCCTTTGTAACTGAAAGAGACCAAGAGAGAGAGAGAGAGAGAGAGAGAGAGAGAGAGAGAGAGAGAGAGAGAGAGAGCGCGAAATGGTTCCAAATATTGACAGATTTCTACCTTAACATACATTGAAATTGTTCAGATCTATTTAATTTATTCTTTCCTTGCTCTTCTGAAGTGGCCAATGAAATCATTTTTTCAGAATGAAAAGGTGAGGAAAAGAGTTGTTGGAAGTTTGATGGTAGATGAAAGGGACTTATTTGTTGTAAGAGTGGAAAAGAAAAAAGAAACGAGAGAAACAGAATTGAGTGATATTACAGCTTAGTGGAGGATATTGATAGTGTGGCTAAATGGGTTCATTTGATTAAATGTGTTTGCTCTTTCAGAAATGCTAAAGGAGAGATCAAAAAAGATTGTTGTATTGTATTATCCAGGATCACTGTTTTGCTTTGTGATGCAGCTAAAGAACAAAATAACAAAAGGATATAAGATGCAAACAACACATGGAGGAACATAACTATGGTATATTAACAGATCTATGACCAGACAGTTGATAAAATAGTGATCAATGTAAGGACTTTATGATTTTAGTGGACATAAGTGCCACATGAAGTTGTCAAAAGTGAAGAAAGCTAGTCACAAAGATAAATGTGGTATTCATAGTTCTTTTTTTTTCAAGTGGAAAATTATAAAACTGAGCTCCTGAATTGACAAAATGGATCATAAATGTATGTGTTGATTTACCCCGTCAAATAAAGTTTCTATTATGGAAAAATATACTAATTTACTAGAATATTAACCAATCTGAGAGCATTTTTTAAGTGATAATATGTCTGCTCTATGGGTGCTCAACCGTTTAGCATCACGGCGTAGTGCTGTCTTCTGTAAATGCATTATGTGGGAATGCAGGCTATCTTTGGGCTACAGAATGAAAATGCCTGTTAAAGGAAAATGATCAATTTGACAGGTTTCTTTAACAATTCTTAGCACTGAAAAGTTTAGGAATTTCATTATTTCCCCTTAGATTTTGTTTCTAAGATCAAAAGAGATGCAGGGTAGAGGTAGATTAGACATAGGTATGGGTCATGTAGCTCATAAGTGAGTTCGGAATTTGAGCCTCTATCCTCTCAGTCCAAATCACTGTCCTTTTGCTATAGCAACATGAGATACGGCTAAACATTCAGCAGAAGCACAAAATAAAAAAAAATCACAATTCATGTTCAGGATTTGAGAAGCTAAGTCAAGATTTATGCTAGTGCTTGTCTCTACCAGCTGTCTTTAAATCAGGAGGCTAAACACAGGAAACAGTTTGTGTGGATTTTCCATTTTGGTTACTTGAAACATATTGCAATAAGTTTCTGAACCTCAGTTAAAAACAGTTTAGTTTGTGGCAAAGACTAACTGTTCCCTGGGGGAATAAAACTAAACAAGTAGTAGACATTTCTTCAGTTTTCAATCAACTTTGATACACATTTAAAACATAGTTAAAACAACAGCGAAACTGGAAACAGGGTGGCACAAATACAAGGAGAGAGGCGGGGCTACTTTGCCATCAACTGTGGGAGCAGATGGAGATTCCTGTAACTAGGAGAAATCAGAGCCAGCAAGAGAAATGAAAAGCTAGTGTGTGAGCTGAGCTCCAATGAAGAACAAGGGAGATTGCTGAGATCCACCAGCATGGAGCAAGACTTTAGAGATAAGCCATGGCTGTAACAGACTCTGACAGATTTATACCACAGAGGCAGAGAAAGATGCCAAGCATAGCTATTGAATGAGTGCTGTAGGACACTTGCTTGTTTTACATTTTTCAAGCTAAGATTCGTTTCCCCCTGGTACTCAATGGATGATGTTCAATGCAGAATCTATTTTAGTTGTTTGCTACACAAACAGAGTATCAGTTGATGAAAATTGCCCTTTGGACTCCTTTTCGCTGTGCACGTTTCCCAAATAATTGAAGCAATTATTTCATTGTGCTTGGATCTTTTCACATATGTCCAGTGTTAAAATTTACTGAAAATTAGCTCAAAAGTAAAAATAACTATTTATCGGAAGAGTGTCTGAGATAATGTTTATTCTTTATTCTTATAAGCCTGTATTCAATAAGTTGAAATGACTGACATCAAACTGGTATAAAAGAATGAAGACATCATCATATAATCAGGACCATACCCACTATTGTCACTAGGCAAACTCCTTCCTGGAGAGAAGTATAATACTCATATTCCACCCTGTTGTGAACTTTTTAAATATTCAATTTTCTCATAAAATACATACAGATAACAATCACATATGGACATCATATAATTAGACTTCACTAATTTTTCAAATAATTTGGATAACATTTGTGATGAAGTCTCTTTTAACCCTACCTACTATGTAATTAAAACTTTTATCCACACTGTGAATGCACAAAAAAATGATCAAAATACTTGTAATGTCTTGCTATAGTAGCTATTGTCTCTTCTTTTTTATGCAATCTATTTTATTTACTTTTATTTCTATTGACAATATACTCTTCTTTTATAGAATATATCCTGTCCACAGTAATGCTTCCCTCCACTTCATACACCTTCCCTGACCTCCCTTCTCTCTCAGATCCACTCCCCCTCCTTTTCCTCTTCAGAAAAGAACAGGCCTCCAAGAGGGAACAGGCAATCTTGACAGACCAAGACTCAATAGGATTTATTCCTTTATAGTAATTAGCTTAGAGTTAACTAAGACATAGCACAATTTTATATTTGTCAGCTGATAGATAATCAAATTTGAACATTGTTCAGGCCAAGAGAGGGAAAGAATATTTATCTCAAATCGCTCACATTGATTTTGTTTCTCTCGAAGAATTATTCTTTCTTATGTAAGTGCAAATCACACTAGAACAGCAAGTTAGCATTTCTATGAGTTGTCTTTTTTTCCTTTATTGGGTTGTTTACAAATAACAACATTTTATCTTCCTTTACAGAGATCAAATGAGATAATCTATTGCATTCTGAATTTGTTGTTTTTATGTGTGTCTAAATGTATATGAAAATATTCTCAATGTTGTGTCCATACTTTTATCAAATCTTGTCACAAATGGCAGACTGCTTTTTTTATGGTTAAACTATTTTTTTCAAGTTTACCCATATAATTTCCAGTTCATAAATACAATTAAGCATGTATCTCAATCTGTCATCAACCATAAAAAGAACCTTACCTTTAAATAAATTATAATCTTATTATAAAAGTACTATTTAAATAGCAAGTCATAGCAGCCTTATTTATAATAGCCAGAAGCTGGAAAGAACCCAGATGCCCCTCAACAGAGGAATGGATACAGAAAATGTGGTACATCTACACAATGGAGTACTACTCAGCTATTAAAAAGAATGAATTTATGAAATTCCTAGCCAAATGGATGGACCTGGAGGGCATCATCCTGAGTGAGGTAACACATTCACAAAGAAACTCACACAGTATGTACTCACTGATAAGTGGATATTAGCCCAAAACCTAGGATACCCAAGATATAAGATATAATTTGCTAAACACATGAAACTCAAGAAGAATGAAGACTGAAGTGTGGACACTATGCCCCTCCTTAGATTTGGGAACAAAACACCCATGGAAGGAGTTACAGAGACAAAGTTTGGAGCTGAGATGAAAGGATGGACCATGTAGAGACTGCCATATCCAGGGATCCACCCCATAATCAGCATCCAAACGCTGACACCATTGCATACACTAGCAAGATTTTATTGAAAGGACCCAGATGTAGCTGTCTCTTGTGAGACTATGCTGGGGCCTAGCAAACACAGAAGTGGATGCTCACAGTCAGCTAATGGATGGATCATAGGGCTCCCAATGGAGGAGCTAGAGAAAGTACCCAAGGAGCTAAAGGGATCTGCAACCCTATAGGTGGAACAACATTATGAACTAACCAGTACCCCGGAGCTCTTGACTCTAGCTGCATATATATCAAAAGATGGCCTAGTCGGCCATCACTGGAAAGAGTGGCCCATTGGACTTGCAAACTTTATATGCCCCAGTACACGGAACACCAGGGCCAAAAAGGGGGAGTGGGGGTGGGTGGATATGGGGGACTTTTGGTATAGCATTGGAAATGTAAATGAGCTAAATACCTAATAAAAAATGGAAAAAAAATAAATAGCAAGTGATACAATATGTAGACAGTAAAGCTAATGAGAAAACCGATCTATAAAATATGTCAGTGACATAAATTATGCACAAAGTATAAACATTTAAGATAATATGTATCTGTTTAGAAAATTTACTAGAATAAATAATTTCTTGTTTAATGTAAATTTCGTTTAATTTAGAGGGATACTGATAATACAATAATATCCTTTTTTGTCTAAGTTGTTTTATTTGCAGGATCATGTTCGTGAAATTTTCAGGCCCTGATAAAAAAGAACTTTGAACTACTTTAGAGAATAATTATAATTTTGACATCACCCATTGAAATAAAATTTTATTAAATTAAATTTGATAATTTAATTCCTTAAATAGTAAGTAATAATTTTTAAAATTAAAATTTAGTATTTTTTTATAAATGGCAACTGCATGTGATAATATACTTTAGATATTACAATAGCAGCCACACAACTAAGTCCCTTCCTAGTATGAGTATTTACTCCTTTGAGATGTATATCTTCTGTAATAACAGTTATTAAATGATCACTTATGATGATAGTCATTTATAACTTTAAGTTTATAAGCAAACAATACATGGGGATAAAAAAAACAATCCACAATTTTATGATGTTTAAGTTCTAGAAAGGGAGATATCACAGGTAAACCATGTAGCCTACTACTTTATGGGAAGAAAGGTATAATAATGGAAAACTGATGAAAGGATATGATGAGATAAAATCGTTTTAAGTGCAATAGGAAAGAAATCCCTCACCCAAGATGAATGTATGAGGGATTATCTGAAGAAAATGAAAATTAAGCCAAATAAGAAAGAGGGGAAATGATAATGTTCAATAGAATGTGAAGAGTCCATACTCTCTTGGACATCTTCTATCTGGTGTGATTCCAGCAGATAAAAACAAACATCCCACACGTTTTGTTTGAGTGGGAATGGGCAGATGGACATGAAAATGATAGCTAAAGTATAAAATGTTTCTTGGTTTCCAGGAGATGCCAGCTGGAATCTGAGATACCTGGTGATTTGCATGGAAAGCAACACAACCATTTTTATGGTTTTGATTTTAATGTTTTGCTCAAGCAAAACAAGAATAGGACCCGGAGCCCTACATGAGTATTAAGCACTCTCGAACAAATATTAACTTCCATAAAAATCACTAATTAATACCAATGATGTATTATTCAAGTCTTTATTATAGATGATTCTTATCAAGCTAACGTTCCTGTAAAAAAAAATCAAAAAGTGATGCAAAAAAGTGAAATTTACTTCCCTAGTTGATGGGTTTGAGACTGTCTCTTGGTAACAACAGCACTATCCATGTACTGATAACCACTCATCCTGACTATTCCACAAAGGCCTTGGGAAAACTGTACGATGATTTCCTGACTTAGGAAGGTACACAACTTTAGATTGAATTCTTTGACATAGTTTGTATTAGGCTTTCTGCTTTCACAAACCGCAGTGAAAACAGATGGCCCTAGAAATGTCCCAGCTAGAACACATGTACCACTAACTAACTCTGTTGACCTTACCGAGGTACTATAGAAGCCTCCTGTTCATGCTTACCTAGTAAGTGAGCTGAGAGATACTACCCTGTATATTGCCTCAATACACAGGTTCTATTGATTTTTGCATACTTTTAAAAGTGCACATAAGATAGTGACATAAGTTATAAGAAGAATCAACTGTGCAGTCAAAGGCAGAGATAGTGATGGGAGAGTGGCACCTCCAGCTGAGAAGTCAGGAGGCTTAGGTGCAAAGGTGGGGGAGGGTAAGTTTCTGGCTATTTGGAAGCTGAAACACATTAAATGTAGTCACGACTGGAAAGAAATGGTAGAAGTAGAGACAATATAGTATCATTCTAAAGAACAACAACACCAGGACTAAGTTACAATGGAAGAATAGTAAGCATTGGCTAGTGCAAGAATACAAGGAGCTGTCATGTCATTAGAGGTGCTGATTCAGGCTCCAAGTCAAGGGCTGCAGCATTGGCCAGTGTAGGGCTACCCATGGACGTTGCTCTGGTTTCTGACAACGGCTGGAGAATCCCCAAATCTACTGGATTTTCTAGAAGTTGCAGTATCAGCACAGCTATAGGTTGAGGAAATCCAACATCCTGGGCATGCAGAACAAAGTAAATATGTGTGATGAGGCTCTTGATACCCGAGTCTTTCAGGAAGATAGTTACAGTTATATTAGGGCATCATTTGCTGCTGCCCAAACTGCCTCCTGATACAGTTTCCTCTTTCACAACACCAAAAGAAGTAAATGCTTTCAAAGAGCAGTACTTGATAAACTCTCTTGGCATATGTATTCTCTCCATCAGATTAGAGCAAATGGCACAACAGTAGCTCGGGGTAAGACTTTGAGTAAAGTATAAAGAACATGGGTAACTGTGAATAATATCACTGTAACTGACATAAAATTTAAAGGTGAACTGGACCGACACGAGCCAGAGGAGTTGAAAAGTATTTCCCTTCTGAATATTTTTGTAAATATGTTGATTGGCTGGGTGTACCTTAAGATTTTGCATCTTCAAGGACAGCTAGAAATAGCTCAGTGCAAACCACATGGAAGATAAATCACCAAAACTATGTCTAGAATATAATTGAGATTTACAATAAAAACCATAGAAATAAAGAAGGAAGGATGGAAGGCAGAAGGAAGGGAAGAAGGGAAAGAAGAGGTAAAAGGAAAAAGGAAACAATGTGTCCTTAAATTCCAGAATACGTACATGCAACTTATATAAATGCAATACAACTTTCAAATTTCCCATTTTTGTTTGTTTGTTCAATTGATTGATTATTTGTTTTGTTTTGCTCTGTTTTTTATTTAGTTGTTGGTTTTTGTTATTTTTGGGTTTTGGGTTTTTGTTTGATTGTTTGGGTTTTTTTGTTTGTTTGTTTGTTTTCTTTTTTGTGTTTTTGTTTTTTTGTGAATTCTGGTCACCAATAAAATTGATGGTGGTCTTATTATTTTCCCTGATTATAGCTATAGTTCTTTCTGGGTACATGAATAAGTGTTTAGAACACAGAAATTGTATATTTTTAGAAAACTGGTGGTAGCAGCAGGCTTTCCTCCGCATTCTATGACCTATTCAAGCAAGGCCAGATGCTTAGTTTTACAGTATCAGATATAAGTTCTCCCATAATGAGTTGGCCTTGACTCCAATTAGTCACCAGTTGGTTATCCCAAGATAAAACAAGTAGAACTGGAGATGCATTACTGGGACTATCACTGTTGTAGTTTACTAGCTTAAAATGTAAGGAAGACAACTGATTCATTTTCTTCCATAAAAACTTAAATAGCAATTTTTTAATACAATAAGAGGTAGAACTCATGATAGAAACTTACAGTAAAATATCAACTGTATTTCTCTAAGTTTCTAGTCCCAGATGTATGGTATCTTCAACAGTAAATTCATATCTTCAAGTTGTGGTAGGCAATAAAACGCCTTAGGAATATCCTATATTTTTGAGAGTCCATTTATTTATTTATTTATTTATTTATTTATTTATTTATTTATTCTTTTTTTTAACACTCCAGATTTTATTCCCTTCCTGGTCCACCCTCAGAGTGTTCCACATCCCTTATTTACACCTGTTCTCAAGAGGATGTTTCTCTGACACCCGTACCCAACCAGACCTCAACTCCCTGAGGACTCCATTCTTTTGGAGGTTAGGTGAATCTTTTCTGAACACAGACCCGGCAGTCCTCTGCTGTATAAGTGTTGGGGCCTCATATTTGCTGGTGTATGCTGCCTGGCTGGTGGTCCAGGTCTTAGAGATTTTGGGGTCCAGGTTAATTGGGACTCCTGGTCCTCCTACAGGGTTTTCCTCCTCCTCAGCTTCCTCCAGCTTTTCCCTAAATCAACCTCAGCGGTAAGCACCTTCTGTCTATTGGTTGGAAATATCTTCATCTGACTCTTTCAGCTGCTTGTTGGGTCTTTCAGAGGGCAGCCATGGTAAGTTCATTTTTCTGAGAGCTCCATAGCCTCAGTTATAGTGGCAGGCCTTGAGACCTCCCCTTGAGATGGATCCCACTTTGAACCTGTCACTGGACCTTCTTCTCCTCAGGTTCTTCTCCATTTCTATCCCTGCAGTTACTTCGGACAGGAACAATCATGGGTCAGAGATTTGACTGCAACCCCATCCCTCACTCGATGTTCTGTCTTTCTGCTGCAGGTGGTCTCTACAAGTTCCCTCTCCCCACTGTAGGGCATTTCATCTAGGGTCCCTCCCTTTGAGTCTTGAGAGTGTCTCACTTCCCAGGTTTCTGGTAAATTCTTGAGGGTCTTCCCAATCTCCTACCTCCTGTGGTTGTCTGTTTCTATTCTTTGTACTGACCCTCAGGGCTTCAGTCCTTTTCCCCCACCCAGCTGTTTTATCACTAAGTAAAACAAAGGTTTGACATGAAAATAACATCTCAATATCACCAAGTGAAGGTCAGAACATCTGAAGAAGCAGTTTTCTGTGACAGCCATGGAACCTTCAGCTGTCTAGCTGTTATCTGGAAGGTGGTAGTTTTCTAGCCTTTGAAATATCACCAGGGGCGGTTGCTATCACCAGTAGCTCAGCTTTATCTAGCTTTTAAGAAAATTCCCTCTCCAAAACTAGGAAAGGGAATAACATTTGAGTTGTAAATAAAGAAAATATCTAATTAAAAAAAAAAAAAAAAAAGAGGCTGGCCTCAAACTCATGATCCTCCTGCCTCTGCTTTCTTCAGCAAATCCTACTGGAATATGGGACTGTCCTCTGAGATGCTCTGCCAGACAGCACCTGACTAAGATGCTCACAGCCAATCTTTGGACAGAGCCCAATGTAAGATATAGGGAAGTACTGAAGGAGCTGAAGGGGATTGCAACCTCATAGGAAGAACAACAGTATCAACTTACTGGACCCCTCAGAGCTTCCAGGGACTAAACTGCCAACCAAAAAGTACACATAAAGAGACCCATTGTTTCTGCTACATATGTAGCAGAGGATTGCTTTATCTAGCATCAGTAGGAAGGGAGACAGTTGGTCCTATGGAGTCTTGATGCCCCAGGGAAGGTAGATGCTAGAGGGGTGAAGCAGGAGTGGGTGGATGGTAGATTTTATATATATATCACTTATACAAAGGACAGAAGGAATGACTCATGAGTATAAAGTCTTAGAGAAAGTTCTAGAGTCCTAGTACCTTTATAGAAGAATAGGAGAAGGAGAAAGAAAAGGAAGGATGAAGAAGGGAGAAGGAGAGAAGAAGCAGAAGCAGAAGAAGAGGAAGAGGAAGAAGAAGAGGAAGGAGAAGAAGAGGAAAAAGAAGGAGGAGGAGAAGGAAGAGGAGGAGGAGGAGGAGGAGGAGGAGGAGGAGGAGGAGGAGAAGAAGAAGAAGAAGAAGAAGAAGAAGAAGAAGAAGAAGAAGAAGAAGAAGAAGAAGAAGAAGAAGAAGAAGAAGAAGAAGAAGAAGAAGAAGAAGAAGGAGAAGAAGAAGAAATCATTCCATACTAAACACAACCAGTTTGGTTTTAGTATATTTTTATGACTGAAAACTATAGTCTATATTTAGAAATTAGGCTGAAGAATTTCGCAGTAAACACATCCAATAATGTACAGATATCCAGGTAAAATGATGAACTGTATGTAACACTCTGATAAGCTACCTTGACACAAAAAGCAATCTAGGGGAGAAAGGGTTTCACTTCCAGTTGCAGGATATAATCCATCATTGAGGAGACAGTGAGGTAGCAAGAATTTGAAACAGCTGGTCATATTATATCCACAGACAAGAACAGAGGAAGGTGGGCATCTGTGGTATTTTAGAGGGGGCACGATGTCTGTTAAGGCCTTTCTAGATTTTAGAATCTTTGTTAAGAAGTCATGTGAAATTTTGATCAGTCTAAATTTTGTTATCTGGCCTTTTTTCCTGCCACATTTAATATTCTTTTTCTGTTTTGTAGATTTTGTGTTTTGACTATTAAGCATTGGGATGATTTTCTCTTGTCCTTCCTTTTTCTCTTTTCCTTGGTGTTCTATAAACTTCTTGTATGTTTATAGACATCTCTTTCTTTAGGTTGGGAATGTTCTCTTCTCTTATTTTGTTTAATGTGATTTCTGAACCTTACACCTGTGAATTTTTTTCACGTGCTCCTTAGTGCATATATGTGCAATTGGTTATTTTATTTGTTTACATTTCAAGCTCAGAATACCCATAATACAACTCACAGACCAAGAGAAGCTCAAAAAGAATTAAGACCAAAGTGTTGATTCTTCAGTCCTACTTAGAAAGGGGAACAAAATAATTATGGGAGGTAGAAGGAGGGAGGAAGAGATCTGGGAGGATTCAAGGAGGGAGAGGAAAATAGGGGAGCAGGATCAAGTGTGAGAGGAAACCAGGAAGAAATATAGAGTGTCTGGACTGAACTGTGGTGTGTATCAGTGAGGGATGGGAAACTCGGATTAGCTACTAGAAAGTCCCAGATGCCAGGTAAGAAATAGGTTCCCAGGACCCAGCAGGTTTGAGATTACCTAAAATCCCCAACACAGGAGAGATAGAACTTGTAGAGATCAAAGGCACCAGCCCTGGTTGAGGAATGGGGCCACCACCACCCCTGCCCCCCATCTCAAAACTTTTAACCCAGAATTGCTCCTGTCTAAAGAAAATACAGGGACTAAGAGTAAAGTAGAGACTGAAGACTAGGACATCCAGAGACTGCCCCTCCTAGGGATACATCCCATCTGCAGACACCAAACCCAGAGACTAGTGCTAATGCCAAGAAGCACTTGCTGACAGGAGCCTGGTATAACTGTCCTCTGAGAGGCTCTCCCATAGCCTGGCCAATACAGATGCTGATACTCACAGCCAACCATCTGAATGAGCATAGGGACCCCTGATGGAAACGTTAGGGGAAGGACTGAAGGAGCTAAAGAGGTTTGCAACTCAATAGGAAGAACAGCAATATCAACCAACCAGATCACACAGAGCTCCCTGGGCACCAAACCACCAACCCCCACATTGGGGGATCTCATGGATACAACCAAAGATGTGGCAGAGGATGTGAGGCCCTTGGACCTGTGGAAGCTCAATGCCACAATATAGGGGGATACTAAGGCAGTAAGATGAGAGTTGGCAGGTGGGTGGATGGGTAAGCACCCTCATAGAGGCAGGAAGAATGGAATGGGATTAGAGGCTTGTAGAGGGGAAACCAGGGAGAGGAAAAATATTTTCTGTAGCTATTAATTAAAGAGTCGATTTGCCCCACTCTATGTCATTGTATATTTGCACAGAAAAAAAAAGAACATTTTAACAAATGCTTAGAACATAAATTAAAAAACCCCATTTTTTCAAATTTTTATTAGATATTTTCTTCATTTACATTCCAAATGTTATCCTGAAAGTCCCCTATACCCTCTCCCCGCCTTGCTCCCCTACCAACCCACTCCCACCTCTTGGCCCTGGCATTCCTCTGTACTGGGGCATATAAAGTTTGCCAGAGCAAGGGGCCTCTCTTCCCAATGATGGCCAGTTAGGCCAACTTCTGATAAATATGCAGCTAGACACAGTTCTGGGGGTACTGGCTAGTTCACATTGTTGTTCCACCTATTGGGTTGCAGACCCCTTTAGCTCCTTGGGTACTTTCTCCAGATTCTCCATTAGGGTCCCTGTGTTCCATTCAATAGATGACTCTGAGCATCCACTTCTGTATTTGCCAGAAACTGGCATAGCCTCACCAGAGACAGCTATTCCAGGGTCCTTTCAGCAAAACTTGCTGGCATATGTAATGGTGTCTGTGTTTGTTGGCTGATTATGGGATGGATGGTGGGGCACTCTCTGAATGAAAGAAACCATCGTTAATACTATTAGTGATTATAACAGCTTAAAACAATGCTTAATGCTTTCTCTATATTCAGGGAAATTTAGGTCCTTTGATCTTTCTCATTTTGACAAAACACTTTTAGTCTTCATAAAAATTTCAGATATACACTGAAAATTCACAGATACAAACTAGTGGTTTATCTGATTTCTGGATACTAATACGTTTAGCACTATAATCTGAAATGTTTCTGTGGTCACAAATGTAGAAGTTTTTCCAAATATTTCCACAAAATACTTGTTTTTAACTTAATAATAATAATAATAATAATAATAATAATATAGTTAGTTTAGCAAATTTTGGTCAAGTCCTGTTCAGTTAAGATTTTGAAATATTTAGATAGATAGATAAATGATAGATAGATAGATAGATAGATAGATAGATAGATAGATAGATAGATAGATAGAAACACAGTATTGATCTGAGACTATGAGAAAATCTAAGACTGTTTTTGTGATGGAAACAAAAATTGACAGATTCTAAAGTACTGGTGGCAATAGAGGTAGGGTTTCATTTATTTGCAACTCAATTCTTGGTCCTTTTATGTTTTTTTCTTTGTTTCCTTTCAAACGTAATTTATTTAAAGCATAAAATTACATATTTTAAATATTGAATTAATAAATATTAATAAAACTGTTTCCTTCGAGAACTTCTTTTATTTATTAGTCAGATTCCATTCATAAGTAGAAAAACAGTAATGAGGTCTTACCTATAATATTTGAAAAATAAAGCTGGAATATATCCCAAAGAAATATTATCTGAACAAATTATGACCCAGGCTCATAGTGGGTTATAGTCAGTGAATAATATTATTATTTGGATTAGATTTCTTCATGTACTTAAAAATCAATCATACTTATACTAATTTAGAAACCTCAGCCTGACTCTTTTATCCTGAAGAAGAATGTCCTAGTTTGTCATTCACACAGTGTACTTATAATAATGCCTCATCTATAATTTATGTTGTTGGCTGTAGTTCTTCAAAAACTTCATAAAGGTATTTCATGATTATACTGCTAGTTTGTCACAAGATAATTCTGAGTTTTCAAGTCCTTAAGATGATAAAATTTTCTCATCTAAAAATAGAGGAGTTGGGGCACTTCAAATACTAATAAAATTATATAAGTATAGGACTTAAAACTATTTTAATTATCATAATGTCTACTTATCATTATTGTCATTATTATTACTTATCATTATTATTTAATAATGATGTGTCTACTTAATGATAATATTTATTTCTGAATATGTAACATCAGTATATACCTCTGTGATATTATATTAGAATACAATGTATATTCATTTTTAAGTTTCTTTTATTTAACAATTAATATTTAGAAGTATTTAGTTTAAATGTGTGTATATCTTCTCTGTGTATTTACTATTGTATGTTATTGCCTACAGAACGATAAGAGGCTATCATAACCTCTGGGGCTGTTGTTGTAGATTGTTGCCCAATGTGGTTCGACAGGGAACCTAACTCCTGGAATAAGAAATACTCAAAGGTGAGTCGTCTCTCCAGGCCCAAATCAATAACATCTGTACAGCTTTCCTGTTTAAAATAGTTATAGATGAATTTTCTATCTTTCGTGTTTCTAACATTGTATTGTAAAAGATTATCACATGGGATAATTTTAGGTACTTAGTAGCTTTGCCCCTGACTGTTGGGAGATAAGGATCAGGGATGAATGCTTTGAAAAGATTTCCCTGGAACTTTGTATATTTTTATATACAAGCAAAAGAGTGTCACTTTTAACACAGTCAATGTACTGATTCTTATGACCTCTTGTTTCCTTAACTGAATCCTCCAATGGATTCCACTTAAAGACTAAGGAAAATGCATAGCCCATCCTTGAAATTAATTGCACTCCATATTTTCATGGCCTTCTGTGTCTGCAATATTGAAACCAAAATAATAATTTCATTTATGATCTCTGTCAATGCAGAAGCTAGCAGATGTGTATTCATGCCTTTAGTTTTATTTTTTCCAATAGGATCACAAACTACAAATTATTATAATTTTAAAATTACCTAGGTTAAATTAAGTAACTTAGTATATCAGACACTAGAGGAAAGAAGTTAAAGCAAGCTAAGTTTGGTAGAAATAGTTTTAGCTCAGCAGAGAACTACAATTACAGAGACTGTTCAGAGATTAATCATGTAAGAATTGAAATCCTGAAGAGAATCCTGAATTCACATCTAGATCAGTGATTAATAGAGCTTGTTCTGGAAATATATCACACATTGGAGCATTGCAACAGCTTTCTGAGTGAAGAAGGTGCTGTCTTATTCTCTGCATATGGTTCTCTTGAAGGGAAATATGCACTAGCATTTCAAAACTAGTACAAAGTGTCATTGATAAGACTAAATATAATGTTATGGGAGTACTGTGGTATTTTTCATCATAAAATATACTTATTGATACTGTTATTTAAAAAACAAGCAAAGCTTTGGCTACTGGGATCAACAATGAAATCTCAGCTGACACACACTTGTTGTAGGGATGATCTATTCTCTTCTAGATATTTGTTGATGTGGAAAAATGAAACATCTCACATTCATGCAGTTTGAAAAAGTGAAATACCTTTGGTCTAACTACTAGTAGTTAGTATTGGTTATCAGAATGCAAAAGTGTGAGTCAACTAAATATATGCATAATGTTTAGAAAGTATGTAATTGATAAAAGAAATTTATCTATGGCAATTGTTAAATTACATGGATTACAAGTTTTATAAAATATTTTCCAGACATCATTTTATTTTCTGTATTGCATGCATTCTACAATGAATGCAAATGAACTGACAGTGCCTATAGTGTATTCTCTAATTAGTCATAGGTACCAAGCAGACTTTTTTGGTTTTGTTTTGTTTCCAAACTTGGTGTTTATAGATATATTTCTAAGTCTTAAGCTAGTTGCCAGAGCTTTTCATAGTGCTTCATCCTAATCTTCTTTATGTTTCCAAAATCCTAAATCATTGCAAATATGTGGATGAGTTCATTCTTATATTTTCTAAGAATCTTTAGACAGAGATAAGACAGTTATCATTTTCTTGGCATCTGGTACCCATTATTTTCATCCAATAAGTTGTTAACTAATATAATCTAATTTATCAGAACTTCTATGCTATTACACATTTTCTTATTCAAACAAGCATTAATTAAATCAAATAATGAGTATAGTTTTCTTCTAAGATGTGAATATATTTAAAGAAATTATCATGACTTAAAACAACTCTTATGGGTTTATGAAATGTAAAACACATACCATCAAAGTCATCTCTTCCCATTTTATCCATCATATATGGAACATATTAATTGCCATTATACTAACATTAATACATTTATGTCCAAAAATTACACCCATTTATCATCCATATATCTCAGCCTATTTTTTTCCATTTTTATTAGGTATTTAGCTCATTTACATTTCCAATGCTATACCAAACGTCCCCCATACCCACCCACCCCCACTCCCCTACCCACCCACTCCCCCTTTTTGGCCCTGGCGTTCCCCTGTATTGGGGCATATAAAGTTTGCGTGTCCAATGGGCCTCTCTTTCCAGTGATGGCCGACTAGGCCATCTTTTGATACATATGCAGCTAGAGTCAAGAGCTCCGGGGTACTGGTTAGTTCATAATGTTGTTCCACCTATAGGGTTGCAGATCCCTTTAGCTCCTTGGGTACTTTCTCTAGCTCCTCCATTGGGAGCCCTGTGATCCATCCATTAGCTGACTGTGAGCATCCACTTCTGTGTTTGCTAGGCCCCAGCATAGTCTCACAAGAGACAGCTACATCTGGGTCCTTTCGATAAAATCTTACTAGGGTATGCAATGGTGTCAGCGTTTGGATGCTGATTATGGGGTGGATCCCTGGATATGGCAGTCTCTACATGGTCCATCCTTTCATCTCAGCTCCAAACTTTGTCTCTGTAACTCCTTCCATGGGTGTTTTTTTCCCAATTCTAAGGAGGGGCATAGTGTCCACACTTCAGTCTTCATTCTTCTTGAGTTTCATGTGTTTAGCAAATTGTATCTTATATCTTGGGAATCCTAGGTTTGGGGCTAATATCCACTTATCAGTGAGTACATATTGTGTGAGTTTCTTTGTGAATGTGTTACCTCACTCAGGATGATGCCCTCCAGGTCCATCCATTTGGCTAGGAATTTCATAAATTCATTCTTTTTAATAGCTGAGTAGTACTCCATTGTGTAGATGTACCACATTTTCTGTATCCATTCCTCTGTTGAGGGGCATCTGGGTTCTTTTCAGCTTCTGGCTATTATAAATAAGGCTGCTATGAACATAGTGGAGCATGTGTCCTTCTTACCTGTTGGGGCATCTTCTGGATATATGCCCAGGAGAGGTATTGCTGGATCCTCCGGTAGTACTATGTCCAGTTTTCTGAGGAGCCTCCAGACTGATTTCCAGAGTGGTTGTACAAGCCTGCAATCCCACCAACAATGGAGGAGTGTTCCTCTTTCTCCACATCCACGCCAGCATCTGCTGTCACCTGAATTTTTGATCTTAGCCATTCTGACTGGTGTGAGGTGGAATCTCAGGGTTGTTTTGATTTGCATTTCCCCGATGATTAAGGATGTTGAACATTTTTTTCAGGTGCTTCTCTGCCATTCGGTATTCCTCAGGTGAGAATTCTTTGTTCAGTTCTGAGCCCCATTTTTTAATTTATCATCCATATATCATTTATCATCCATATATCTCAGCCTATTTTTTACTCCCGAATTGACCTAAACTCCTACTCCTTTCAGCTACTCTTTCTCTTTCTTCCTTCCTTCCTTCCTTCCTTCCTTCCTTCCTTTCTTTCTTTCTTTCTTTCTTTCTTTCTTTCTTTCTTTCTTTCTTTCTTTCTTTCTCTCTCTCTCTCTCACCCACCCTTCCTTCCTTCCTTCCTTCCTTCCTTCCTTCCTTCCTTCCTTCCTTCCTTCCTTCCTGTCTTCCTTCCTTCCTTCTTTCTTGCATTCCTTCTTTCTTTTTCTCATCTGTGTCTCTTTTTTGGTCTCCCGTCTCTCTTTCTCCCTCCCTCCCTTCCTCCTTCCCTCCCTCTCCCAATTCCTTCCTTCTTTCTTTCCATCCTTTTCTTTCCTATTCCATTTTCTCCTGTGAAGTTACATACTAGTAAAAATGTCAGAGACCAGCTTTGAAACCACAGAGTAAATCAAAGCACGAGGTGAGTTGTGGGATTGGCGATAGGGGTCAGTACTGATGGCAGCTCACAGGGATCATTGCTGAGAGCAGCCGATTTGGACTGCTGCTCATGGCAGTCATGTATTAGAGAAGTCATGCAACAGACTTTTCCCTGAGGGAACAAATTTGATTCATTGGGACTGTCATTCCCTGTGTCCAGCAAGAAACTCAGAGTTAAAACACCTAGGGGGCATCAACAAAGAAAAAGAGAAAATTCAAACAAACTCATACCACTGAGTTGTTGAAGCAAAGGCAGGCTCCAGAAACTTCACATATATAAATACATATATAATGTATACATGCATGCATACATACATTTATACATACCTGCAGACAAACATATACAATCACATGGAAAGTCTGGAGCAAACCTCCAACAATCAGACTCTAAGCATTTTACACACACACACACACACACACACACACACACACACACACACATATATATATATATATATATATATATATATATATTCTAAGAATGTATATCTATATATAACTGAATGTGTATGTATATATATACACAAACATATTCAGAAAATAAAAATGTATGTATATATACATATATGTGTATATATGCTATGGGGAAAATATATATTAATGTATATATAAGAATATATAACATTATATAAGCATGTATATGCATATATGCATATATAAATATGTACCCAAAGAATGCATATCTATTCATCATCAATTTTTATTAAATCATATCATGTAGCTGAAAGAAAAAATTGGTACAACAAAAAATTATCACCAGTCCAGCTTCAGTGAGAGTCACATCAATCAGTGCTGTCATTGTTCTTGCTTCCTGACCTTAAAAAATCCCTAGAGTAACTATTAAGACTGTGTCTTTCTGAACTTAAAATCATTCCCTAAGATTTACTACATCAGAGCCAGTAGAACAACAATCTCAACTTAGTTTAACTAACAATTTTTTTTTCCAAATGCTTTCTGAGTATGGTGGTCATTGCTTACAATCCACACTTCTTAGTTCTTTCCTAGGGTTGTTGTTCAGTGATTAATCTGGTCCAATAGAAATGCCTGGGAAAGAACAAGCACTATTATTGTGAGTGCCAATGATATTGCCCCAGTGAGGAGCTAGAAACCCCCTTAGAGTTTTCAAATAATTGTTAGATTAAGTGGGATGCAAAGGCAGCAAGCAAAGCAGAACTCCACAACAGCATGAAGTCCTCAGGAAAAGTAGTTTCTGGACCATGCTTGTTTGAGACACACCTATTTTGGATGTGCTAGTGGGCTACATTCCATGAGTTCTGAAGCTGTTTGTCTTTCCTCATTCATGGACCCTCAGAAGATACTAAGTTGTTTTTGAAGACACTTTTTACAGGTATCCTGGAGTATATTGTCCTGCTTCTTGAGTACCTGAACATTGCATACAAATGTAATGTTGTATGTGATTGTTTCCATATAGCAGAAACTTCTCAGAGAAATATAATATTTTCATTTATATTTATTAAATAAGACAAAATTGTGTAAGCATTTTAATATCCTGCTTTATTCTTCTTACTGATTCACAGTTACATATATTTTTTTCAAGTTGTTCTTATTCTATCACCGAATACGGTGATACAGGTGTTTTACCGCAAATCTCTCTCTGTCTCTCTCAGTGTCTCTCTTTCTCTCTCCCTTTCCCTCTCCATCTCTCCCTCCCTAACTCTCTTCCACCTTATCTCTCTCTGTAGGTGTATGTGTGTATGAATAAGTGTGAGTGTGTGTGTGTGTTTGCACACTTGTACTTTACTTGTCATGTAGCAAATATAGACATTATACAGTCTGTCCTCAAGGCTGACATTTAACTCTTGAATTCTTTTCTTCCTCTGTTGTCTAGGTAGCCTTAAACCTGAGGGTCCTATTACCTCACCTACTGAGTAGGAACTATGCAGTTATGACTTTAGAGGCCCTGGAAAACTTTTGTTATTAAGTAGATTGTCTGTTCTCCCAAAAATGTGTTAAAAATATTGGAATTTTCACCATTGAATTATCTTGGTATGCTTATGCAAATTGAATACTTCATGTGTGCTTATTCACAGAAATATGGTATCCTTTCTTTGACCCATATGTTTTTCCTTATGCCAACACTATACTTTGCTAACTATAGAATATAGAATTAGATACTTACTGAAAACACTAATTTTATCTTTCATAAGGAAATAGATGTTAGAGGGCTTAGAGAATCTCTTTGTTACTTTCTTAAGAATGTTAAGGATTACACATATATTTATCATATTCACTCCAAACATTCCCTTATATCCTCCCATATACTCCTATCCTGTCCCTACTTTGTGTACTCATTTTCTTTATATTTCTATAAAAGTCTGTCTTGCACATAGATGGCTTCTTATTTGTCTCTGCTTCAAAAAGGAGTTCCTTTGATGTGGGGGATATCAATGATTATACATCTGTTTTTAGAGAAGATTTTGAATGCAGTTAGACAGTCTAATTCTTTTGGAAAATAGCAACAGTAGATCCTTTCATATGCTCCAGGCTCTTATCACCAATGGGTAGTTGGTTAGATTTGTGATGCCAGGCATAAATGTCATCCCATTGAGCTGCCATTAAGACCAACTAGGGTGCTCTTAGTTACTCTGTATGTAAGTGTCACTATTTTGCCCTTTTGAATATCTCATCACTTTGGACATTGTTATTTATAGACTTTATAGCTAGATGAGACTCTTGGCTAGTTTTGTTTTGTTTTTATTTTACTTTGTAAGCTTTCATGGCTCCCTCTAACATGGCGAGTTCTATATCTCAAAGAGATTACAGGTCAGACCCATATTGATTACTTCAATTTCTGTGTCCAAATGTGTGGTATCTTCAAAAATAGGCTCTCACCTTCTGTTTCTGCCAGTCACCAAGGACAACAGCAATAGCTTATTTGTTTTGAAAGACTCTTGGCCTCTGAACAACAACTAAAAAGAGGTTTTCCATTTTGGCACTGGAGATTTTTGTTAGTTATTCAATGTATTTGTGGGGATAGCATTATCAGTTCAAATGGTATTATGTGTGTGTATACTCATAAAATTATGCATAAGCAATTTTAATAGAATTTTAAAAAATGATTTCCCTATAATTTTTCAAACTTCCTTCATGCTATTTATACCTCTTTCTTCTTCACTATCCCACTGAGGTTGTCCTTCATTCCTTTACAGGTAACTCTGCCAATCCATTTTTTCCCATTTCCTCCTTTATAGCATTAAGTGTCTTACCATTCCTTTGCTAGTGCTTCTGACACCATACCCACCCATTGTCATGGTGTATAGAGCATTGCCTTTGTACTCTCCTGGTATATGTAAATTTTTTGTTTTATTCAAAAAGATTAACCAACCTATCATTAATTAACTCACCTAATCTGGTTTGTTCTGCCTAAAAACCATACTAATCTTTATGAAGGCATCCATTGGAGTTTAGCCCACCTACCACGGTATTTATTTATTTATTTATTTATTTATTTATTTATTTATTATTAGATATTTTCCTTATTTACATTTCAAATGCTATTCCCTTTCCAAATTTCCTCTCTGACAATTCCCTATTCCCTCCACCCTTACCCTCTTCCCCAACCCACCCACTCCCACTTCCTGACCCTGACATTCCACTATACTGGGGCATAGAATCGTGGCAAGACCAAGGACCTCTCCTCCCAGTGATGGACAAATAGACCAGCCTCTGCTACATATGCAGCTAGAGCCACAAGTCTCACCATGTGTTTTCTTTGATTGGTGGTTTAGTCCTAAGGAGCTCTAGGGGTACTAGTTAGTTCATATTGTTGTTCTTCCTATAGGGCTGCAGACCCCTTCAGCTCCTTGGGTACTTTCTTCAGCTCCTTCATTGGGAACCCTGTGCTCCATCCAATGGATGATTGTGAGCATCCACTTCTATATATGCCAGGCACTAGCAGAGCATCATAGGAGACAGGTATATCAGGCTCCTGTCAGCCAAATCTTGGTGTCTGCAATAGTTTTTGGGTTTTGTGCTTGTTTATGGGATCTTTTCCCTGTGGGGTAGTCTCTGGATTGTCATTCCTTCACTCTCTGCTCTGAACTTTGTCTCTATAACTTTGTCAATAAAACAAAAAGGCAACCAACAGCTTGGGAAAGGATCTTTATCAATCTTAAATGTGATAGAAGGCTAATATCCAATATATATAAAGAACTCAAGAAGGTGGACTCCAGAAAACCAAATAACCCTTTTTAAAAAAAATTAGATTTTTTTTTGTTTACATTTCAAATGCTATCCTGAAAGTTACCTGTACCCTGCCCCTGCTCTGGTCCCTTACGCATTCACTCCCACTTCTTGGCCCTGGCATTCCCCTGTACTGGGGCATATAAAGTTTGCAATACCAAGGGGCCTCTCTTCCCAATGATGGCCAACTAGGCCATCTTCTGTTACATATGCAGCTAGAAACATGAGCTCTGGAGGTACTGGTTAGTTCATATTGTTTTTCCACCTAACAGGTTGCAGACCCCTTCAGCTCCTTGCATACTTTCTCTAGCTCCTTCATTGAGGGCCTTGAGCCAGGCAGTGGTTGCACAGGCCTTTAACCTCAGCACTTGGGAGGCAGAGGCAGGTAGACTTCGGAGTTCAAGGTCAGCCTGGTCTACAAAGTGAGTTCTAGGACAGCCAGGGCTACACAGAGAAACCCTGTCTCCCTGTTTCAGAAAAAAACAAAAATAAAAATAAAATAAAATAAAATAAGACAAAAAGACAAATAACCCTTTGTACAACCACTCTGGAAATCAGTCTGGCATTTCCTCAGAAAATTAGACATAGTATTACCGGAGGATTCCGCAATACCTCTCCGGGGCATATATCCAGAAGATGTTCCAACCAGTAAGAAGGACACATGCTCAATGTTCATAGCAGCCTTATTTATTTATAATAGCCAGAAGCTGGAATGAACCCAGATGCCCCTCAACAGAGGAATGGATACAGAAAATGTGGTACATTTACACAATGGAGTACTACTCAGCTATTAAAAAGAATGAATTTATGAAATTCCTAGGCAAATGGATGTACCTGGAGGGCATCATCCTGAGTGAGGTAAACCAATCACAAAAGAACTCACATGATATGTACTCACTGATAAGTGGATATAAGCCCAGAAACTTAGAATACCCAAGATATAGGATACAATTTGCGAAGCACAAGAGACTCAGGAGGAACGAAGACCAGGGTGTGGACGCTTTGCCCTTTCTTAGATTTGGGAGCGGAACGCCCATAGAGGGAGTTGCAGAGATGAAGTTTGAAGCTGAGACGAAGTGGTGGACCGTCTAGAGACTGCCATATCCAGAGATCCATCCTGTAATTGGCCTCCAAATGCTGACACCATTGCATACACTAGAGGGATTTTGCTGAAAGGACCCTGATATAGCTGTCTCTTGTGAGACTATGCTGGGGCCTGGCAAACACAGAAGTGGATGCTCACAGTCAGCTATTTGATGGATCACAGGGCCACCAATGGAGGAGCTAGAGAGAGTACCCAAGAAGATGAGGGGCTCTGCAATCTTATGGGTGGAACAACAATATGAAGTAACCAGTGCCTCTCGGAGCTCGTGTCTCTAGCTGCATATGTATCAGAGGATGGCCTGGTTGGCCATCAGTGGAAAGAGAGGCCCATTGGTTGTGCAGACTTTATATGCCTCATTGCAGGAGAATGCCAGGGCCAAGAAGTGGGAGTGGGTGGGTGGGGGACTAGGGGGGAAGGGTGTGGAGGACTTTTGGGATAGCACTGGAGATGTGAATGAAGAAAGTGCTTAATTTAAAAAAATATAAAAGAAAAAATTAAAACAGGGTACAGAGTTAAACATAAAATTATCAACTGAGGCATCCTGAATGCCTGAGAAGCATCTAAAAAATGTTCAACATCCTTAATCATCAGGAAAATGCAAATCAAAACAACCCTGAGATTCTACCTCACACCAGTCAGAATAGCTAAGATCAAAAACTCAGGTGACAGCAGATGCTGGTGAGGATGTGGAGAAAGAGGAACACTCCTCCATTGCTGGTGGGATTGCAAGCTGGTACAACTACTATGGAAATTTGTTTGGCATTTCCTCAGAAAATTGAACATAGTCTATATTCTTAAAGAAAATTGTCTCTAACTTTTCAAATAGTCATCAACTGCCTCTAAGCTGCTCATTGAGGGTTGTGAACTCTGACTAACTTATGCATTTGTACCTTGTGCAGATATCATAACGGCTTTGAGTTGAAGAATACAGGAGAGATCTCACAACCAAAAGACAGTATTTGAATTTGGTCCTTGCCAACTTTTGGCTCTTATACTTTCCTTCCACTTCTTTAACAATCATTTGTGACTCTTGGAAGATGGGGTGGGTAGTATTGCATGTATGTACCATAAAACTTTCTTTAAAGTACTTATCTCCACACTCAAAGATCAGTGCTGCCCTCAGATGCCATCAAAGTCTTCTATGTCCAGTGGACTTTAGTAAATGCAGAAACTCACAACTGATCAAAGTGAAAATAGTATTAGTGCAGCCCTCAGTCACAAATGAGCACTGGTACTTAAGATATGTTAATAAATTTGAGATCAGATGATACCCCTTGACTAAATATATTGGTGATATAGATAGAAAAAATGTACACATTGTGAGTACACTTTTAAGATTGAACATCTGCAACTTGCTGATTCATCAAATACACTGTAGAATGAAATGTAAAGCTTTACCAGTAATTGTACATACAATTTAAAGAAGAGTTATTTATTTAGTAAGTTATCATGAAACAATCACACATTTCTTTTACTACATTAATTATAAGTACATATGAATTAGAGTATTATAAGTATATGACTTAGGGAAATATAAGTTTAATGTGCCACTAATGATAAGTGAGTGATAAAATTTGTAAAACAATTTATTTCAAGCTTATGCAATAGCACAAAATTAAAAATAGATTGTCAAGTAAAGAATGAAATATTTCAGAATAAAATATTTCAGGGTAATAACTTTGCCTGTAGTTTCATCCTGAGAAGAAGAAAACAAAAAGTGAATTATGAATAAAACTTCAGATCTCTAAAGAGAGTACAGGGGTATTTTGAAATAATTGCATGATATTAATCTTGGTATTGAAAAAGGAAGGAAAGCATTAACCTTGGCAAAAAAAGGTTTGGTGATAAAAATGGAATATTGTTTAGAATGGATTCAAGAGAAATTAAAAACAAAAAACAATAATCGCTAGAAAACATTAAATAATAAAAGGAATAGAAGTTGGGAGAAACAGCACTATCAGGTGTTTACCCTTAATTTATCTATCTACAAAGTGTCGTATTTGAGCATCAAAATCAGATACACTACTGTTACTAAATATAAATATCTCTTGTCTGGGAATAAGTATATTTTATACAAAATTCCATTAAATTTAGAAATATGAATGCATTTTTTAACATTAGAAACTGGTCTTATTCACACATCAGATAGAAATAATAAATATCTATAATAAAAAGAATGTCTTTCAGTAGAGAGGAAAGCAAAATGACAACCCAATAAAAATCAACTGTTAGTTTGGTACCATATCCTGTTGATATTTTAGAGAAATAGTTACTATTACACTTTATTTTTGAGAATGTAATACATCATAACATCTCTAGAAACCAAACCATTAACATGTGAGAAAATACATATAAATTCATATATTTAGTGTTAATTTATAGCACATACTTTTTTCAATATTTATTGTTTTGTTTTGTTTGGGGTTTTTGTTTGTTTGTTTTGGTTAGGTTTGGGTTTTTGTTTGTTTGTTTTGTTTTTGTTTCTGTTTTTTTCTGAGAGAGAGTTTCTCTGTGTAGCCCTGGCTGTCCTAGAACTCACTCTGTAGACCTGCCTCTGCCTCCCAAGGGCTGAGATTAAAGTAGCTCACCACCACCGCATGGCTTCAACATTTATTTTTACTATGTTGTATGTATATGTTTATATTTATGTGTATGTATGTGTGCATCCATGTTGATACCCACATAGTTCAAAATGGAGTGTCAGATGTTCTCGAGTTATAATTACAGGTGGATGTGAAACACCCAATTTGCATTATGGAATCTAATCTTGGATTCCTAGAAAAGCAACAGGCCTATACACACACACACACACACACACACACACACACACACACATTGCATTATATATGAATATAATATATATATATATAATGCCATATACATACATATATGTACATATATACATACATATATAAGATTCAAGAAATTGGCAACACATACCATGGACATCCACACAGTCAATGGCTGTACCTCAGAACACAGAAATCAATAGGTTACCTGATGTCATCATGGAACACTGACTTCATGATGGCCTTGTCCAGTTGCACAGACCACGGTCAAAAACCCATCCATGGGCATCATGGCAGCTGACAGCAGCATACACCAAGACATCAGCATGATCTCCAGTGGCAGCACAGACTAAGGGCATCACATGTTAGATCCTTGAATGCAAAAATAAAATCAGAATCATTTTCTTTCATGGGAATTTCATTCTTTTTCTTAAGGTCTTAACAAATTCAGCTAGACCCACTCATAATATATGATATTTTTCTTCTCTCAGTCCATGGACTTAAATGTAATTATACATTTCACAGAAATATCTATGAAAATGGTTATCATATTTCAACTGACATGATGGATAAATGTAATCATAAAAAACATGAAAAGGAATATTCATAATAATAGTATATTATTAAAGATTAGAAATAAGTATTACACTAGTAAATAATAATAAATTAATTAATAATTACTAGAAATTGATACAATTTTCATACCTCTAACATACTATAAGCATTAAATGTTTATGTGGTTGTTTGAATATACTTGGCATATGGGTATTGACATTATTAGGAGTTGTGGACTTGTTGGAGTAGGTGTGGCCTTGTTGGAGGAAGTTTGTCATTGGCAAGGTGGACTTTGAAATTCTATACTCAAGCTCTACTAAGTGAAGATAAGAGCTTCCTCTTGGCTGCCAGCAGAAGACAGTACCCTTCTGCTGCCTTTGGATTGATGTAAAACTCACTGCCCTAACTCTGCTGGCACACTGCCATGCTTCCTGCCATTATGGTAATGAACTAACTTCTAAAGCTTTAAGCCAGCCCCAATGATATTTTTTTCCTTTATAAGAATTGCCTTGATCATGGAGTCTCTTCACAGTAACGAAAACCTAACAAAGACAGCTGGTAATCTTAAATGATAGCAATATATGTGTAGAAATATATTTAGCCAATCAATACCCATATGCCAAGTATATTCAAACAACCACATAAACATTTAATGCTTATAGTATGTTAGAGGTATGAAAATTGTATCAATTTCTAGTAATTATTAATTAATTTATTATTATTTACTAGTGTAATACTTATTTCTAATCTTTAATAATATACTATTATTATGAATTATACATATATATGTGTGGTATAAAAACCGTATTCATATATATATATATATATGTATGTATATTACATTGTATAAATATCAACATATCTTACATGGTAATCACATCTATAAATATAATCTATATGTTATATATATGTTAAATGGAATTATGCTTTTAATATATTATTTTAAAATTATTCTCAGTTTTAACCACTATACAATTAATTTTCGTAGTTACCCTTAGCAACCCACTTATACTGCATTCCAAAATGCTTACCCACACAATGTTCTTTTCAAGTATTCTTACTTACATATCTTTCTTCTTATCTCTGTACTGCCATCCTGCCCTACTTCAACCTTCACAGCAATTATTCAACATTCCCCTCTTATGTCACTCAAATTCGGTGCTTCTGACACTCTTAAGATCCCCACTGGCTTCCTTCTAATTTCTTGGATTCAATAGGTACTCTAACTTAAAAACATATATCTAAAGATGCCAAACTAGGATCCACATATGAGAAAGAACACATGACACTTTATTTCTGGGTCAAGGTATTCCCACTAAGTATGATTTTTTTTTCTAGTTCAACTCATTGGCTTGCCACTTCCATGATTTTACTTCTTTAATAGCCTAATGACATTGTGTTTATATGTACCACATGTTTACTATGAATTCCTTAGCTGATGATTATCTAGGAGTTTCCCATTATACATATACTCTGTATAGATCTGCAATGGACAAGGATTATAAATTATTTTTGTAGGAAAATATTGAATATTGAATTCTTTGGGTATATGCACAAAAGTAGTATAGCTCAGTCATATTGAAGATTTGCTTCAAGTTCCTCAAGGAATATTCTTATTGATTTTCATAGTGACTGTGCCAATTTGTGCTCCTCGATCACTGAGTTCTCCATTCCCCTTTTCCTCAAATCCTTGACAATATTTACTTTTTGTTATTCACTTTCTGGAACTTGGCCATTTTTACTGGGGTAAGATGAAATATCAAAGGAGTTTTCATTAGCACGTCCCTGAAAGCTAAGATTATTTCTGAATACTACTCTAGGCATATAAATGTTTTAGAGCTCTAAGTAGTCAATTTTGCACTGAATATTTGATATGAAATTTTGAAGAATAAGAACATTCTCCTCCTACATAATTACATGAAATCATCCACTTAAGACAATTTAATATGACAGAATACCCTGTATTATGATTACAATTTCACCCCATAATGTACATGTAGCATTTTCCCCTCTGATCCAGGACATATTTTGCTGTCTAATTTAGTTTTCTTGTCTACCACACATGAACCTAGGGGAAAAGGTTGCCGTTGACTTCTGAAGATGGAACAATTCCTCCATATACTAGCATAACCTTTTAGGAGTCAACTCTCTGCTTCAGGGAAAATAAATTCCCTCGGATTTTACACATCTAAAAACGACCTTAGGTTTTGCATTTTTGTTTTTTGATATTAAAATTGAATTACATAATTTTCTCTTCCTATTCCTCCCTCACTCCACTGTCCCCCATTCTTCTGCACTCTTAGTCCTTCTCAAATTATATTCCCCTTTTCTTTAATTCACTACTTACATAATAATGGATAAGCATGTCAGTACCACTTAGTCTGTCCTTTTAGTTTTTCTTATATGTACACATCTGTGCTAACCACACTTTAAGATACAAGACAGAGTCTTATTAATATGACATTAAAGATATTATCATACTAGCATAGTTATTCATATGTAGACCAATGGACCAATAGAGGAGAATCTGAGTATGCATGACTACATTCGCCTAATATTTGACAAAAGTGACAATACCTTAGATCTCCATTGCTGACATTCAAGTTTACTTCATTCACATACAGTTAAGTTCTTCCATTTACAATCAATAAATAATGGAAGGATAATAATTGATAATGTAATATAAAAACACTTCAGTCAAGTATATATTTCAGAAATCAATTTAAGAAGAGACAATGAGATGCAATGACTATTTATTAAAAAGTTAAACCTGTAAACTATTTAAGATATCTATGTTGTATTAATAATTAATTTGCACATACTGTACAAGGAATTATTTAAAAACTCTTCTTTCATACCTGTCAGGTTTCTCTCATATTATATACAGATTATTGGCTTATTCTATGATACTTAAATCATTTTGCTCTTATAGAATTCAACACAATCTCAACAGATTTTAAAAGGCAATTTTAGGAAAAAATTAATAAAATTGAAAGCCAAAAATATATGTTCTGCCCAATGACAATATTTTCATATACTACTAACTTCATTTTTAAAGCAAAAATGTAAACACAGCCTATATTTGTTGATTAAATGTATACATACACTGTAAAATGAAATAGACATTTTTATTAGGTGAGAAAATTAACAAGATATTGGAATTGATGCCATATTGAAATTCAGTTAATATATTTTATACCAAAATATAAATATTCTTTCCTGAATGTTAATACTCTATCAACTGAATATTTATTTTTAAAGCCAAGAAAAGATATTTTATTTATCAATACCATCTGAAAATATATATTTTTAGAAATATTTCAAAGAAGATAGTAATTTTATTATATGCCAAATTGTAATTATAGATACTATCTACATACACATATTCAGCCATTCATGTAATTTATATCTATTCCTAAAATGTATATAAAATATTCTTAAATTTAACTGAAATGTTTCAAATATATATTTTTGAAAGGCTGTTGAATGCATCAGTTGTTAAGAATCCTTGTTTCTTTTTCAGAGAAAGTAATTTCATTTCCCAATATCTACTTTTGACTCAACTGCCAATATCTTCAATTCCAGAAAATACAATGCCCTCTCCTGACTTCAATGGGCATCAGTTACACTTGAGTGTGCAGACATATATGCATGTAATATATCATACACACACAATAAACAAATAAACAAAAATAGATAAATATATGCAATATATACTACATATACATATTAGAACCAAAATGTTATGAACTAAAGGTAAAGAAAAATAATAGTGAAACAGAGTGGTTTACAAGATTTTAATAATTGACTCATCATTGTGAGAAAACTACTGTTCTTTTATTTATGCCATAGCATGTACACTATTGGAGAAAAACAAAATAACTAACAAGTACACTGCTTTCTTGCATGTGAGGAGCTCCTCATGCTAAGGAAAAGCACTGCAACAAAATGTCTATTTCTTTGAAATAAGAATGGGTCATTCAAAGAATATCACTGCTTAGAGTAGGGTTACTACTCCAAGAGAAATTGTTATTCACTTAGAATGATGCCATGCACACTCCAGTGAAATCTGCTTGACAGGCTGAGAAGCCTGGGAGCACACACAAGGTACAGAGTTTCAAAAGGAACTCACCTCCTGGAGCTTTGGCGTTCTCATAACCCGTATACTCACACCCTATCCCTGAGTTAGTCTAGTGTATGGATCCACGTGCTTTCTTTTAGTATTATTTTATTATAAGTTCCTTTTAAGATTGAATTCTGACAAAGCTAAGCCTTCGCCAGTGTTCTAATGTCCTGGTTCCTGTAAGTCTCTTTGTAGTCATTCCTTTGTTTTGTGTCAGGTAACTTCAATGTACTTTGCCTGCTGTGACTTCCTACCCCTTTTATTTTCTGTACTATATAAGACTGGTGTTCACTTTGTGACAATACATTCAGATTTTACACAGGTTCCAGTGTTGATCTGTCTGTCATTCGCCGACTCCTTGCCCACCTGCGACTAGAGACCCTTTCCACACAAGGGACCCAGAGGGTCTGTGGCAGAATGATGGTCATCTTAATTAGGGTTTTTATTGCTATGATGAAACATCAAGACAAAAACCTGCTTGAATAGGAATGTGTTAATTTTGCTTATATTTCCACATAACTGTCCCTCAGAAAAGAAGTAGGCATAAGAACTCAAGAGGGCTGGAATCTGGGAGCAGGAGCTAATACAGAGGCCATCAAGGGATACTGCTTATTGGCTCTCTCCTTGTGACGTGTTCAACATGATTTTTTATAGAACTAAGAATCACTAGCCCATAGTTGATACTACCTTCAGTGAGCTGGGCCTTCCCCTATCAATCACCTATTAAGAAAGTGCCCTACAGGCCTGCCTAGAGCCCACACTTCTGAAGACATTTATCCAGTTGTTCCATCCTCATCTAGTTAGGATGAGTCTACTTAGATATGTCAAGTTAGCAAGAAGCTGAACAGCACAGCAGTCTAATCTGAGATTAGGATTAGAATTAAACTGAAGGTAGATATGCATTTCATTTGGATATTTTATTTTATTATTATTATTTTTTAATCAGGAGCATCTTGAAAACTGATATTGAGTAGCTGGGGTATATGTACTCCAGTGAAAGGACATTTGTTCAGCATGATCCACATTGAGCAGCATCTGTACAGCTTTTTCCATATTTATTTTTGTTTGTTGTATGTGTGTGTTTTGCATACATGCATCAATGTACCATGTGCATGCAGTGTTCTTAAAGGCCTAAAGAGTCCATTAAATATCCTGGAGCTTGTGTAACCGATATGTGTATGAACCTTATATGGGTACAGCAAATCATACAAAGTCTTCACAAAGAGCAGTCAGAGATCTAAAGCACTTACACAGATCTAAGCCATCTGTACACTCCAATTACCAGGTTTTAACCTGGAATCATGTGATGGTTTGTATATGCTTGGCCCAGGGAGTGGCATTATTAGGAGGTGTGGCCTTAGATGGAGTAGGTGTATCACTGTGGGCATGGGCTTAAGACCCTCACCCTAGCTGCCTGTAAGTCAGTATTCTACTAGCAGCCTTCAGATGAAGATGTAGAACTCTCAGCTCTGTCTGTACTATGCTTGCCTGGATGCCGCCATGTTCCTGTCTTAATAATAATGGACTGAACCTCTGAAAGTGTAAGTCTGTCCCAATTAAATGTTGTCATTTATAAGAATTGCCTTGGGCATGCTTGTCTGTTCACAGCAGTAAAATCCTAAGACAAACTCAGAAGAAAAAATATTTAAGTGGGCATTTATACATCTACATTATATTATATGTATACATTACTAGACATATGTATAGTACACTTTCATTTTTCAGAAAGAGGCATTCCTATGGGTACAAATTTTTTTCAATAAAATAATGGTCATTTATAATATGGCTATTTTAAATTTTAGATTAATGAGAAAATATAGTATTATATATGTGTATTTTGATTAGAGTGAAGGCCTGGTGGGATCTCCTCCATCCACATTAGCATGCATATTGTTGATGTCCTTGTTAAAATATAGTTTATAGAGAATGAAAAACAAACCTACAGTCTACAATCCAAGAATAAGAGACTTGAGGGTCTCAGCATGAAATAGATTATCTATACCAAATTCCCTCTCTGAAGATTCAGAAATACTTAATGACAATGTGATGCAAGGAATGTAAGCACCAGAAGGAGTAGATATCTTTAGTAAAGCAGTGTTTTCTAGACAAGATAGACGGCTATACACACAAACTCACAAAGGCTACGACAACATGAATAAGAAATGGCAGGATACCCAGCCAGATAAAATCCCAGCATGGATGACAATGTAACTAATTCCTTTCAGAGATGTTACTAGAATGTGTAGATGCTGAGGAAGGGGAAGTGAGTTTTCTGAGGGATGAGGCACTGACAGGATAATTGTAAGCCTGGTTATGGTTCCATACCAAATGTGTACCCAGTACTAAATTCAGTAGGTATTGAAAAAGAGAAATAACACATAACATTGAGAGGCAAAAGTGATAATGAAATAAGGGAGTAATCTGAGCATAGAAAATGGGAATAGATTCAGTCCAAACATATTACATGCACATATAAACATTAAATAAAATATGTGAAAATTTAAAAATTCATCACTTTCATAAGCTTTCATCTTTTTCTCAAATTTCATTTCACATAATTGTAGCATCTTCTCCAACACTCTTCATTAATCAGCAAGTAATTTCCACTGTTTCTCTCAGGAAAATGTTGACTATGTTTATTTTAGTAATTGGTCCTTCATTGTGATTATGCCTAGCCATTATTTTTGCCAACAATTTGCTAAAATAAAAACCAATGTTATAAAACAACTTAGCCATATCCTGACTTACCCAGATATTGGTTAAATGTGTTTCTGTGTATTTCAACATCTGTTTGAAATGACACTAAGATTTGCAATACTAGGGATACTATGTATTACCCTTTAGGCTGAAGAAGGGACCATTTCAAGGTTAACAAGAAATTCCTTTGTATTGCTTCATGCCAACACACAGAGTTATTGCTTTCCTTTCTTTCTTCGAACTTTTCTTCTGTTTCAAGATGGGTTACTTCATTTATTTTGTCATCTTGAGAACTGACCTTATAGCTGTACACTGTGTATATGCTAGGTGTAAGAGGCAATCTCAGTGGTCAATCCTATGTAATCTACACTTACCTAGAACAAAAATATCATCAAATGTGGAGAATTATCTTTATTTAATAGATGATTTTCTGAAGTGAGAAAATATCTCACTGTGGTAGTACTTCAATAAAAAGTAGGATTCTAGACTACAAAACTGAGGAAGAGAGATAGGGAGAAGAAGGGGGCAGGGGAAGGGAAAGGGGAATGGAGAGAAGAGAAGAGAAGAGAAGAGAAGAGAAGAGAAGAGAAGAGGAGGGGAGGGGAGGGGAGGGGAAGGGAAAGGGAAAGATAAGGGAAGGGAAGGGAAGGGAAGGGAAGGGAAGGGAAGGGAAGGGAAGGGAAGGGAAGGGAAGGGAAGGGAAGGTGAATTAAACATGATCATTCATCATATTCTCTACTTCATGATATGGGATGCACAGTAATCACTTGTATTAATCTCCTTCTATCTTTATTTATCTTGTATGATATGGTGGATTCCACCATGATATGTGAGCCCAAATGAACCTTTTTTTTTTTCTTAATTTGCTTCTGTTTGGTATTCATTTAGTTTTAATTTTACTTATGTATCCTCTTTTTTCCTTTGGTGCATGTGCTTGCACGTGAGTGAATGTTCCTGTAGTGTCTGAAAGAGGTGATTGGGTTGCCCTAATATAGAGTACAGGCAATTGTGAACCACTCTATGAGTTTGGAAGGAACTGAACTGAGGATGTCTTAAGGAGAATAAAAATAATTAACCAGGAAACCATGTCTCTAGCCTTCTTTACTACACAGTAAAGATTCACAATAAGTTGAAAATTAACTATCCTACTAAAAGGTAAGGATATTACTGTGAGGAATTTGATTAAAGTATAGATGTATAGGAAATAGTTTAGCAGCCTGGAACTTGACTTGGCTTGGGCTATATCTGAACCTCTGCTCTAATATAATAGTCTTGTGACCCATCCAGCAGGTCCAGTTATTCGTGGGTCTCAAGGGGACTACTCCTAAAAACCAAATGGAGAGTGGTGAGAGAAAAACGGAAGCCAAGCACAGAAAAGACACGGAGTCAATCTGAATCTTGTCAAGGCCTCGTTGTATCCAGCAAAACTTGTAGTTTTTATACAAAAGATCAAAGGGGAAATAAGCCTTACGCAGAAGGGCAGGGGCAGCAGTGCTAATTTTCCTTGGTGACTACAAAGGGAGGTATGATATCTAAAAGTACATCTTGTGGTTATGACATCTGCTGTTTGTGTTAGTCAGGTCTGGAGTAATCTTTTGGTAATTGTTGGTGACCATCATCTAGACTTAGTCAGCTTGGGGAGGGGGTCCAGCTTTATGTCTTAAAACTTGGCAGTCATCTTTTTCACTTGGATTATTATAAAGAATCTAGTTTTGGCTCCCAACAGTCTTGATAGCCTAGAAATATTAAACATATTAGTACTCACACCCATCAATTCTTGGAAAATTTACCAAAGCACCTGATGCCAACCTAGGACCCCTGTCTACATCAAGTTATACACACTCCATTCTAAACTGTGAAATAAGTTTCTCCTTCTTTAATTATCATAACATTTGCACATATTCTTATGTCTGAGCACCAGAATAGTAAAGTTCATATAGCCTCAAATGGTTTGGGGTTGTTTCATGGTCTCCCTATAATACAAACTTTGTCCTAAAGATAATTTTTATGTATAATATGCTAATTCCTTATGTATATGTATCATTGGGCATACAACTAACTTAAGTTAGATGCATTATAGGACATAAAATATAGAGGAATATTATGTAGTCTATTTTGTAAATAAGAATACAGAATTACTCATTGTATAACCTTTAACAACCAAATCCTTTCCTTCTTAAAATTAAATAGAAAAGTCCTAATTATAATTAAAGCCCTTGAGTATCCTCACTCATGTGGCCCAATGTCAGTCTTGTTAGTGTATTATATTATAATCATGACTGCTGTCTCACTGAGAATAAAGTTTCCATTCTAATCTAAAATATGTGTGACCCATTATTTTAATTATTTGAATAGAATGGCAAGAACATGAATATACTCTACCCATATCCCACATGCTGGTAAACTGATCATGCTGGTCATTGGCACCTTAGGTTAGAAAATCCCTTGAATGATACAAATAGACTTTAATAGATAAATTTGGTGAAAATTAAGATAAAGGACTGCTGATAGAGATACACACAATGAAAACAGGGCTTAGAACATTTCATCAAAAATCAACAGCTCTCTCAAAACAGCCTCAGGGACTATGAGTATAATATCACATAATTGGTTTAATTCTGCATGTGTCCTGAGAAGTAGTGTAAAGTTAAATTTCAAGATAAAAGTTTACTTGTTTGCAGGAGAAATTTCAAGACAGGATAGCACTTTGATTCATGCTAAAAACCTGTAATTGCTATAGAGACTAGAAGTAGTGGAGAGAAACTGCCTTGCTATACTGAACAATACAAAATAAGTCTTCAGAACAAGTTCATACTCATTGGAAGCTCCATCTTATATACATCAAAATTTATTTGGAAGAAGAAAACAGAATGGGGTTATCTCTGCAATGCTTTCTTTGGAACAACACATGGAACCTGATGCACCTGTGATTCAAGAAAGCCAGGCTAAATCTCAGTGTGACAAAAGAATTGGGTAATTTTATGCTATTCATATTGGCTTTGTGAGGATGGATGATGAAAAAGTTTTCACCATCATAGATTCCTAACCTATTTTGCATTTTCAGAGAGCATCTGTGGTCCTTCAGGATTTTGCAGGGTCAGAATGTATGAGTAATTGAAATTCCATTTCATGAACCAGTAAAGGTGATGCTTAAAATTCGTTGGCGACTTCAGGATAACAGTGAGGCTAAGACCCTAACAAGTGCACATGTGTATAACACAGACATGAGACAAAACTATCTTGGAATGTCTGTCCTGAAGGTGACAGATCATACCTAATTTCCATCTATCTCATCGAATTTCATCATGAGACCAAGATGTAAGGCATGAAACTGCAGAACTTGGTGTTTGCCATGCTGGATTTTGGGCTTGTCTTGCTTTGATCATTCTTTTCTGTACCTTGACTCTTTCATTTTGCAATGTGTGGATCATACATTATTTTATGCACCTCATATGTGATATTTTTATATTTTATGGTACATCCCAATTAATTAGAAATTGATTTGACTCAAATACAGAATATAATTTTGCACAGTTAAAATCCTGGAATTATTGAAGTGTATGTGAACAGTTAACATTTAATTGTATATATTTTCTTACTATGAAAACAATATGAAATATTGGGGGAAAGAGATGGAAGATATCCCAATTGGCTTTCTGTTAGTATTTTTAAAAGTTCACTGAACAAATGAAAATTATTGAGGGAAAAGTTTTATTTGGCTTATATTTTCATATGGCCATTTATTATTTTTTATTAGGTATTTTCTTCATTTACATTTCCAATGCTATCCCAAAAGTCCCTCACACCCTCCCCCCTCCACCCACTCACTCCCATATCTTGGTCCTGGCGTTCCCCTGTACTGAGGCATATAAAGTTTGTAAGACCAATGAGCCTCTTTTTCCACTGATAGCCGACTATGCCATCTTCTGATACATATGCAGCTAGAGACATGAGCTCCAGGGGGTACTGGTTAGTTCATATTGTTGTTCCACCTATAGGGTTGCAGATCCCTTTAGCTCCTTGGGTACTTTCTCTAGCTCCTCCATTGGAGACCCTGTGATCCATCCAATAGCTGACTGTGAGCACCCACTTCTGTGTTTGCTAGGCCCTGGCATATCCTCACAAGAGACAGCTATATCAGGGTCATTTCAGCAAAATCTTGCTAGTGCATGCAATGGTGTCAGCATATGACCATTTTTATTAAGGAAAGCAGGAAAGCCAGGATAACAATACAGGGTAGGGTTAGAGGGCACAGAAAATGAAACAAATCATAAAGAAAACTGCTTGATGTATTGCTTTTTGTGTCTGGCTTAATGTTCTAACACTAACTAAAAACAACTGGTAAAATAGAGTTTATTAGGCCAAGAGATACAAGCCATTACTGGAGGAGGCCAAGTCAGGGACTTATGAAGGAATATGGAAGATAGAACCTGAGGAGAGATTAGAAAGTAATTTTGATTGTTGGTCACCTTGGTCAGTGACCTTTCATATACAGTCCTGGCTCACCTTCTGAGGAATTGCAAGGCTTTGAGGGGACTGAACCTTCCTAAATTAACTGACCATACAAACATGACTCACAGGTATGCTCATAGTCTAATCCAAATGGTGTGGGGGTTGACAAAATAAGAGTTGGGTGGAAAAAAGAAAGGGTGAAAATAATGTCAATTATATTACTGATAAATAAAATTGATATTTTACAAAATATGATTCAAAGAAAGATCTGACTTCTCCTTAAAATCCACAGTCTCTTTACTTTGGGCTACAATAAATCCAAAATAAGTTACACTGTTACTTATTCAGAGATCAAAGAAATGGAACACAGATGCAGTAAAAGCAAAGCCAAAATCCAGCTATATAAACACCACAAAATATAATCTTCAGAGCTCATCGTCTTCTGGTTTCCAAAGTATATGGGTAGCTTCATATGATCAGCTCACCCATCTACAATATCCAAAGTTCATCCTATAAACTATAGGGATCTCCAACCAAAATCAGCTGTCTATCATGCTCATCCTAGAATTCTGGTCTCTATAGTAACTAAAGTTGTTCATTTACCAATGCCTCCTACAGTGATAGTATTTAGCTTCTCTACCTGACAGCATTATATGTGCAAAAACAGTAGCATGTACCACACTCTTATCCCTTGACAAGTTTACCTTTCAGATTAGATGGAGCTTTGGACGAAACCTTCTATGAGCTGACCATGAGAAAATACTTCCTATAAAAATTTAACTTCATTAATACATATTTATTCCCTAACTTAGATTTTTGTTTTAATTTTACTGATATTATAACAATATATAATCATATTTATTATCTTACATTATAGTGAAATAAAATATCATTATTAAGTTAATCACATCACAATTCAATAATTGGATAGGTACTTTTAAATTTGGAATGTACTTGATGAATAGTTTATAGCAATACAGCTATAAGCACAGTGAATTTTTCAGCTCTAGCTAACCAGCATCTATTTCCCAGGAAAGCAAAGGGTTTGTTTCCACAGACTCGTAATTGAAAACATCATACAAAGAGTCCCAAAAGAATCTGTGTTATTCCCTGAAACTTTATGAGTCAGCCTCATTTTTTTTTTCAGCATTCTTAGCTTCCAGGCGCTCACAGAAAATTCCATTAAGCTCTAAGAACAAGATGACTTTTCTAGACCCCAAATTCCAAACACATACACAACCATCTCATAAAAGAACAAGGGCAAGTCCTTCATAGAAATATCCTTGGTAGATCAGGTACAAAATTATGTTCTAATTTACTTTCTCTTGCAGTAATAAAGCACAGGCCAATGGCAACTTAGAGAAGGATAGAGTTTGTTTGCCTTACATTTCATATCACCATCTAATATTGAGGGAAAACACAGTATGAGCTTGGGGTATAAAACTGGAGGAAGGAGATTAAGTAGACCATGGAGGAAAGTGTCTTACTGCTTTGTGTAGCCTGGATTGCTCAAATACATTCCTAACAAACCACCTGCCTAAGAGGGGTACCAACCAAAGTTTCTTGAGCTTTCCTCTATCAATCTGCAGTTGTGAAAATGCCTTAAATTATGGCCATTAGTCAATCTGATGAAGAAAACTCTTTAAGTGAAGTCCATTTTGCCAAGTCCATCAAGTTGACAATGGGAACTAATTATGACAAAAGGTTATCATTTCACATGATATGTTTTGGTCCCGTGTAGAAAACAGATGAAGTTGTGATGGTTAATCTCACTTGTTGATTTGATGCAGTATAAAATTATCTCCAAAATGAGCCAATGAACATGTCCGTAGGATATTTTTCTGGTTAAATTAATTGAAATGGGAATACCCACCTACTACTCTTGGCGATGTGCCCCGGGAAAAGGCCCTGCAATGAAGAAAAATGGGAAAAGGAACTAAGTACTATCACCCATCTCTGTGTCTTTTCTTTATGGTTGAGGATATAGTACAACCACCTACTGCTGCTTTGACTTCCCACCATGGTGCACTATAGCTTCAACTGTGTTCCAAATCAAACTCTCAGGCTGCTTTTGTTTGGTATTTAATAATTACAGCTGAAAGAGTAAATAAGAGACTAAGTAATCTTTCCCTTACTATGCCACAAAGCCAGCATCGCCGCTGGTATATTTGTGTAGAACTTACATCTTTGGTTTCTCTCTATAAAAGACTCAAACTAATACCATACAAATTTATTCAACCACTTTCAGAATTTAAATGTTCTTAGCTCTATAATCATGTAAAACAGTTTCTTAAAATAAATATCTTTTATGTACATATATAGAGAGATATAATCAAGAATTTTTTCCCATTGGATAGGAAAAGCATCTTGCATTTCTTTTTTTTTTCTTTAAAGATGTTTTATTTATTCATTTTTAATTAGGTAATATTCATTTATATTTCAAATGTTATCCCAAAAGTCCCCCAAATCCTTCTCCCACACTCCCCTACCTACCTACTCCCACTTCTTGGTCCTGGCATTCCCTGTACTGGGGCAAGATTTTGCTGAAAGGACCTGATGTAGCTGACTTTTGTGAGGGTATGCCAGTGCCTGGCAAATACAGAAGTGGATGCTCACAGTCAGCTATTGGATGGATCACAGGGCCCCCAGTGGAGGAGCTAGAGAGAATACCCAAGGAGCTGAAAGGGTCTGAAACCCTATAGGTGGAACAACAATATGAACTAACCAGTACCCCCAGAGCTCATGTCTTTAGCTGCATATGTATCAGAAGATTGCCTAGTCGGCCATCTTTGGGAAGAGAGGACCCTTGTATTGCATCTTGCATTTCTATAACCAGCTATCTCAGCTCTCTGTACCTTTGGAATTGTTCATTTGATCTGAAGTTTAAATTATTTTTCATTATACAGACATACAAACACACACAAATACACACACATACACACACACACACACACACACACACACACAGAGAGAGAGAGAGAGAGAGAGAGAGAGAAACCACTGGCTATTTTGCAACAAATCAAGCAATTGAATCAACAGAAAACATTATAATTTTGAGTAATAATATTGTTACATTGACTTTTAAACATATATGTAACATCAAATTACATAAAATTTAATATATAGTATCACAATATTTCTGAAATAACACAAATTATAATTGCTTATACCATGATCTATATAGATATTTTGAAATAATCACATACATTATTAGTTATTGTTGGGTCATAGCACAGGCATAAAGATTATAACTTAAAGCAGGGAAAAAGTATTGTAAGAAATATTCTAGTTCCTATAAAAATAAATAAAATGACCAGGAAAACCAAGTGAAGACTTCTCCGAGTATTGACTGTATTATACATGTAAACCACATAGGATATAGAACAGGTAAAGTACAGTTAGATGGATCAGTAGGCATGAATACAACTTAAAATAAAACAATAGAGTAGGTACAATTGTGTGCTCCAAAAAAAAAAAAAAACTAATTTCTAAGTTTTTTAACAAATTAATTGTAATCCCTTGCAAATTATATTTATATATCCATACTCTGTATTTATTAATTTTTGTGAATTTATTGTTGCGAGTTATAGGCTATAGTCCAGGTAACCCAACAATGGCTGGGTATAAGGGAAGTCCAAAAATCTAGTATTATTCAGTCCACAAGACTTGGTGTCTCAATTGGTCTTCAGTATATTCTGGAATCCAAAAGTAGGCTCTAACGCCAGTGAGGAATACTCTTTTTTTTAATTAGATATTTTCTTTATTTACATTTCAAATGCTATCCCCTATCCTAGTTTCCCCTCCAAAAATGCCATATTCCCTCCCCTCTGCTCCCCAACCCACCCAATCCCATTCCTGTTCCTGGCATTCCCCTATACTGGGGCATAGAGCCTACATAGGACAAACGCCTCTCTTCCCATTGATGACCAACTAGGCCATCCTCTGTTACAAATAAAGCTAGAGCCACAAGTTCCACCAAGTGTTTTCATTACCTGGTGATATAGTTCCAAGGAGCTCTGAAGATACTGGTTAGTTAGTTCATATTGATATTCCTTCTATGGGGTTTCAGTCCCTTTCAGCTCCCTGGAAATTTCTTTTGCTCCTTCATTGGGGGCCTTATGCTCGATCCTATGGATGACTGTGAGCATCCACTTCTGTATTTGCCAGGCACTGGCAGAGTCTCTCAGGAAACAGCTATACCCTGCTCCTGTCAGCGGGTTCTTGTTGGCATCTGCCTACTGTCTGGGTTTGGTGATATCTGTAACTCCATCAATAAGTATTTTATTCCCCATTCTAAGAAGGAACAAAGTATCCACATTTTGGTCTTCCTTCTTCTTGAGTTTCTTGTTTTCTGCAAATTGTATCTTGGGTACTCTAAATTTTTGAGCTAATATCTCCTTATCACTGAGTGCATATCATGTGTGTACTTTTGTGATTGTGTTACCTCACTCAGGATGATGACCTCCAGGTACATCCATTTGCCTAGGAATTTCATATATTCATTGTTTTTAATACCTGAGTAGTACTCCATTGTGTAAATGTACCACATTTTCTGTATCCATTATTCTGTTGAGGGACATCTGGGTTCTTTCCAGCATCTTGCTATTATAAATAAGGCTGCTATGAACATAGTGAAGCATGTGTCCTTATTACAAGTTGGAATATCTTCTGGGTATATGCCCAGGAGAGGTATTTATGGATCTTCCAGTGGTACTATGTCCAATTATCTGAGGAACCAGAAAACTGATTTCCAGTGTGTTTGTACCAGGATGAAATTCTACAAGCAATGGAGGAGTTTTCCTCTTTCTCCACATCCTTGCCAGCATCTGATGTCACCTGATTTTTTTTTATTAGATATATTTTTATTTATATTTCAAATACTATTTCAAAAGTTCCCTATACCCTCCCCCCACCATGCTCTTCTACCCACCCACTTCCACCTCTTGGCCCTGGCATTCCCCTGTACTGGGGCATACAAAGGTTGCAAGACCAAGGGGCCTCTCTTCCCAATGATGGCCAACTAGGCCATCTTCTACATATGCACCTAGAGACACAAGCTCTGGGGGTACTGGTTAGTTCATAGTGTTGTTCCACCTATAGGGTTGCAGACCCCTTCAGGTCCTTGGGCACTTTCTCTAGCTCCTCCATTGGGGGCCCTATGTTCCATCCTATAGGTGACAGTGAGCACCTACTTCTGTATTTGCCAGGTACTGGCATAGCCTCACAGGAGACAGGTATATCAGGGTCCTTTCAACAAAATCTTGCTGACATATCCAATAGTGTCTGGGTTTGGTGTTTGATTATGGGATGGATCCCCAAGTGGGACAGTCTCTGGATAGTCCATACTTTCATTTTAGCTCCAAACTTTGTCTCTATAACTCCTTCTATGGGAGTTTTGTTCCCTATTCTGAGGAGGAATGAAGTATCCAAACTTTGGTCTTACTTCTTCTTGATTTTCTTGTGAATTACGAATTGCATCTTGGGTAGCCATTCTGACTGGAGTGAGGTGGAAACTAAGGGTTGTTTTGATTTACATTTCCCTGATGATTAAGGATGGTGAACATTTTTTTCAGGTGCTTCTCACCCATTTGGTATTCCTCAATTGAGAATTCTTTGTTTAGCTCTGCACCCCATTTTTAATGGGGTTATTTGATTTTCTGGAATCCAATTTCTTGAGTTCTTTGTATATATTGGATATTACTCCCCTATCAGATTTATGATTGGTAAAGCTCCTTTCCCAATCTGTTGATGGCATTTTTTGTCTTATTGACAGTATCTTTTGCCTTAAAGAAGCTTTGCAATTTTATGAGGTCCCATTTGTCCATTGTTGATCTTACAGCACCAGCCATTGCCTTTCTGTTCAAGAATTTTTCCCCTGTGCCCATATATCCAAGGCTTTTCCAGACTTTCTTCTATATAGGTTTCAGAGTCTCTGGTTTTATGTGGAGTTCCTTAATGAACTTAGATATGAGCTTTATAGAAGGAGATAATATTGTATCAAGTCACATTCTTCTACATGATGACAGCCAGATGTGCCAGCACCATTTGTTGAAAATGCTGTCCTTTTTTCCACTGGATGGTTTTAACACCCTTGTCAAAGGTCAAGTGACCATAGGTGTGAGGGTTCATTTCTGGGTCTTTAATTCTATTCCATTGATCTAACTGTCTGTCCCTCACTTTACGGTACCAGGCAGTTTTTATCACAATTGCCCTGTAGTACAGCTGGAGGTCAGGCATAGTGATTCCACCAGAGGTTCTTTTATTGTTGAGAATAGTTTTGTTATTCTAGGTGTTTTGTTATTCTAGATGAATTTGCAAATTGCCCTTTCTAACTCTTTGAAGAATTGAGTTGGAATTTTGATGGGAATTGCATTTGAATTTGTAGATTGCTTTCAGCAACATTACCATTTTTACTATATTGATGCTGCCAATTCATGAGCATGGGAGAACTTTCTATCTTCTGAGATCTTCTTCTATTTCTTTCTTCAGAGACTTGAAGTTTTTATCATACAGATCTTTTACTTGCTTAGTTAGAGTCACACTAGTGTATTTTATATTATTTGTGACTATTTTAAAGGGTGTTGTTTCCCTAATTTTTTTCTCAGCCCGTTTACCCTTTATATAGAGAAAGACCACTGATTTGTTTGAGTTAATTTTATATCCAGATACATAACTGAAGCTTTTTATTAGGTTTAGGAGTTCTCTGGTGGAATTTTTGGGGTCATGTATGTATACTAGCATATCATCTGCAAATAGTGATTTTTGCCTTCTTCCTTTCCAAATTGCATCCCCTTGATCTCCATTTGTTATCTAATAGTTCTGGCAAGGACTTCAAGTACTATAATGAATAGGTAGGGAGAGAGTAGACAGCCTTGTCTTGTCCCTGATTTTATTGCTTCAAGTTCCCTCCATTTAGTTTGATGTTGGTTACTTGTTTGCTGTATATTGCTTTTATTATGTTAAGTATAGACCTTGAATTCCTTATTTTTCCAGGACTTTTATCATGAATGTGTGTTGGATTTTGTCAAATGCTTTCTCAGCATCTAATGAGATGATCTTGTGGTTTTTGTCTTTGAGTTTGGTTATATAGTGGATTACGTTGATGGATTTCCATATATTAAACCATCCGTGCATCCCTGGATGAAGCCTACTTGATCATGATGGATGATCATTTTGATGTGTTCTTGGATTCGTTAGCAAGAATTTTATTGAGTATTTTTGCATCAATATTCATAAGGAAAATTGATTTGAAGTTCTCTTTCTCTGTTGGGTCTTTGTATGGTTTAGGTATCAGAGTAATTGTGACTTCATAGAATGAATTGGGTAAAGTACCTTCTGTTTATATTTTGTGAAATAATTTGAAAAGAATTGGAATTAGGTCTTCTTTGAACATCTGATAGAACTCTGCTCTCAACCCATCTTGTCCTGGGCTTTTTCTTTTTCTTTTTCTTTTTCTTTTTCTTTTTCTTTTTCTTTTTCTTTTTCTTTTTCTTTTTCTTTTCTTTTCTTTTCTTTTCTTTTCTTTTGGTTGGGGGACTATTAATGACTACTTCTGTTTCTTTAGGGGATATGGGGCTATTAGATTGTCAATCTGATCCAGATTTTACTTTGGTACCTGGTGCTGTCTAGAAAATTGTCTATTTAATCTAGATTTTCCACTTTTGTTGAGTATAGCATTATGTAGGAGGATATGATGATGCTTCAGATTTTCTCAGATTCCCTTGTTATGTCTCCCTTTTCATTTCTGATTTTGTTAATTAGGATACTGTCCCTGTGCCCTCAAGTTAGTCTGGCTAAGAGTTTATCTATCTTATTGATTTTCTCAAAAAAAAAAAAAAAAAAAAAAAAAAACAACAACAACAAAAAAAAAACAGCTCCTGCTTTAGTTGATTCTTTGTATAGTTCTTTTTATTTCTACTTCGTTGATTTCAGCCCTGAGTTTGATTATTTCCTGCAGTCTACTCCCTCTGCTTGGGTGAATTTGCTTCCTTTTGTTCTAGAGCTTCAGGTGTGCTGTCAATTAGGTAGTGTGTGCTCTCTCTAGTTTGTTTTTGGCAGCACTCGGAGCTATGAACTTTCCTCTTAGGACTGCTTTCATTGTACACCATATGTTTGGGTATGTTGTGGCTTCATTTTTATTAAATACTAAAAAGTCTTTGATTTCTTTTTTATTTCTTCCTTGACCAAGGAATCTTTGAGTAGAGTGTTGTTCAGCTTCAATATCAACATTGGCTTTCTATTATTTATGTCCTTTTTTTCGTTTTTCTTTTTATTATTATTATTATTTTCATTAGGTATTTTCTTCATTTACATTTCCAATGCTATTCCAAAAGTCCACCATACCCTCCCCCCACATACCTCCAACCCTCCCACTCCCACTTCTTGGCCCTGGCGTTCCCCTGTAGTGAGGCATATAAAGTTTACTAGACCAATGGGCCTTTCTGTCCACTAATGGCCGATTAGGCCATCTTCTGATACATATGCAGCTAGAGACATGAGCTCCAGGGTTTACTGGTTAGTTCATATTGTTGTTTCATCTATAGGGTTGCATATCCCTTTAGCTCCTTGGGAACTTTCTCTAGCTCCTCCACTGGGGGCCTTGTGATCCATCCAAGAGCTGACTGTGAGCTTCCACTTCTGTGTTTGCTAGACCCTGGCTTAGCATCACAATAGACAGCTATATCAGGGTACTTTCAGCAAAATCTGGCTAGTGTATGCAATGGTGTCAGTGTTTGGAGGCTGATTATGGGATGGATCCCCGAGAATGGCAGTCTCTAGATGGTCCATCCCTTTGTCTCAGCTCCAAACTTTGTAACTCCTTCCATGGGTGTTTTGTTTCCAATTCTAAGAAGGGGCAAAGTGTCCACATTTTGGACTTCGTTCTTCTTTTTTTTTTTTTTTTTCCATTTTTTATTAGGTATTTAACTCATTTACATTTCCAATGCTATACCAAAAGTCCCCCATATCCACCCACCCCCACTCCCCTGCCCACCCACTCCCCCTTTTTGGCCCTGGTATTCCCCTGTACTGGGGCATATAAAGTTTGCAAGTCCAATGGGCCTCTCTTTCCAGTGATGGCCGACTAGGCCATCTTTTGATACATATGCAGCTAGAGTCAAGAGCTCCGGGGTACTGGTTAGCTCATAATGTTGTTCCACCTATAGGGTTGCAGATCCCTTTAGCTCCTTGGCTACTTTCTCTAGCTCCTCCATTGGGAGCCCTATGATCCATCCATTAGCTGACTGTGAGCATCCACTTCTGTGTTTGCTGGGCCCCGGCATAGTCTCACAAGAGACAGCTACATCTGGGTCCTTTCAATAAAATCTTGCTAGTGTATGCAATGGTGTCAGCGTTTGGATGCTGATTATGGGGTGGATCCCTGGCTATGGCAGTCTCTACATGGTCCATCCTTTCATCTCAGCTCCAAACTCCGTCTCTGTAACTCCTTCCATGGGTGTTTTGTTCCCAAATCTAAGGAGGGGCATAGTGTCCACACTTCAGTCTTCATTCTCCTTGAGTTTCATGTGTTTAGCAAATTATATCTTATATCTTGGGTATCCTAGGTTTGGGGCTAATATCCACTTATCAGTGAATACATATTGTGTGAGTTTCTTTGTGAATGTGTTACCTCACTCAGGATGATGCCCTCCAGGTCCATCCATTTGGCTAGGAATTTCATAAATTCATTCTTTTTAATAGATGAGTAGTACTCCATTGTGTAGATGTACCACATTTTCTGTATCCATTCCTCTGTTGAGGGGCATCTAGGTTCTTTCCAGCTTCTGGCTATTATAAATAAGGCTGCTATGAACATAGTGGAGCATGTGTCCTTCTTACCTGTTGGGGCATCTTCTGGATATATGCCCAGGAGAGGTATTGCTGGATCCTCCGGTAGTACTATGTCCAGTTTTCTGAGGAGCCTCCAGACTGATTTCCAGAGTGGTTGTACAAGCCTGCACTCCCACCAACAATGGAGGAGTGTTCCTCTTTCTCCACATCCTCGCCAGCATCTGCTGTCACCTGAATTTTTGATCTTAGCCATTCTGACTGGTGTGAGGTGGAATCTCAGGGTTGTTTTGATTTGCATTTCCCTGATGATTAAGGATGTTGAACATTTTTTCAAGTGCTTCTCTGCCATTCGGTATTCCTCAGGTGAGAATTCTTTGTTCAGTTCTGAGCCCCATTTTTTAATGGGGTTATTTGATTTTCTGAAGTCCACCTTCTTGAGTTCTTTATATATGTTGGATATTAGTCCCCTATCTGATTTAGGATAGGTAAAGATCCTTTCCCAATCTGTTGGTGGTCTTTTTGTCTTATTGACGGTGTCTTTTGCCTTGCAGAAACTTTGGAGTTTCATTAGGTCCCATTTGTCGATTCTCGATCTTACAGCACAAGCCATTGCTGTTCTGTTCAGGAATTTTTCCCCTGTGCCCATATCTTCAAGGCTTTTCCCCACTTTCTCCTCTATAAGTTTCAGTGTCTCTGGTTTTAAGTGAAGTTCCTAGATCCACTTAGATTTGACCTTAGTACAAGGAGATAAGTATGGATCGATTCGCATTCTTCTACACGATAACAACCAGTTGTGCCAGCACCAATTGTTGAAAATGCTGTCTTTCTTCCACTGGATGGTTTTAGCTCCCTTGTCGAAGATCAAGTGACCATAGGTGTGTGGGTTCATTTCTGGATCTTCAATTCTATTCCATTGGTCTACTTGTCTGTCTCTATACCAGTACCATGCAGTTTTTATCACAATTGCTCTGTAGTAAAGCTTTAGGTCTGGCATGGTGATTCCGCCAGAAGTTCTTTTATCCTTGAGAAGACTTTTTGCTATCCTAGGTTTTTTGTTATTCCAGACAAATTTGCAAATTGCTCCTTCCAATTCGTTGAAGAATTGAGTTGGAATTTTGATGGGGATTGCATTGAATCTGTAGATTGCTTTTGGCAAGATAGCCATTTTTACAATGTTGATCCTGCCAATCCATGAGCATGGGAGATCTTTCCATCTTCTGAGATCTTCTTTAATTTCTTTCTTCAGAGATTTGAAGTTTTTATCATACAGATCTTTCACCTCCTTAGTTAGAGTCACGCCAAGATATTTTATATTATTTGTGACTATTGAGAAGGGTGTTGTTTCCCTAATTTCTTTCTCAGCCTGTTTATTCTTTGTATAGAGAAAGGCCATTGACTTGTTTGAGTTTATTTTATATCCAGCTACTTCACCGAAGCTGTTTATCAGGTTTAGGAGTTCTCTGGTAGAATTTTTAGGGTCACTTATATATACTATCATATCATCTGCAAAAAGTGATATTTTGACTTCCTCTTTTCCAATTTGTATCCCCTTGATCTCCTTTTGTTGTCGAATTGCTCTGGCTAATACTTCAAGTACTATGTTGAAAAGGTAGGGAGAAAGTGGGCAGCCTTGTCTAGTCCCTGATTTTAGTGGGATTGCTTCCAGCTTCTCTCCATTTACTTTGATGTTGGCTACTGGTTTGCTGTAGATTGCTTTTATCATGTTTAGGTATGGGCCTTGAATTCCTGATCTATCCAAAACTTTTATCATGAATGGGTGTTGGATCTTGTCAAATGCTTTTTCTGCATCTAACGAGATGATCATGTGGTTTTTGTCTTTGAGTTTGTTTATATAATGGATTACATTGATGGATTTTCGTATATTAAACCATCCCTGCATCCCTGGAATAAAACCTACTTGGTCGGGATGGATGATTGCTTTAATGTGTTCTTGGATTCGGTTAGCGAGAATTTCATTGAGGATTTTTGCATCGATATTCATAAGAGAAATTGGTCTGAAGTTCTCTATCTTTGTTGGATCTTTCTGTGGTTTAGGTATCAGAGTAATAGTGGCTTCATAAAATGAGTTGGGTAGAGTACCTTCTACTTCTATTTTGTGAAATAGTTTGTGCAGAATTGGAATTAGATCTTCTTTGAAGGTCTGATAGAACTCTGCACTAAACCCATCTGGTCCTGGGCTTTTTTTGGTTGGGAGACTATTAATAACTGCTTCTATTTCTTTGGGTGATATGGGACTGTTTAGATGGTCAACTTGATCCTGATTCAACTTTGGTACCTGGTATCTGTCCAGAAATTTGTCCATTTCGTCCAGGTTTTCCAGTTTTGTTGAGTATAGCCTTTTGTAGAAGGATCTGATGGTGTTTTGGATTTCTTCAGGATCTGTTGTTATGTCTCCCTTTTCATTTCTGATTTTGTTAATTAGGATTTTGTCCCTGTGCCCTTTAGTGAGTCTAGCTAAGGGTTTATCTATCTTGTTGATTTTCTCAAAGAACCAACTCCTCGTTTGGTTAATTCTTTGAATAGTTCTTCTTGTTTCCACTTGGTTGATTTCACCCCTGAGTTTGATTATTTCCTGCCGTCTACTCCTCTTCGGTGAATTTGCTTCCTTTTTTTCTAGGGCTTTTAGATGTGTTGTCAAGCTGCTAGTATGTGCTGTCTCCCGTTTCTTCTTGGAGGCACTCAGCGCTATGAGTTTCCCTCTTAGAAATGCTTTCATTGTGTCCCATAGGTTTGGGTACGTTGTGGCTTCATTTTCATTAAACTCTAAAAAGTCTTTAATTTCTTTCTTTATTCCTTCCTTGACCAAGGTATCATTGAGAAGAGTGTTATTCAGTTTCCACGTGAATGTTGGCTTTCCATTATTTATGTTGTTATTGAAGATCAGTCTTAGGCCATGGTGGTCTGATAGGATACATGGGACAATTTCAATATTTTTGTATCTATTGAGGCCTGTTTTGTGACCAATTATATGGTCAATTTTGGAGAAGGTCCCGTGAGGTGCTGAGAAGAAGGTATATCCTTTTGTTTTAGGATAAAATGTTCTGTAGATATCTGTCAGGTCCATTTGTTTCATAACTTCTGTTAGTTTCACTGTGTCCCTGTTTAGTTTCTGTTTCCACGATCTGTCCTTTGAAGAAAGTGGTGTGTTGAAGTCTCCCACTATTATTGTGTGAGGTGCAATGTATGCTTTGAGCTTTACTAAAGTGTCTCTAATGAATGTGGCTGCCCTTGCATTTGGTGCGTAGATATTCAGAATTGATAGTTCCTCTTGGAGGATTTTACCTTTGATGAGTATGAAGTGTCCCTCCTTGTCTTTTTTGATAACTTTGGGTTGGAAGTCGATTTTATCCGATATTAAAATGGCTACTCCAGCTTGTTTCTTCAGTCCATTTGCTTGGAAAATTGTTTTCCAGCCTTTCACTCTGAGGTAGTGTCTGTCTTTTTCCCTGAGATGGGTTTCCTGTAAGCAGCAGAATGTTGGGTCCTGTTTGTGTAGCCAGTCTGTTAGTCTATGTCTTTTTATTGGGGAATTGAGTCCATTGATATTAAGAGATATTAAGGAAAGGTAATTGTTGCTTCCTGTTATTTTTGTTGTTAAAGTTGGCATTCTGTTCTTGTGGCTGTCTTCTTTTTGGTTTGTTGAATGATTACTTTCTTGGTTGTTCTAGGGCGTGATTTCCGTCCTTGTATTGCTTCTTTTCTGTTATTATCCTTTGAAGGGCTGGATTCGTGGAAAGATATTGTGTGAACTTGGTTTTGTCGTGGAATACTTTGGTTTCTCCATCTATGGTAATTGAGAGTTTGGCTGGGTATAGTAGCCTGGGCTGGCATTTGTGTTCTCTTAGTGTCTGTATAACATCTGTCCAGGCTCTTCTGGCTTTCATAGTCTCTGGTGAAAAGTCTGGTGTAATTCTGATAGGCCTTCCTTTATATGTTACTTGACCTTTCTCCCTTACTGCTTTTAATATTCTATCTTTATTTAGTGCATTTGTTGTTCTGATTATTATGTGTCGGGAGGAATTTCTTTTCTGGTCCAGTCTATTTGGAGTTCTGTATGCTTCTTGTATGATCATGGGCATCTCTTTTTTTATGTTTGGGAAGTTTTCTTCTATTATTTTGTTGAAGATATTAGCTGGCCCTTTAAGTTGAAAATCTTCATTCTCATCAATTCCTATTATCCGTAGGTTTGGTCTTCTCATTGTGTCCTGGATTACCTGGATGTTTTGAGTTAGGATCCTTTTGCATTTTGTATTTTCTTTGACTGTTGTGTCGATGTTCTCTATGGAATCTTCTGCACCTGAGATTCTCTCTTCCATTTCTTGTATTCTGTTGCTGATGCTCGCATCTATGGTTCCAGATCTCTTTCCTAGGGTTTCTATCTCCAGCGTTGCCTCGCTTTGGGTTTTCTTTATTGTGTCTACTTCCCCTTTTAGTTCTAGTATGGTTTTGTTCATTTCCATCACCTGTTTGGCTGTGTTTTCCTGCTTTTCTTTAAGAGCCTGTAACTCTTTAGCAGTGCTCTCCTGTAAATCTTTAAGTGACTTATGAAAGTCCTTCTTGATGTCCTCTATCATCATCATGAGAAATGTTTTTAAATCTGGGTCTAGATTTTCGGTTGTGTTGGGGTGCCCAGGACTAGGTGGGGTGGGAGTGCTGCGTTCTGATGATGGTGAGTGGTCTTGATTTCTGTTAGTAGGATTCTTACGTTTGCCTTTCGCCATCTGGTAATCTCTGAAGCTAGCTGTTTTAGTTGTCACTGTTAAGAGCTTCTTCTTCAGGTGACTCTGTTAGCCTCTATGAGCAGACCTGGAGGGTAGCACTCTCCTTAGTTTCAGTGGGCAGAGTATTCTCTGCAGGCAAGCTCTCTTCTTGCAAGGCAGGTACCCAGATATCTGGTGTTCGAACCAGACTCCTGGCAGAAGTTGTGTTCCACTCACTAGAGGTCTTAGGATCACGTGTGGAATCCTGTGTGGGCCCTTGCGGGTGTCAGGCGACTCAGCTGGCAAGGTAGCCCGGGGCTCGAGTGGAGTGGAAGGGGTTTGTGCCCCAGATCAAGCCCAGGTAGCCTGCTTCCCTATGTACCGCAGTCTCAAGTTCTGCGCGATTGGATTGGGGCAGGCGCTGTGTTCCACTCACCAGAGGTCTTAGGGTCCCGTGGGGAGTCCCGTGTGGGCCCTTGTGGGTGCTGGGCAAGACTCTGCTGGCAAGGTAGCCCGGGGCTCGAGTCTCGAGTCGAGCGGAAGGGACTTGTGCCCCAGATTAGGCCCGGGTAGCCTGCTTCCCTATGTACCGCAGTCTCGAGTTCCGCGCGATTGGATTGGGGCAGGCACTGTGATCCACTCACCAGAGGTCTTAGGGTCCCGTGGGGAGTCCCGTGTGGACCCTTGCGGGTGTTGGGCAAGACTCTCGACTTCGTTCTTCTTGAGTTTCATGTGTTTCACAAATTGTATCTTATATCTTGGGTATTTTAATTTTCTGGGATAATATCCACTTATCAGTGAGTACAAATTGTATGAGTTCTTTTGTGATTGGGTTACCTCACTCAGGATGATGCCCTCCAGGTCCATCCATTTGCCTAGGAATTTCATATATTCATTCTTTTTTAATAGCTGAGTAGAACTCCATTATGTAAATGTACCACATTTTCTGTATCCATTCTTCTGTTGAGGGGCAACTGGGTTCTTTCCTGCTTCTGACTATTATAAAAAAGGCTGCTATGAACATAGTGGAGCATGTGTCCTTCTTACCGGTTGGAACATCTTCTGGGTATATGTCCAGGAGAGGTATTGCTGGATCCTCTGGTAGTACTATGTCCAATTTTCTGAGGAACCACCAGACTGATTTCCAGTGTGGTTGTACAAGTTTGCAATCCCACCAGCAGTGGAGGAGTGTTCCTCTTTCTCCATATCCTTGCCAGAATCTGCTGTCACCTGAAATTTTGATCTTAGCCATTCAGACTGGTGTGAGGTAGAATCTCAGGGTTGTTTTGATTTACATTTCCCTGATGATTAGAGATGCTGAATATTTTTTTCGAATGATTCTCAGCCATTAGGTATTCCTCAGGTGAGAATTCTTTGTTTAGCTCTGAGCCCCATTTTTTAATGTGGTCATTTGATTTTCTGGAGTCCACCTTAATCAGTTCTTTATATATATTGGACATTAGTCCCCTATGTGATTTAGGATAGGTTAAGATGCTTTCCCAATCTGTTGATGGACTTTTTGTCTTATTGACTGTGTCTTTTGCCTTACAGAACCTTTGCAATTTTATGAGGTCCCATTTGTCGATTCTTGATCTTAAAGCAAAAGCCAATGATGTTCTATTCAGGAATTTTCCCCCTGTGCCCATATCTTTGAGACTTTTCCCCTCTTTCTCCTCTATAAGTTTCACTGTCTCTGGTATTATGTGGAGTTCCTTGACCCACTTAGATTTGACTTTAGTACAAGGAGATAGAGATGGATCAATTCACATTCTTCTACATGTTAACCACTGTTGTGCCAGCACCATTTGTTGAAAATGATGTCTTTTTTTCCACTGGATGGTTTTAGCTCCCTTATCAAAGATCAAGTGACCATAAGTGTGTGGGTTCATTTCCAGGTCTTCAATTCTATTTCATTAGTCTACTTGTCTGTCACTATACAAGTACCATGCAGTTTTTATCACAATTGCTCTGTAGTACAGCTTTAGATCAGGCATGGTGATTCCACCAGAGGTTCTTTCATCCTTGAGAAGAGTTTTTGCTATCCTAGGTTTTTTTGTTATTTCAGATGAATTTACAAAATGCCCTTTCTAATTCGTTGAAGAATTGAGTTGGAATTTTGATGGGGATCGCAATGAATCTGTAGATTGCTTTTGGCAAAATAGCCATTTTTACTATATTGATCTTGCCAATTCCTGAGCATGGGACTTCTTTCCATCTTCTGAGATCTTCTTAAATTTCTTTCTTCAGAGACTTGAAGTTCTTATCATACAGATATATTTCACTTCCTTAGATAGAGTCACGCCAAGGTATTTTATATTATTTGTGACTATTGAGAAGGGTGTTGTTTCCCTAATTTCTTTCGTAGCCTGTTTATCCTTTGTGTAGAGAAAAGCCATTGACTTGTTTGAGTTAATTTTATATCCAGCTACTTCATTGAAGCTGTTTCTCAAGTTCAGGAGTTCTCTGGTGGAATTTTTAGGGTCACTTACATATACTATCATATCATCTGCAAAAACTGATATTTTAACTTCTTCCTTTCCAAATTGTATCTGCTGGATCTCCTTTTGTTATTGAATTCCTATGGCTAGGACTTCAAGTACAATGTTAAATAGGTAGGTAGAAAGTCGGCAGCCTTGTCAATTCCCTGATTTTAGTGGGATGGCTTCCAGCTTCTCACCATTTACTTTGATGTTGGCTACTGGTTTGCTGTAGGTTGGTTTTATCATGTTTAGGTATGGGCCTTGAGCCTTGGATTCGGTTAGCAAGAATTTTATTGAGGATTCTTGCATCAATATTCATAAGGGAAATTGGTCTGAAGTTCTCTGTCTTTGTTGGGTCGTTCTGTGGTTTAGGTATCAGAGTAATTGTGGCTTCATAGAATGAATTGGGCAGAGTACCTTCTGCTTCTCATTTGTGGAATAGTTTGTGAAGAACTGGAATTAGATCTTCTTTGAAGGTCTGATAGAACTCTGCACTAAACCCATCTGGTCCTGGACTTTTTTGTTTGGGAGTCTATTAATGACTGCTGCTATTTCTTTAGGGGATATAGGACTGTTTAGATCATTAACCTGATCCTGATTTAACTTTGATACCTGGTATCTACTAGAAATGTGTCCATTTCCTCCAGGTTTTCCAGTTTTGTTGAGTATAGCTTTTTGTAGAAGGATCTGGTGGTGTTTTGGATTTCTTCAGGATCAGTTGTTATGTCTCCCTTTTCTCATTTAGTTAATTAGGATGCTGTCCCTGTGCCCTCTATTGAGTCTTGCTAAGGGTTTATCTATCATTTTATTTTCTCAAAGAACCAGCTCCTCTTTGGTTGGTATTTCAAATAGTTCTTCTTGTTTCTACTTGGTTGATTTCACCCGTTGAGTTTTATTATTTCCTGCTGTCTATTCCTCTTGAGTGAATTTGCTTCTTTTGTTTTAGAGCTTTTAGGTGTGTTGTCAAGCTGCTAGTGTGTGTGCTCTCTAGTTTCTTTTTTGCAGGAACTCAGAGCTTTGAGTTTTCCTCTTAGAAATGCATACATTGTGTCTCATGAGTTTGTGTATGTTGTGACTTCATTTTCATTAAACTTTAAAGAGTCTTTAATTTATTTCTTTATTCCTTCCTTGCCCAAGGTATCATTGTGAAGAGTGTTGTTCAGTTTCCATTTAAATGTTGGCTTTATATTATTTATGTTGTTATTGAAGATTAACCTTAGTCTATGGTGATCTGATATGATGCATGGGGCAATTTCAATATTTTTGTATCTGTTGAGGCCTGTTTTGTGACCAATTATATGGTCAGTTTTGGAGAAGGTACCATGAGGTGCTTGAAAGAAGGTATATCCTTTTGTTTTAGGATAAAATGTTCTGTAGATATCTGTTAAATCCATTTGTTTCATAACTTCTGTTAGTTTCACTGTGTCCCTGTTTAGTTTCTGTTTCCATGATCTGTCCATTGATGAAAGTGGTGTGATGAAGTCTCCCACTATTATGTGAAGTACAATGTGTGCTTTGAGCTTTACTAAAGTTTCTTAAATGAATGTGGTTGTCCTTGCATTTGGAGCATAGATATTCAGAATTGAGAGTTCCTCTTGGAAGATTTTATCTTTGATGAGTATGAAACGTTCCTCCTTGTCTTTTTTGATAACTTTGGTTTGGAAGTCAATTTTTTTTTAGATATTAGGATGGCTGCTCCATCTTCTTTCTTCATACCATTTGCTTGGAAAATTGTTTTCCAGGCTTTCACTCTGAGGTAGTGTCTGTCTTTTTCCCTGAGATGGGTTTCCTGTAAGCAGCAAAATGTTGGGTCCTTTTTGTGTAGCCAGTCTGTTAGTCTACATCTTTTTAATGTTGAATTGAGTCCATTGATATTAAGAGATATTAAGGAAAAGTAATTTTTGCTTCCTATTATTTTTGTTGTTAGAGTTGGCATTCTATTCTTGTGCCTGTCTTCTTTTAGGTTTGTTGAAGGATTGCTTTCTTCCTTTTTCTAGGATGTGGTTTCTTTCCTTGTATTTTTTTTTCTGTTATTTTCCTTTGAAGGGCTGGACTAATGGAAAGATAATGTGTGAATTTGGTTTTGTCGTGGAAAATTTTGGTTTCTCCATCTATGGTAATTGAATGTTTGGTTGGGTATAGTAGCCTGGGTTGGCATTTATGTTCTCTTAGTGTCTATATAACATCTGTCCAGGCTCTTCTGGCTTTCATAGTCTCTGGTGAAAATCTGATGCAATTCTGATAGGCCTGCCTTTATATGTTACTTGACCTTTTTCCCTTACTGCTTTTAATATTCTATCTTTATTTAGTGCATTTGTTGTTTTGATTATTATGTGTCAGGAGGAATTTCTTTTCTGGTCCAGTCTATTTGGAGTTCTGTAGGCTTCTTGTATGTTCATGGGCATCTCTTTCTTTAGGTTTGGGAAGTTTTCTTCTATAATTTTGTTGAAGATATTTGCTGGCCCTTTAAGTTGAAAATCTTCATTCTCATCTACTCCATAGGTTTTGTCTTCTCATTGTGTCTTGGAATTCCTGGATGTTTTGAGTTAGGATCTTTTTTGCATTTTGCATTTTCTTTTATTGATTTGCTGATGTTCTCTATGGAATCTTCTGCACCTGAGATTCTCTCTTCCATCTCTTGTATTGTGTTGCTGATGCTCACATTTGTGGTTCCAGAATTCTTTCCTAGGATTTCTATCTTCAGAGTTGTCTCCCTTTGGGTTTTCTTTATTGTGTCTACTTCCCTTTTTAGGTGTAGTATGGTTTTGTTCATTTCCATCACCTGTTTGGATGTGTTTTCCTGTTTTTCTTTAAGGACTTCTACCTGTTTGATTGTGTCTTTGTGTTTTTCTTTAAGGACGTGTAACTCTTTAGCAGTGTTCTCCTGTATTTCTTTAAGTGAGTTATTAAAGTCCTTCTTGATGTCCTCTACCATCATCAAGAGATGTGCTTTTAACTCTGGCTTTTTGGGTGGGTTGGGGTACTCAGGACTGGCTGAGGTGGGAGTGCTAGGTTCTGATGATGGTGAGTGGTCTTGGTTTCTGTTAGTAAAATTCTTACTTTGCCTTTCTCCATCTGGTAATCTCTGGAGTTATTTGTTATAGTTGTCTCTAGTTAGAGCTTGCTCCTCTCTTGATTCTGTTAGCCTCTATTAGCAGACCTGGGAGACAACCTCTCTCCTGAGTTTCAGTTGTTAAAGCACCATCTGCAGGCAAGCTTTCCTCTTGCAGGGAAGGTGCACAGATATCTGGCATTCAGACCTACTTCCTGGCAGACAATGAAGCATTAAACAGGGCCTGTTCCAGAAGCTGTTAGCTTATGTAGTCCATACTCTCACCTGCAGAGACTAGTCTCAGAGTGATCTGGGAACAATGGTGGCTCCCCTAGGTGCTCCAGGAAAGCCCTCCAGAGCGGGGCAGACACACCTCCTCTGGCAAGGATTGTTCCAGGATGTATGGAGCCCGACATGGGGTCTGCCTCAGAAGCTCTGTGGCTTCTACCTGTCCCAGTAGCTGGTATCTTCTGTAGTTCACACTCTCACCTGTGCAGACTAGTCTAGGTGGGATCCTGGAACCAAGATATTATTTATCTTCTTGAAGATGAGCCTTAGTCCGAGGTGATTTGATAGGACCCATGGGATAATTTCAATATTTTTGTATCTGTTGAGACCTGTTTTTTGATCAATTATATGGTCAATTTTGGAGAAGGTACCATGAGCTGCTCAGAAACTATATCCTTTTTAGTTTTAGGGTAAAATGTTCTGTAGATATCTGTTAAATCCATTTGTTTCATAACTTCTGTTAGTTTCAAAGTTTCTTTGTTTAGTTTCTTTTTCCAGGATCTGTCCACTGATGAAACTGGTATGCTAAAGTCTCCCACTATTACTATTTAAGGTGCAATCTGTGCTTTAAACTTTACCAAAGTTTCTTTAATGATTGTGGATGCCTTTGCATTTGGAGCATAGATATTGAGAATTGAGAGTTCATCTTGGGAGATTTTACCTTTGATGAGTATGCCCCTCCTTGTCTTTTGTGATAACTTTGGATTGGAAGTGGATTTTATTTGATATTAGAATGGCTACTCCAGCTTGTTTCTTAGGACCATTTGCTTGGAGAATTGTTTTCCAGCCCTTTACTCTGAGATAGTCTTTGTCCCTGAGGTGTGTTTTCTGTATGCAGCAAAATTTTGGGTTCTATTTATGTAGTCAGTCTGTTACTCTATAACCTTTTATTGGGAATTGAGTCCATTTAGGTTGAGATATTAAGGAAAACATATTGTTACTTCCTGTTATTTTTGTTGTTAGAGTTGGGATTCTGTTCTTGCAGCTATTGTCTTTTAGGTTTGTTGAAGGTTTACTTTGTTGCTTTTTCTAGGGCTTCATCTCCCTCCTTGTGTTAGAGTTTTTCCTTTATTATTCTTTGAAAGGCTGGATTCATGGAAAGATATTGTTTGAATTTGGTTTTGTTATGTATACTTTGGTTCCTCCATCTATGGTAATTGAGAGTTTTGCTGGTTATTGTACCCTGGGCTGGCACTTGTGTTCTCTTAGGGTCTGTATAACATTGGTCCAGGATCTTCTGGATTTCATAGTTTCTGGTGAGAAATCTGGTGTAATTCTCATATGTCCGCCTTTATATGTTACTTGACCTTTTTCCCTTACTGCTTTTACTATTTTATCCTTATTTAATGCATTTGTTGTTTTGATTATTATGTGTCAGGAGGAATTTCTTTTCTGGTCCAGTCTATTTGGAGTTCTGTAGGCTTCTTGTATGTTCATGGGCATCTCTTTCTTTAGGTATGGGAAGTTTTCTATAATTTTGTTGAAGATATTTACTGGTCATTTAAGTTGAAAATCTTCATTCTCATCTATACCAATTATCCTTAGGTTTGGTCTTCTCATTATGTCCTGGATTTCCTGGATATTTTGAGTTAGGATCTTTTTGCATTTTGCATTTTCTTTGATTGTTGTGTCTATGTTTTCTATGGGATCTTCTGCACCTGAGATTCTCTCTTCTATATCTTGTTTTCTGTTGCTGATACTTGCATCTATGGTTCCTGATTTCTTTCCTAGGATTTCTCTCTCCAGAGTTTTCTCCCTTTGGGTTTTCTTTATTGTTTCTACTTCCCTTTTTAGATCCTGGATGGTTTTGTTCAATTCTTTCTCCTGTTTGGTACTGTTTTCCTGTAACTCTTTAAGGGATTTTTTGGTGTTTCCTCTTTAAGGTCTTCTAGCTGTTTACCTGTGTTTTCCTGTATTTCCTTCTTAAAGGCCTCCATCATCATCATGAAAAGGGACTTTAGATCCATGTCTTGCTTTTCTGGTGTGATGGTGTGTCCAGGACTTGCTATGGTGGGAGAGTTTGGTTCTGGATGCCAAGTAATCTTGGTTTCTGTTGCTTTTCTTTTAAAGCTTGGCTCCTGGCCTCTGATTATCTCAAGTGCTTGCTGCCCTCGGTATATCTGTTTGGAGCCTGTTCTTCCTATAATCCTGGTTGACTCAGAATTCCTCAGAGTCCAAATTTCTCTGTGATCCTGTGATTCCAGGCTCCTGTTGATCTGAGATTCTGGATGTGTCAGTGTTCTTGGCAGTCAAGCTTCCTCAGAGACTCTGAGATCCTGGTGTGACCAAGCTTCTGTTATCCTGGAATCCTAAGATCTTGGGTGTGTTACAGCACCTGGAAGTGGTGTCTCCCCTGAGGTCCGTGGGGCTGTTTGTTGTGTTTGAAATCAAGGTGTACCAGTACAGATCAGAAGGAACCCGAGCTACTGGTCAGGCAGGGCTCCCGTGTCCTTGCTCCTGCTGCCACAGGCTTGTCACAGTTGGTTTGGAACAGATGTTGTATTCCACTCACCAGTGATCCTAAGATCACATGGAGAGTCCTCTGTGGACTGTGGGTCCTTTCCCAGTGTTTGTGCCCAAGGTGACCTGAAGCTGGTGTCAACCAGAAGGGACTTGTGCCCCTGGTCAGGTGGGTTTTCTGCTTCCCTGCTGCTGGCTCAGGCCCATTGAGATTAGATTGGAACCGATGTTGTGTCCCACTCACCAGTGATCCTAAAATCAAGTGGAGAGTCCATGAGGAATAATCTTGCTAGCAAGGAAGGCAAAAGAAAAGAGGCAAAGAGCCAAATCCTTATATAGGCTTGCAGAAGAAGGTGTGTCTAATATTAAAGGTGAATCTTTCCAGCTCAAAAGATGTAGATTAAATTAAAAGATGCAGGTGTGTGTCTTCTTACATCAAAGATACAGATAGAAATAGATCTACCCACTGTAAATTAATCAAATATACTTCACAGGTGTGCCCTTCTATTTCAGGTTATTTTTTTTTCCATTTTTTATTAGGTATTTAGCTCATTTACATTTCCAATGCTATACCAAAAGTCCCCCATACCCACCCACCCCCACTCCCCTACCTGCCCACTCCCCCTTTTTGGCCCTGGCGTTCCCCTGTTCTGGGGCATATAAAGTTTGTGTGTCCAATGGGCCTCTCTTTCCAGTGATGGCCGACTAGGCCATCTTTTGATACATATGCAGCTAGAGTCAAGAGCTCCGGGGTACTGGTTAGTTCATAATGTTGATCCACCTATAGGGTTGCAGATCCCTTTAGCTCCTTGGGTACTTTCTCTAGCTCCTCCATTGGGAGCCCTGTGATCCATCCATTAGCTGACTGTGGGCATCCACTTCTGTGTTTGCTAGGCCCCGGCATAGTCTCACAAGAGACAGCTACATCTGGGTCCTTTCGATAAAATCTTGCTAGTGTATGCAATGGTGTCAGCGTTTGGATGCTGATTATGGGGTGGATCCCTGGATAAGGCAGTCTCTACATGGTCCACCCTTTAATCTCAGCTCCAAACTTTGTCTCTGTAACTCCTTCCAAGGGTGATTTGTTCCCACTTCTAAGGAGGGGCATAGTGTCCACACTTCAGTCTTCATTTTTCTTGAGTTTCATGTCTTTAGGAAATTGTAACTTATATCTTGGGTATCCTAGGTTTTGGGCTAATATCCACTTATCAGTGAGTACATATTGTGTGAGTTCCTTTGTGAATGTGTTACCTCACTCAGGATGATGCCCTCCAGGTCCATCCATTTGGCTAGGAATTTCATAAATTCATTCTTTTTAATAGCTGAGTAGTACTCCATTGTGTAGATGTACCACATTTTCTGTATCCATTCCTCTGTTGAGGGGCATCTGGGTTCTTTCCAGCTTCTGGCTATTATAAATAAGGCTGCTATGAACATAGTGGAGCATGTGTCCTTCTTACCAGTTGGGGCATCTTCTGGATATATGCCCAGGAGAGGTATTGCTGGATCCTCCGGTAGTACTATGTCCAATTTTCTGAGGAACCGCCAGACGGATTTCCAGAGTGGTTGTACAAGCCTGCAATCCCACCAACAATGGAGGAGTGTTCCTCTTTCTCCACATCCTCGCCAGCATCTGCTGTCACCTGAATTTTTGATCTTAGACATTCTGACTGGTGTGAGGTGGAATCTTAGGGTTGTTTTGATTTGCATTTCCCTGATGATTAAGGATGTTGAACATTTTTTCAGGTGCTTCTCTGCCATTCGGTATTCCTCAGGTGAGAATTCTTTGTTCAGTTCTGAGCCCCATTTTTTAATGGGGTTGTTTGATTTTCTGAAGTCCACCTTCTTGAGTTCTTTATATATGTTGGATATTAGTCCCCTATCTGAACAGAACAGCAATGGCTTGTGCTGTAAGATCGAGAATTGACAAATGGGACCTAATGAAACTCCAAAGTTTCTGCAAGGCAAAAGACACCGTCAATAAGACAAAGAGACCACCAACAGATTGGGAAAGGATCTTTACCTATTTCAGGTTTTTAATTAATTCCAGATTTATTAAAGTTGACAATCAAGAATAGCCATCACAGATGAAAAAAATCCTAAAATGATGCTGCCTTCTTCAAGCTGATTCCTTTTCTTCTGTCAAAAGAGTTGGCACTATAGTGAAATATTCCTCATATAACTCTCTTTAGAATGATTTTTGTAAAAATATTTTAATTCAATATTTTACCTCTAAAAAGAGGAGGGCAATGATAAAACATATTTAATCCCACATGGTGCTATGAGGAAGACAATCCAGTGGCCAGACTGCAGAGGAACCTACCTCAAAGTCCAAGTATATGGAAATCAGAGAGCTGGCCCCAGGGTTGTGAAAGAATGAGATCATATCCTGTTCGCTGGCTATGGGATTTGGTGAGAAAACTCAGGCAGTGCTAGAGAGCTTAACCTGGTGGTGGTGTGTGTACAGAAGAGCTGGGGGGCTGACCAGCTCAGCTACCACCCAGGCCCAGATACAGGGCTTTGAATTTGCCCACCCCAACGTCTACCCCAACTGTGAACTCCCAGAACACACAAAGGGAAGGGGCCCATCCTGCAGATCCATGACACAGGGCAACAGGATATCAGAGAATAGTCTCAGTGAAGATTCAGTATTAAAAATATAGCAGAAGATAGAGGCCTGGAACCAGACCAATGTTTTATAGCTGATTGTCTGTGGAAGCTAAACTTAGTTGTCAGCTTGGCTACATATGGTATTAGTAAAATCATAAGCTTGTGAACATTTCTGTGGAATATTTTTTCATCAAATTACTTTAAGCAAGAGGAGGGCCCCAACTGTGGAAATGTGGACAGCATTTTGAGGGTCAGCAGAGATAAAAGAACATGGAAGAAGGAATGCTTGATTTTTGAATGTTTGCTTTTACTTTCATTGGCAAATAAATCTATCTAGCTGCTTGTTCCATTCTTTCCTCTATATTAGAAACAAATAATTTAGGATCCTTACCTAGATAGAAGATCAACAAGTCTCTAATAACACTCCAGGCCTTCAGCACCAGGATGGGAAGGCTGAGATGTCCAGCTGTAGATTGAAGAATTACAGAATTCCTGGCTTCTTTGTGGAAGAGAATAATTTATTGACTACCTGGACCACATTCTCTATGATAATCAATAAGTGCTCTCCAGTATATGTATGGACTTTAAAGAACTTTGACTAATGCACTAATACACTGCCCTATATTTAGGTTTTATTCTTAGCTATGTCCTTCCAGGATATGTTAGAACAATTTCTGATGCTGTTGAACTTTCTTCGCTGATACCTATAAATATATTTATATCAATAAATATTTAGAAAGCATCTTCTGTCTACACAGTATCACAGAAAGTATCTCAGATATATATATTATATATATATACATACATACAGAGAGAGAGAGAGAGAGAGAGAGAGAGAGAGAGAGAGAGAGCATATAGAACATTCAATGTCATAAAAATCCCTGCCTTAAGTAGCATCAAATTTCAGATATAATTTCATATACCATACATCATTCTATTTTTTTTCAGTACAGGAGAATGACAGGGTCAAGAAGTGGGAGTGGGTGTGTGGGGGACTGGGTGGGGGAGCGTGTGGGGGACTTTTGGGATAGCATTGGAAATGTAAATGAAATAAATACCCAATTAAAAAAAAAGAAAAAATGTTTAAGTGTATTATACATTTAAATGATCAATAATCTTCCTAAGAACAGAAAAAAAAATCATTCTGTTTTATATGAACACTTGAGAGAAAGTGTTAGATTCAGAGGAAAATAAAATATAAATTTAGACAAAAGTAATTTAGGAAGACAACTACTTATGTATGGGAATCATATGCGAATGATGCATCTGTACACTACTTGGCTCCCAGAGAAGAGAATTTTGTACTATCCTTTCAATGTCCTTGTGTGTGGCCTCCTTGTAATACTTGAACAATTCTACTAATGCAAGTTGGTCTTAGTACTATCTTATCTAAAATTCATTCTCTGTATTGACTTTCTTAGCCTATGAAATAGATGTCAAGCATGATACTTTTAAATTTTACATTTTTGATTACTAACTTTACTCTAGTTCATATTGCATTCTATTTGTATATTAAAGTATACTACTTAACCCACTTAGTCATTTGAACCCATTATTGTTTGCTCAGAAATGGTGTTATGAGCAATGCCTATTTTCTGTTAGTTATAAGCTCTCTGCTGATTTATGATGAGTTTTTAACTTACTTTTTATCCAATAATCTGTTGTAATTTTTGCAAGATATCAAGGTTTTGTGATTAGTTGTTGAATAAGTTGTAAATATTGTATATAATAATTAGTTAATAAGTATCTATTGAAAACTAAAGTCTTTAGTGTAAAGGGAATAAAAGTAAATAAATGAACTACTGAATTAATGAATGCAACAATATTTCCTGCCTTAATCTTACTCAATGGAAAATGCTATCAGTTGGACTATTAAGTGTCATTTTTCTGTGTTACATTTTTACTTTCGGCTGATATAGTGTGACAAAAATAGTTTTCCAATTTTGACATTATGTTTATTTCTTAATGAGCATTCTGAATGTGAGCTACACTTCACATTTCTTATAGATTTTGCCATTGATTCTTGAAGAATAGACTATAGAAATCTCCATTTTACAACCTAGCTTTATGTGTATTTGAAAATACTGCAGAGCAGCTACTGTATCCTTCATTGGATCTTCATTTGAATTAAAATTGAATAGGAGCAGGTCAATATCTCCCATAGAAATAAATGGACTTATTTTTGCAATAAGTTAGACTTCTAGCATCCAGCTGATATAATCCATCAAAATTACATTTTCAAATATGTTGTATGTTACTCGAAAAATGAGGTTCAAATTATCTAATGAGATTTCTACATAAAGAGATAAAGCTCCTATTGGAAGACATTTAGCAGAGATTTGCTTTCTGCTTATTGTCATATTTATTCTAATTTTCAGAAATGATCAAAATAAATATTTCCCTTAGAAGTTAAAAGCCAAATCAAGTGGCCATTGCTGGAGCCCTGCCATATTGTTAAAAAATAATGGGCTGACTGGTAATATTGGAGAAAAGGAAGGATTCTGAGAGACTGACAATATGATACACTACCCTGAAATTTGGTACCTTATACAAATTAGTGATGATAGAGAGAATTTTATCTTCAACTATGTGATATTAGATGCCTGAAAAATTAGGGGATAAATTACTGAGGAAAGAGAATTGTAATCAGCACTGGAAAGAAGAAATGAAGTGAAAAGAAAAGAGGGAGAGAAGTGGGGAAAGGAAAACGAAGAGAAAGAAAAAAAAAGTGGGAAAATGAAGGAAAAAATAAACATAGAATAAGACAATTGAGGCTTAGCAGTTCTGGAAACTAAGATGCACTAATAATGCGGTGTGACTATTAAACTACATTGTATGGTTAAAAAATGAAACTTAAGAATAAGAGGTCATATGTTTATAAACTAGCTCTAGCTAAAGAAAAGCTATGTTAATGACAGTAAAACAATTGCAGGTTTCACTTAGTGCCTACACTAAGACTTTCTTTCTTAGTCTGAGAGTTGGATGAAAAAGGGCATTACCATTTCCATGCTAAAAATTTGAAAGGATGATTTTGTTTCTAAATCTTCCAAGAATGCTAGACAATAGTATTAATGATCTTAAAATAGTTTTGCCTTTTAAAAACACTTGAGTTAATATATTACATAATTTCATTGCTCATTCCTTCATCCAACACCTGCTATGCCTCCCCTATCTGTAACTTTTCCCTCTCACTTCATTGATTCTTTTACCTTAATTATTATTAATTATAAAAAGTTATATATGGTATATATTGCTAAATATAGTACTTGTTACATATGTACATACACACATGTATATGTATATTTATATAAGTTTAGGGATGACCACTTGCTGCTGGATATTCAATAATGAAGATAATCTTTGAGTAAAACTAGTAGTTCTACCTCTCTCACCAGTGGGCTTTTTTCTCTTCTAACTTTTAATTAGTGGTGAGACCACATGAGATTTACCCCAACTTCTTTGACATGTCAACCAGTGTTTCACTGATACAATATTGTTTAAGGAGCCATACTGTTTAAATTTCACAGTTATAGCTTCCCACTAATATCTTAATAAACAATATGAGAGCAGACATCCTATTCTACTGACCCTTACATTCATTCTATCCTGCATATCATGATATTCTCTAAGACTTATATAACTAGAATGTGTGTTTTTGCGTATATTAACTGGGGATGGGCACCCCCACAGTCAGTTATTGCCATTTTAACCAGTTCAGACTTTTTTGTAATGGTCTTCAGGTATTGCAAAGAGAAACTTCTTTGATGAGGTTTAAGAGCTTTGTCTCATGTGTCTCTCAGGATAAGTATACAATAAGGGTTTATTAAGAAATAGGTAGTAGTAGCTTCTTCTAGATCTATGTCCTTACTACCCATTGGAAGATAGCTAAATTTCTTGTGCCACAAATGATTACCTTCCTAGTGAATGGGCTTGTGCTTATCACTAAAACGTAAGCACCACTACTCAGCGTCTTGACATTCTGGCCATTATTGTGGTTCATAGGCATCACACCTAGGCAGTAATATTGTCTAAATTTCTCCCACAATATCTGACAAGTTACCTTCTGTTACTATGAAGCTCATCCTCTTGAAGCATAGCCTTATCGTAAAAGGGAACCCATTTAGGATTTCCAAAATGTAGTCAACTTGAAGGAAATTCTTAGCCTTTCTTATAGCCTGGCAGATGGTGCAGATTTAAGCGGCATCTAGAACCAAAAGATTCCCTGATGCACAATCATGCTGAAAGCTAAACTGTGTCACGAATTGGAAGACCAGAGATTGCCTGACAGAAAAATAAAAGCTGAAATAATTGGTCACTGTTATCTTGAATGTGCTTCCAAACTTAATGTTTGGGCTATGACTAAAAGTTCAAAATAATGACTCAAAATTATGCTAAAAACATATATCAAGGTATTTTATTAAAGTGATAAAGAACATACAAAACTCCAGAAAAAAAATGACAGAATCATTACTAAAGTCTATAGCACTTACATTCACTAAAACTGTGAAATTGCATAAATTTTACAAAGACACCTCAGCTCTCATTAATTCAGCTGCACCTTAAAGGTCACATCAAAGATAACACATTCATATTATCTTCAGCATGATGTAAATTTTTTGAATTCCTTAATTTGAAATCTAAGTCTTCTGTAGGTCGCTGAAGATGTGCCAACGTGGCAACATATTCTGACATAGCATATATTTTCTTCAAATTGCAAGAGGCTGATTTAAAACATTGATAAATTTTGTGGTTGACATTATGAACTATGAAAACTTAAGTCTTTCATTAGGGAGATTGTGGTGATGAGCTTTCTAAAACTGTTCATAAACAACATGATTACAGAGTAAACTATATATTTTGCATTCAATGTGCCATTATCAAATGAGCACAGCTACCTACTATCATTTCTATCTACCCAGATAATATTGTTTTCAAAATTATGATAGGAAGCATCCCCTAATAAATTTGTGATGGTATCCTTAATAATATCAGAATCCCTTTGGCATCTGCCAAGATGAACTGAAATATATTGCAATGCATTGGGATAAATATTTAAATCACACTTATTCTCGGTTTTCATTATGCACTGATCTTTTTGATTACCCAAGAACTCTGAAATTCAGATATAATTTTTGAATGAGTATCTATGTTAAACCTTTTCTTTCATTGCTCTTAATTAATGAACTAACATTTGGATCACATATTAAGTATTTGTTTTGTTTTGTTTTCTAGAAGTCACATATGACTACCTCAATCGTGAGCCACAGGCCTTGGAAATAGAAATAGAGATACTCTGTAGAGAAAGTGTATTGAATAGGAGGTAGGATTCCTTCTTCCACATGTTAACTACAAGCTCTTTGCTGACTAATGAACCATATTTATATCTATCTTCTATAAAAGTCAATATTTCAGAGTTGATGACTGTACATATTTTAATATTTGAATATATCTACTTTGTGTACAACCACTGTAATCCATGCATACCCCTATTTTTATTTGGTCTTTAAATAAATACCTACTATGCACATCTGTGGTGAAATATATATTTCTTCTGAAAGGAAACTGCTCCTTCGTTAAAAAAAAAAAGCAAATAAATGAACAATGACCAACAATAACAAATATTTGATTGTAATGCTAATCCTGGTTTACCTTATAAAATGAATCTGGGAGGGGGATAGTAGTATCTAAGTTTGTTAATCATGATTTTTCTCCTAAGATTAACATTAGCTGTTACCAAATGTTTGGCTAATCAAGAAATTCTCTTAATTTGTATTTATTTTTTGTGGGGAGGAAGGCCCCGAATATTTTCTTAATTGGATATTTTATGGTTTTGCATTTCAAATATTATCCTATTTCCCAGTGGCCCTTCCAGATTCCCCCTCTCCCATGAGGATGCTCCCCCTCCCACCTACCCACTTCCACCTCACCACCCTGGTATTCCAGTACACTGGGGAATTGAGCCTTCCAACACCAAGGGCTTCTACTACTACTGATGCCAGACAATGCCACCCTCTGCTACATATGGGGCTGGAGCCATGGGTCCCTCCATGTGTACTATTTGGTTGGTGATTTAGACCCTGGAAGATCTCAGGGGAGGGTCTGGTTGGTTGATATTGTTGTTCTTTATATGAGGTTTCGACCTCCTTCAGCTCCTTCAGTGCTTTCTCTAACTCCTCTATTGGGGACCCCAGGCTAAGGCCAATGGTTGACTTGGAGAGCATGCATCTATGTATTTGTCAGGCTCTGGAAGAGCCTCTCAGGAGACATCCATAACAGGCTCATGTCACCAAGCACTTCTTGGCATCTGCAATAGTGTCTGGGTTTGGTGTCTGCTGATGGGATGGATCCCCATGTGGAGCAGTCTCTGGATGCCCTTTCCTTCATCCTCTGCTCCACACATTGTCCCTGTATTTCCTTAGGCAGGAGCCTTTCTAGGTTAAGAATTTGGGGATGAATGGGTGGCTCCATACCCTAACTAGAGACCTTGTCTAACTTCTGGATATGGTTTCTTCAGGCTCTCCCTCCCCTTTGTTAGGAATTTCAGCTAATCTCATCAGGGTTGGGTGCTGGGAGCCAAATTCCTGACCCTCTCTTATCATCCCCATCTCCTTCCATACCTGATCCTTCCTCCCTTTCCCCTTTACTTCCTCTCTTCCTTCCAAGTTCGTTTCACTCTCTACCTCCCTTGAGAATTTTTGTTCCCCCTTCTAAGAAAGACTGTAGCATCCATATTTTGGTCTTCCTTCTTTTTGAGCTTCATATGGTCTATGAAATCTATCTTGGGTATTCCAAAGTTTGGGGCTAATATCCACTTATCAGTGAGTATATACCATGTGTGTTCTTTTGTGACTGGGTTACCTCACTCAGGATAACATTTTCTAGTTCCATCCATTTGCCTAAGAATTTCATAAAGTCACTGTTTTTAATAGCTGAGTAGTACTCCGTTCGGTAAATGTATCACATTTTCTTTATCCATTCCTCTGTTGAAGGACAACTGGGTTGTTTCCAGCTTCTGGCCATTATAATTAAGGCTGCTATGAACATAGATGAGCATGTGTCCTTATCATATGTTGGAGCATCTTCTGGGTATATGCCCAGGAGTGATATAGCTGGTATGTCAGTTTGTACTGTGTCAAGTTTTCTAAGGAACTGACAGACTGATTTCCAGAATTGTTGTACCAGCTTGCAATCCCACAAACAATGGAGGAGTATTCCTCTTTCTCTACATCCTTGCCAGCATCTGCTGTCACTTGAAATTTTGACCTTAGCCCTCTGACTGGTGTGAAATAGAATCTCAGGATTGTTTTGATTTCCCTGATGACTAAGGATGTTAAACATGTCTTTAGGTGCTTCTTGGCCATTCTATATGCCTCAGTTGAGAATTCTTTGTTTAGCTCTGTACCGCACTTTTAAATAGAATTATTTGATTTTTTTGGAGTCTAACTTATTGAATTTTTTATACATATTTAATAAGAGCCCTCTATCAGATGTAGGATTCTTAAAGATCTTTGTCCCATCTGTTGGTTGCCATTTTTTCCTATTGACAATTTCCTTTGCCTTGCAGAAACTTTGCAATTTTATGAGGTCCCATTTGTCTATTGTTGATCTTAGAGCATATGCTGTTGGTGTTCTGTTCATAAAAATTTCCCCTGTGCCCATGGGTTCAAGACTCTTACCCACCTTTTCTTCTATTAGTTTCAGTTTATCTGGTTTTATGTGGAGGTCCTTGATCCACTTAGACTTGAGCTTTGTAAAAGGAGATAAGAATGGATTGATTTACATTTTTCTACATGCTGACCTCCGGTTGAACCATAGCCATTTGTTGAAAATGCTGTCTTTTTTCCACTGGATAGTTTTAGCTCCTTTGTTAAAGATCAAGAGACTTCTGGATTTTCAGTTCTATTCCATTGATCAACCTGCCTGACACTATAAAAATACCTTGCAGTTTTTGTCACTATTGCTCTGTAATACAGCTTGAGGTCAGGGATAGTGATTCCCCAGGAAATTCTTTTATTGTTGAGAATAGATTTTGCTATTTTGGGATTTTGGTTATTCCAGATGAATTTGCAAATTATTCTTTCTAACTCTATGAAGAACTGCACTGGAATTTTGATGGGGATTGCATTGAATCTGTAGATTGCTTTCAGCAAGCCTGCCATTGTTAATATATAATCCTGACAATCTATGAACATGGGAGATTTTTCCATCTTCTGAGAACTTCTTAGATTCCTTTCTTCAGAGACTAGTTTTTGTCATACAGATCTTTCACTTGTTTGAATAGAGTCATACCAAGGTAATTTATTTATTTGTGACTATTGTAAAGGGTGTGGTTTTCCTGATTTCTTTCTCATTGTGCTTATCCTTTGAGTATTGGAAGGCCACTTATTTGTTTGAGTTAATTTTATATAGAGCTTTTTTTGCTGAAGTTGTATATGAAGTTTAAGAGTTCTCTGGAGGAATCATCTGCAAATAGTGATATTTTGACTTCTTTCTTTCCAATTTGTATCCCTTTGACCTGATTTTGTTGTCTAATACTTCTGGCTAGGACTTTGAGTGCTAAAATCAATAGGTAGGGAGAGAATGGGAAGCCTTATCTAGTCCCTGATTTTAGTTTCTCTCCATTTAGCTTGATTTTGGCTACTGGTTTGCTGTATATAGCTTTTACCATGTTTATGTATGGGTCTTGAATTTCTGATATTTCCAAGACTTTTATCATGAAGCGATGTTGAATTTTTCCAAATGCTTTCTCAACATCTAATGAAATAATCAAGTGTTTTTTTTTTCCCTTTGAGTTTGTCCTAACTTTAATGTTCATACCAATTAAATTTGCCTCATTTTGTTAGCTCTTTAGAATCATTATCTTACTAGAAGGATTTTTGTCACAATGACCCCACGGTATAGAGTTGTATTTTACTAACAAAGAAAATAGACATTATCAAGTTTAAAGTGTCTATATGAGGTTTATTTTTTTGTGAGAGTGTCTTTAAAATAATGTTTTAATGAAACCTATGTACAATAATCTGTAGCTATATGGAGATACTCTCTTTTTGGAGTTTCCTAATTGAGCAGGCATTTATAGGCATCTCATTGTATGCTGATTATTTTTTTATGAGTGAGAAAAGCTACTGTCTTGACATACCTGTGAGCCACCAGCAAATGATAATTTTATTCAGTGAAGAATAAAGAAATTTTCATACAAAGTGTATATAGGTAGAGGGGAAAAATTAAAAGTTCATTATTTGAATTTAAAACTATTTGAAAACATTAACCTATTGGATTCAAATTTAATCTTGATAAGTCATACGTTATTTTTCTCCAAAGTATATATTGCTAGGCTTTCTATGTATTGATTTTTCATCCTAATTAAAAGAAGAAAAGTAATCTATGCAATTTATATAGTATGTATCTAAAAATATTTCAAAACTAATCACTAGGGCAAGCATACATCTGAAAGTTTAGAGTTTTGGTTTTGATATAGTATACGATTATATGCTTTGGTAATTAAATAAAAAGATACATATATTATCGATACATATATATCTGCATGAACAAACCAAATTATATATATATATATATAAACATTTATATAAGTTGAAATTTTAACCCACCTAACATTAGTGTTAGTTGAATTTGGGATAAGTTTTCAACAGAAGATTGAAAAAAGTTTACTGGAGATAGTATGGTATGGAGATAGATGTGGATGGTTCTGAATATATGTCATTAAAATTATAATTAGGGAACTAGAGAGATAAATCAGCCAGTTAAGAGTATTAGCTGCTCTTTCCAAAGACCCAGTTTCTAGCATCCATATGGCAGCTTAGGCACCTCTTTAGCTTCACATCCATGGAATCTGAAACCCTGTTTTGCACTTGAGGAGACTAGACATTCAGTTTGTGCACAGACATATATGCAGAAAAAACACCCATACATATTAAAAATAAATTAAAATAGAAGATATCACAGAATCATTCTGTCTGATCTAATTTAGCATCAGGAAGATAAAGTTTACAGAAAGAGTTTTATATTTGCAAATAGGGTATTAGAACTCTCTAATTTATCAATTTAGATAAAAATCCCTAAGGAGAAAAATTATGTTAGTGATTTTACTGATCTTCCCTAAAGACAGAAAAAAATTTCCTTCCTAAGATAAGTGAAAAGGTGAATATGTATCATTCAGTAAACATGAAAGAAATTTAAAGTTTCTAAATAGGAGTTTATTAAAATACAGTTATGCCAATTAGCATTCTTAAATCAATTCACACTCTGTATATTGCTCGCTACAATATCATACTAGCCTTAAATATGCAGAGTTTTAACTATAATAAAGACTATGTTAAATCCCATGGAATTGAAGATTTGGCTGGCCGTGAGCCAGGACATAGCTGCTAGAGAGGCAGACTAATTCCTCTACAGAACAACACGTGCTCTTACTCATGGAGCTAACTCTCCAGTCCTATGTCTTTACTTGAAGTAGAAACAGAAGTGCCTATGAGAAAATAGAAATGAGTGACGTTTATCTTCTTCAATTCAGCCTTGCCTCCTTAATGTCATTATTCCCATCATCATCTTGTTCATGAAAATGACATTTTTAATCTTTATTATTGAATAATATTCCTATGGGTATACCATATTTTCAGTCTATTAGTTCACTGTTAGAACATAAGATTACTCAATCGCTTTAATATTTTAAATAAAACTGAAATCTGCAACTATCTCTATCTGTGTGCTAGGAATTTATTACTGTTGGAGAGGCTTAGAAGTAATATAATACAATCATCTTTCATTTTATTATTTAGACAAGCCTTTATACTGATTTTTAAAGTGGCAAGACAATTTCACGTTACTATTAACAGGGCAAAAGGAGTCCCACATCCTTACCACCATTTTTGATTGTCTATTTGTTTGAGCCCTAATAGTCACTACTGTGAATAGAATTAGAAGAAATCTCAAAGTAGTTTTGATTTTCATTCAGTTGACATTGAAAATTATTTAATATGTGAATTGGCCATTTGTGTTTCCTTTAAGAACTGTCCAATTTATTTTCATTTTATTGATAGGACTGATTTTTTGGTGATGTTTTTATTTACTTATGTATCTTATATGCCAATTCCTTGTCAGATTACAAATTTTTCTATTCTATAGTCTTCTCTCTTGTGGTAATTGGTCACTTTCCTGTGCAGAAATCTTTATCAGAGTCAATCAAAGTTCTCAGTTTATTCTATTACTTTCTTTTAAAAAAATATTAGGTATTTTCTTCATTTACGTTTCCAATGCTATCCCAAAACTCCCCCATACCCTCCCCCAGACTCCCGACCCCCCCTCCTACTTCTTGGCCCTGGCGTTCCCCTGTACTGAGGCATATAAAGTTTGCAAGACCAATGGGCCTCTCTTTCCAATGATGGCTGACTAGGCCATATTCTGATACATATGCAGCTAGAGACACAAGCTCCGGGGGGGGGAGGGGGGGGTACTGCTTAGTTCATATTGTTGTTCCACCTATAGGGTTGCAGTTTCCTTTAGCTCCTTGGGTACTTTCTCTAGCTCCTCCATTAGGGGCCCTGTGATCCATCCAATAGCTGACTTCAAGTCTTTAAGTATCCTATTCAGAAAATCATTTCCTGTGTCTATGCCTTCAAATATTTTTCCTATGCATTGTCTTGGAGTTTAAAACTTTTGGGTTTCCAATGAAAGGTTTTAATGAATTTTGTATAGATTTTTGAAAATGGTAAAAGACTTAGCACAATTTTCTATGTGTCAATATTCAGCATTCCTGAAAATTCGAAGACTATATTTCCTTTTACATTGTGTTTGCTATCATTCTCAAAATCCAATGTTTGTAGGTATGGGGATTACTCTATTCTGTTGAGCTGAATGTCTGTTTTTACAACAGTACTATGATATGTTTTTTAGTATTCCTCTCTAGGAATATGAAAAGATTATAATGCGTCTTAAAATGAAAGGATTATAATACATTTAACATTGTTCTTTTTCCCAGACAGAGCCAAATAGTGCAATTCTGCCTGTCCTAGTATTTGCTATTTAGGTCATGCTACCTTTAAACTCACAGACTCACCTACCTCTGACTACTGAATGCTATGATTAAAGACATGAATCACCACACCTAGCTTACATTGCTCATTTTGTTCAGAATTTATTTGACTCTCTATATATAGTCTTTATGCTATATGATTAATATGATTCAGCTGCTACATATAATATAATGAAATCTCTGAGCTTTGAAAGATTGTTTGGACATTCATCTTTAAATTTTGAGGATATTTGGGAAACTTATTATGAGATAGAAAATAAAAGGATACAACACAATTTACTTATAGCATGGATTTCTAAAATAGTTACAGAAAATATTATACTATCAGGACATAGTCCAAAAATGAAGTCATGAAGATTGTGAATGCTTGTGAGAAAACTTCAAGAAAACAAAACTGAGTCTGTGGCCTCAATTTCTTCAAAATACAGTTTGTTTTTGGAATTTGTTTTTGTACTTCTCCAAGGTGTGAGAACAGAAATGAGTTGTTTTTTTTGTTGTTGTTGTTTTTTTTTTGTTTGTTTGTTTGTTTTTTTGGTTTTGTTTTGTTTTTTTTTTCCCAGCAGTTGTTGTTTATATGCCTCAATGGAAAAATAAGTTTTTCCTACCTGTGGCTTATCTTTGTATTTGTAAACTTTATTCAGTGGAATAAGAGTCACCCACTGGTGGCTCTTCTTAAACTTCAGAGTATAAAATGTCTGAAGCTTAGAATAAAGGTACCTATTAGATCAGAACTAGTATGTTTCAGTTTTAGGACCTGCTCTCCCAGGTTCAGACGACCAGTTAGAGACTTAAACAGGGAAGTAGTAAAAACAATTATCCTCAATTATCATCAAGTTTTTTTTTTTCTCAATCTATATACTCTGAAATATTTGCTAGGATATATTGTCTCCCCAAAACAGAGGGGAAACACATTACAAATTGTTAATCTTGTTAGACACAAGACTCAAATAAGAAGCCAATATTAAACAATAAAGTTGATTAACATCAGGAAGAAAACAGGGAAGTAATGGAGAGAAACAAGTCATTTAAATTCAGCTGACAAAGGGTATCTGTAGATTCTTGGGCATTCTATGTCATGAACACTTTTGGACATTTTCAAGATCTAAAGAGTCATAATATCTCAACACTTGGTTCATCCCTCCTCTCTTTCTAAATCTGAAGAGGAGTCAAGAGTCTTTAAAACACTTAAATTTTGCAGCACAGTGAACTAAATTTTGGCTGGTCATTAAGAAACACAGATGGTTCCAAATTCAATAAGAACTTCATAGGAAGCATATTTGGGACAACTCCAGCTAACTCTTAACATCAAGCCAATGCATTAGAAGCTAATCCTATTTAAATAAAAATCATTGGAAAGCATGGGGTATGTCTACAATATTTCATTTATTTTTTTCTGTTTTGTCAGTTAAACAAACATTGTCTTTCTACTCATAAAGTCAGAGGTATTTCTTTCATAGATGAGAAATAAACATTCAAGTTATGATTAGTCACAAACTCAAATATACAAACTCATTTTCTTGTAGGATCTACTATTTAGTTCTTATATCCTAACCACTTTTATTTTTGTTTTCCAGTTTTACAAATCAGAAGCTATTTCTTCATTTGTCCAACTTGTTGATTTAACAACTATGTAATTTGCTTCTGAATTCATTGTCCTTAAAATTCTATTCATAAGATATATTAAGTTTTCATGCTTAGATAAATTTATTGGGCACATATAATTGCTACATGTTAATAGGGTCAAGAAGTTCTTTCCCTGGCTAAAAATTCAAAACAGGTTGCTTTTGGTGACTGAACTTCATTTCTAGCCATATTATTCAAAACAAGAAAGAGGCACTAAATTGCAGATTTAATTTTGTTTAAAGATAAATTTAAAGATTGTAGTAGGAATTACATCATTTCATTGTACTTAGTATAATTGGATTATAATTTCCTCAAAAAACAATCTCAGCTGTTGACTAGACTCCTTTAATCACTCTGATATTCTGACAGGGAAATCCCCTATTTCCTGTGCCCAAACATTGAGCAATGGATGACAGAACAAAACAAAATAAAACAAATTCCCAATTTGAAGTTTCTTTGTATGCTGTTTGTTTTATTAATCATTTTATTTGTTTACATTTCAAATGTTATCCCCCTTCCTGATCTCCCCTCCACAAACCCTTCACCCCATTCCCCTTCCCTTTGCTTCTAAGAGGGTGATCACCCAAAAACCCACCTACCCTCTCACCCACTCCTGTCTCACCCCTCTAGAATCCCCTTACTCTGGGCAATCAATCTTCTTCTGCTGGAGCTCTCAGTCCAGAGCTCTTTGGTTTGCAGCTCAGTCGCTGAGAGCCCCCAAGAGTGCAGGTTAGTTGACTTTGTTGGTCTTCCCATGGAGTTCCTATCCCCCTTTAAGCCTTCAATCCTTACCCCAACTCTTCCATAAGAGTCTCAATGCTCCTTGGGACTGGAGGTTAGACTGTGGGTCTCTGCATCTATTTCATTGAACTTGTGCTTAGAAGTTCTCAAATGTCTTAGGGTTTCTATTCCTAAAAACATCATAACAAAGAAACAAGTTGGGGAGAAAAGGGCTTATTCAGCTTACACGTCCACATTGCTGTTCATTACCAAAGGAAATCAAGTCAGGAATTCAAGCAGGTCAGGAAGCACGAGCTGATGCAGCAGCTATGGAGGGATGTTACTTACTGGCGTGCTTCCCCTGGCCTTCTCAGCTTGCTTTCTTATAGAACCCAGGACTACCAGCCCAGCAATGGCACCACCCACAATGGGCCCTCCCCACCTTGATCACTAATTGAGAAAATGCCTTACAGCTGGATCTCATGGAGGCATTTCCACAAGAGAGGCTCCTTTCTCTGTGATACCTCCAGGTTGTGTCAAGTTGAGACACAAAATGAGCCATTTCATCAGAAGACAGTTATGGTAGGCTCTTGCCTGCAAGCATAACAGAGTATCACAAGTATTGTCAGATTGGTACTTGTCCATAGGATGAGTTTGAAGTTGGGTTGGGTATTACCCCAGTCTCTGCTCTGTGTCTCCGTATTTTTTATAGATAGGACAAATTTTGGGTCATACATTTTGTGGGTGGGTTGGCATCCTTATCCCTCCGGTAGGGATTTCTGCCTGGCTATAGGAAGTGGCCTCTTGAGGTTCCATATTCCCACTGCTATGCATCTCAGGTTTGGTCACCCACATTGACTGCAGGGAGCCTCCCTTCTCTCAGGCCTCTGGCACATCTTTCTTGAGTAATATCCTAGGCTATGAAGTTTGGGTTAGAATGGGAAGAGTCATCAATGTATCTATGTAATATATCACTATCTATCTATCTATCTATCTATCTATCTATCTATCTATCTATCTATCATCTTGCTTTACAGTACAGTCAAACCACTTACTCATGCATTATATACAAGCACTTTATAAACTTAGTTTCACCGTCAGAAGAAAGATATCTGTTGATTGCCTCTCAACAACTATATTCTCTGCCAAAAAGAAAATGTGAAAGCATTTTGATTCATGTCTCAATTAATAAGAAGAAATCTATGCCCTTAAGATTGAAAAAAAACAATGCAATTGATAATGTCTGTCAAATAATGTAGTTATTTTAACTTGTACTTGATAATTAAAAATACATCTCAAAAACAGTCTATTATATTGTACATGGGTCCGTGAACTTAGATGTTCTGAGTATATTGTAAAACATGTATATAATTTTTATGTTTATTTATCCAATATATGTAATTTTACTAATAGTTACAAGTTTGATACTTACAAAAATCAATATTTTAAAATAATATTTTAATTGATAATATATCAAAATTCTATATGGGGAGTCCATGAGTATTAGCATGTATGTGTGTATATGTGTCTGTGTGTGTATGTGTAAATTTGTACACATATTTCCATAAAAATGAAACCTAAAACAAGGCCTGAAAAGATGGCTCAGTGACATAGAGCATTTTCTGCTCTTTGAGAGAATCCATGTGGATTTCTAGCATCCACATGGTTTCTCACAAGCATCTGAAACTATATTTACATAAAATCTAATGCTTCCTTACAGTATCCAAGAGAACCATACAGGTGCATGATACACAGTCATATATTCAAACACCTATGTACATACAAAGTAAAAGAAAAATATGTTTGAAAGTAATTAGTTCAATGATCATATCATCCTAATTAAAATAAGAATCCATCCCAAAAATGCTTTGAAATATTATTTAGTAAATAATTAATATTTAGTTGTCAAGCATGTGCAAGAGCTTGTTATGTGGGGATCTACAATTCTGCTCCAATGAAACAGAATGCATTGTCCTATAGATTTGACTTTATAAAAATTAAAGATTTGTCAAAAAAAGATAATGTAGTTGCAGGCCTGCACAGATACATGTGTTTTGGCACAATGTATATTAGGACATGAAATGCAACTATAGTAGATTTTGAATTATGTGCTTGTATTTGGCACATATATGTGGAATTTTTGTGTTTATATTTCTGACTGATGTATGTATACATGCATAGGACCCTTTGTTTATGCATATGTGATTAAGTATATGCATGGCACATGTAGAAATTATATAATTCTTAGCCAATAGCTATAATTACACTGGAAAAGCAATGAAAAGCATGAGAAAGATTTCCTGTTGCCTACTATTTTGTTTGAATTTATCAGAGAAATCTTTTATATGTGGTACAAAAATAAAATTGTGTGGGAAATGTTTTAGACCCAGCCACACCCTGCGGACAATTTTAAAGCTTTTTCTTTTTATTCTGAATGACACAGGAAGTCATGTAGTGTTCTGCAAAGAAAAATAGTATAGCTGCTCTTATGTATTAGACCCCATCCCATCTACTATGTAAAGGAAGGATGATAAGGAAGAATGTACAAACAGAACAATTGGAAACCATTGTGATAAATAGTTGAATCAAGGGGTGTTAGTGTCTTCTGAAAAAATAATAGCCTTATAGAGCTCCTACATTGAAAAAGGTCTAGAATCTTATCTGTGGGTTGTTCCTATAGAATTTTATTTTAAGTCATGTTTATTTCCTTCACCAGTGGCTTAACATATTCTGATATTTGTGTAACTTTAATCTGTAATTTTGAAGTATATTATCAACATGAACTATTTTCTATATTAAAGCTTATTAGGCATGTGACATTTAAATAGTGGTATATAAATGTTAAATCACTATAAAATTGTCAAATCCTTGGAAATGATAAAGTAATGGGGTAAAATGAAGATCTTATTCATTTTTACCATTTGGATATTAAAGCTCTGATAATTTTTATTCATGAATACGCACATTAGAATTATATAATTCCATTAATACACTGTGTTCTGATTCAGCACACATAAAACTTTTCATGTACACTAACTGTCTTAGCTAGGGTTTTACTGCTGTGAGCAGACACCATGACAAAGGCAAGTCTTAATAAAACAACATTTAATTCGGGCTGGCTTCAGATGTTCAGTCCATTATCATCAAGGTGGGTGCATGGCAGTATCCAGGCAGGAATGGCGCAGGTAGAGCTGAGAGTTCAACATCTTCATCCAATGGCTGCTACTGGAAGAATGACTTCCAGGCAAATAGGGTGAGGATCTTATGCCCACACCCACAATGACACACCCATTCCAACCAGGTCACACCTATAAAAAAAGGCCACACCTCCAGATGGTGGCACTCCCTGGTCCAAGGATATACAAATCATCACATTCTACTCCCTGGTCCCCATTGACTTGTTCAAAAACATGAGTCTATGGGGGCCATACTTAAACATAGCATAATGAGAAATGCATTTAGTCCAACTTTCAAAGTCCTCATAGTCTATAGCAGTCTCAACAATGTTAAAAGTCCAAAGTTCAAGGTCTCTTCTGAGATTCATCCAACTTAATTAACTGTAATCCCCAAAGCAAGGCAGGAAACCAGCTGGGAAAACTCCAAACTCTGCATCTCCATGGCTGATGTCAAAGCTTTCTTCAAATCTCCACTCCTTTTTCATCTTTGTTGACTGCAACAAACTGCTTTCTCCTGGGCTGGTTCCACTCCCTGTTAGCAGCTTTCCTCAGCATGTATCCCATGGCTCTGGCATCTTTAACATCTTTGAGTCTCCAAGGCAATTTCAATGTTACAGCTACTTGTTTCAGTGTCTGGGATTCCACTTGATCTTTTGGACTCCTCCTAAGGGCTGGCATTACTTCTCCATCTCTGTCCTCTGTAGCACCTTATGCTCAGGTTGATCCACTCTTCTATGGCTGCTATTCTTGGTGATAATCCCATGGTACTGACATCTCCAATACACTGAGGTGTTCCACTCCAACTAGGCTTCACCAATAGCCTCTCATATGCTCTCTTCAGGGTGCCAAGCCTCAAATCCTTTGCATGACCCCTTCAGTCCTGGGCCATCAACTACAGCTGAGACTTCACCTTGGTCTTCCCTGGCCTCTCACAGTGCTAAGCCTCAGCTTCTCTCCATGATCCCTTCATTCCTTCACAAGCAGTACCACCTGAGTGACTCTTACACACTACCAAGTCCAGCCACAGCATGAGGTACAACCTTGGGTATCTCTGGAACACAGCTTCTTTGTGCTCCCAGAACTAATTCCCATAAGATTTCACCTCAGTGATGCTGGTCTCTTCTTAATTACTGCTAATTTCTTAGCTCCAGATAACCAGCTTCAATTGTTCCAGCAGTTCCTTCCATTCTTAACTCTAGAGCCAGAGCCATATGGCTTAAGCTGCTGAGTTCTGCTGCTTGCAGGAACTAGAACATGACCTGCTTGTACTATTACATTGTCACTGGCTTTCTGTTTTCCAAATCCTTCACTGCCTAAGCTTGGCTATCCTGGATCTTGCTCTGTAGATTGACCTTGAATGAAGAGATCAGCATGCTTGTATCCTGAGATTAAAGGTGTGTACCACCATACCTGGATTTAATTTAGCTGGGTAGGATCTTGCCCCAAGGTCCCACTCCCTTAATCTGTTATCTCCTAGAACACAGGATTTTGCTCCATTTCACTTCCTGGTATGCCTTTAATACTCAAACCATATATTTTATATTTGGCCTTTCTAAGCTTGCTATGCTTGTTCAAAATTCTCTTTGTGAGACTTAACCAGAAAACAGTCTCTGCTGGGCTTTTTTGAAACTTCCTTTGTCAATACAGTTAATTCAATTAATCCAAGTCTCTTCACCTTAGCCTCAGGCAGACTTTTCAGACAAGGGCAAAAAGTAACCACATTCTTCACCAAAATACCACAAAAACTGTCTTTATGCCACATACTGAAATTCTTCTCTTTTTAAATCTCTTGGGTCAAGTCAACAGAGTTCAAATTACTCCCATCAACAAAATCTTCCATATTCCTACTAGGATAACCCATTAAGCCTCATTTAAAGCATTCCACTGAGTTCCAAATCCAAAGTCCAAAAATCCACATTCTTTCAAATAAAAGCATGGTCAGGCCCATCACAGCAATACCCCACTCCCAGTACCAACTTCTGTTTTAGTTAGGGTTTTACTGCTGTGAACAGACACCATGACCAAGGCAAGTTTTAATAAAACAACATTTAATTGGGGCTGGCTTCAGAGGTTCAGTCCATTATCATCAAGTTGGGTGCATGGCAGTATCCAGACCGGAATGGCGCAGGTTGAGCTGAGAGTTCTACATCTTCATCCAATGGCTGCTACTCGAAGACTGACTTCCAGGTAAATAGGGTGAGGATCTTATGCCCACACCCACAGTGACACACCCATTCCAACCAGGTCATACCTATTCCAACAAGGCCATACCTACAGATGGTGCCACTCCCTGGTCCAAGGATATACAAACCATCACACTAGCATATGTTTATATCTCATTCTATTTTAAAACAAATTTTTACCTCTTGTAAAAACATTTTCACATTTTACAGTAATTATTTTAATCAACAAATACTTGTTAGGAGCTACTCTTAGAGAGTAGCCATTAGATTTGTCAGCAAATAAAACTAGCAAAATAAATTTCTTTATGCTTACAGCATGTACTCTGTGGTAGAAAGCATATGGTGAGAAAAATATGTGCTAAGCAATATAAAATGTAAGGAAATCATAACAGTATGTTTGAAACTGATGACTGTAAAAAGGAAAATAAGGCTCCCGATGTGCTCTTGTAAAAAGAGGTTCTGAATTGGATGGACTGAATCAAAGGACAATTTTCTACTCCATTTTATCAAAATACTCTCATATTTTTAAAAAAGTATTTTTTAAGTAAAACTTTCTTATATAAATTTTATTAATCATTTGACTCATTTACATTGCAAATGATATTCCCCTTCCAGGTTACCTCTCCACAACCCCCCATTCCTTTCCTCCTCTTCTTCTCCAATTTGCTTCTACAAGGTTGCTCCTCCACCCACTCACCCTTCCACTCCCACCTGACCTCTCTAGCATCCCCCTATGCTAGGGCATCAAGCCTCCACAGGACCAAGGGCCTCCCCTCCCACTGATGTCAGAGAAGACCATCATCTACTACATATGTATCTGGAGCCTTGGCCCCTCCATATATACTCTTTGGTAGGTGGTTTAGTCCCTGGGAGTTCTGGGTGATCTAGTTTGTTGATATTGTTCTTCCAGTGGGTTGCAATCCCCTCAGCTCCTTCAGTCCTTCCCCTAGTTCTTCCATTGGTGTCCTTGGGTTCAGTGCAATGGTTGGCTGTATCTAAATCTTTATTGGTCAAGTGCTGGTAGATTCTCTCAGGAGACAACAATACCAGGCTCCTTTCAGCAAGTACTTCTTGACATCTTGGATCCTTAGGTGGGGCCATCTCTGGATGACCTTTTCTTCAGTCTCTGTTCCATTTTTTGTTCCTGTCTTTCATTTGGACAGGAACATTTCTGGGTTAAAAAACTTAAGATGGGTAGGTGACCTCATCCCTCAACTGGGGACCATGCCTATCTACTGGATGTGGTCTCTAAAGGTTGTATCTCCCCTTTGTTGGGCATTTCCATTAAAGTCATCCCTACTGGGTCCTGGGAGCCTCTGCTTCCTTGGAGTCTAGGACTTTCTAGTTGCTAACATCCATTCCCCAGGCCCTACTGCTACATATTTCTATTCAATTTCCAGACCCTCTATACTTCTCTATTGTCCTTTCCAATACCTGATTCTGTCCCCTTCCCACCCCCCTCACCCTCCTTTCTCCATCCCACATGCCTCCTTCTCTCCACTTTCTGTGATTATTTTGTTCCCAGTTCTATGTAGGATTGAAGCCTCTACACTTTGGTCTTCCTTCTTCTTAAGCTCCATATGTTTTGTCAGTTGTACCATGTGTATTTTGAACCTTTGGGCTAATATCCATTAGTCAGTGAGTATATACCCTGTGTGTTCTTTTGTGTCTGGGTTACCTCACTCAAGATGATGTTTTCTAGTTCCATCCATTTGCCTGTGAATTTCATGAAGTCATTATTTTTAATAGCTGATTTGTATTCCATTGTGGAAATGTACCATATTTTCTGTATCCATTCTTCTGTTGAGGGACATCTGGTTTGTTTCCAAGTTCTGGCTATTATAAATAATGCTGCTATAAACATATTGGAACATGTGTCCTTTTTATATGTTGGAGCATCTTTTGTGTATACACCCAGTAGTGATATAGCTGGGTCTTCAGGTAGAGCTATTTCCAATTTTTTGAGGAACTGCTGGATTGATTTCCAAAGTAGTTTTACCAGCTTGCTATCCCACTAGTAATGGAGGAGTGTTCCTCTTTATCTATACCTTATGTTATAATGTACATACATCTTTTCTATTTTCTTGTTTGAAACCTACCTATATACCCGCTTGACTTTCTTTCAAATTAATATTCTCTTTTGCCATTGATTGTTACTTTATGCATATATGTGTATACATATATGTTCCTAAATATATTCTGTTAATTCTGAACATCGTTATGTGTGTATATCTTAGGGGCCGACTACTGATTCTAGATAACCAATTATGTTCTCTGGATAAAAATTATTCCTCTGACACTCAGAATTCCATAGTGTCTTGTAGTTTCTTCTGTAGAGTTGTAGCATACTGAAAGTTCTTCTGAACTGTATTGCAGTTGTCTTTCTTAGCTTATGATTATGATACTGCACACCACACACACAAAGACACACATATAAAAATAGGCTTAAAGTCTTACTGGATATTTCTGAAAATATCCCATCAGTTTTTCCAGCTGTTTTGGTTTTGTTTTTTAAAGAACTCAGAATAAAAGACTTTAAATATTTTTTTAAAAAATGTTTGTGTATCTTTTCATTAAGCTTAACATTCTAAGTGATGGAATTTTTAGCATTTCATATGCTACCATGTTTTAGAATTTTTGTCTATCTTTTGGTAAATTCCTTCTTGTAAATTTCAAAAAATGATGACTTCATAAAGTGCATACTTTCTCATGATTATTACTATTATAAGCAATTTATTTTCTATACTTGTACTGATTACTTTATTAAATTTATTCATTAGGCCCAGTAAACAGTTTTTATATTATCCAGCATTGCCAGTGTATCTAATTAAGTTTACAGCAGTATATACTGTGAAATGTTTTGTGTTCCTGGCCCTTTAAATAATCTTATGCTTTACCTGGTCAGTTGGCTGTTGGAGTTCAGAGAACAAGAAGGGATATAAAAAAGAAAATAAATAAATAAATAAATAAATAAATAAATAAATAAATAAAAAAGCAGAGGCCAGTCTGCTTTTCCAACTGGGCCGGATTTGCTGGTCTAATACCCTCCCACACCCTATACCCTATCATCTGTCTCCCAGGAGGTCTGCAGTAACCAGGGACATAGGTGAGACTTCCAAATACATGTGCCAGCTGGAACACCTAGAAAGCCAAGCTGACACAGGACCTACCACCCTACTCCCTGCCAGGAATCACATATGGGATTATCTGAGGCCTCAGGCTCATATATAGCGAAAGACTGCCTGGTCTGGCCTCAGTGGGAGAAGACATGCCTAATCCCTAATATATATGAAAAATTGTCCACTTAGGATGAGATGTTGTCCTCCTGAACCATAGACTAACAAAACCCCCTGTATTGGGCATAAGAAAACTTTTGAATGGATGAGTAAGAGAGTCCACATGATGCCTTAACAACACAGCATACCGCCTTGCTACATTCTACATCTTATCTTTATAATCACAGTTAATTATGGCTTCCACTCTTCATCAAGGAAGCCTCCATTTATGCAAGTGGAGAACATCACAGGATATCCATACTAGATACAATGCAGACATCAACCAGTTTTGGGACACTAAATTGTTGAGAGCTTTCAGTGCCAATTCTAGGAATTTGGTATTTGTCACTGGGCTAGGAAAAACAAAAAAGTAGGCTTAGATAAAAATATCAGAAATAGTAATGTGGGGCTTTGTCTACTACTTAATTATTACCTTGTGTGATCCTTTTGCTTCCTACTTTACTTTTTTTTTTTCATTTTTTTTAATTAGGTATTTTCCTCATTTACATTTTCAATGCTATCCCAAAGGTCCCCCATACCCACCCCCCAACCCCCTACCCACCCAGTGCCCCTTTTTGGCCCTGGTGTTCCCCTGTACTGGGGCATATAAAGTTTGCAAGTCCAATGGGCCTCTCTTTGCAGTGATGATCGACTAGGCCATCTTTTGATACATACGCAGCTAAAGACAAGAACTCCCGGGTACTGGCTAGTTCATATTTTTGTTCCACCTATAGGGTTGCAGTTCCCTTTAGCTCCTTGGGTAATTTCTCTAGCTCCTCCATAAGGGGCCGTGTGACCCATCCAATAGCTGACTGTGATCATCCACTTTTGTGTTTGCTAGGCCCTGGCATAGTCTCACAAGAGAGAGCTATATCTGGGTCCTTTCAGCAAAATCTTGCTAGTGTATGCAATGGTGTCAGCATTTGGAAGCTGATTATGGGATGGATCCCTGCATATGGCAATCACTAGATGATCCATCCTTTCGTCACAGCTCCAAATTTTGTCTCTGTAACTCCTTCTATGGGTGTTTTGTTTCCATTTCTAAGAAAGGGTAGAGTGTCCACACTTTGGTCTTCGTTCTTCTTGAATTTCATGCGTTTGGCAAGTTGTATCTTATATCTTGGGTATCCTAAGTTTCTGGGCTAATATCCACTTATCAGTGAGTACATATTGTGCGAGTTCCTTTGTGATTGGGTTACTTCACTCAGGATGATACCCTCCAGGTCCATCCATTTGCCTAAAAATTTCATAAATTCATTTTTTTAATAGCTGAGTAGTATTCCATTGTGTAAATGTACCACATTTTCTGTATCCATTCCTCTGTTGAGGGGCATCTGGGTTCTTTCCAGCTTCTGGCTATTATAAATAAGGCTGCTATGAACATAGTGGAGCATGTGTTCTTCTTACCGGTTGGGACATCTTCTGGATATATGCCCAGGAGAGGTATTGCGGGATCCTCCAGTAGTACTTAATTACTATCTTATGTGATCTCTTTGTTTACTACTTCACTTGATTACTTTGTCTTTGATTTAAAAACTAACCATGTGCGTGTGTGTGTGTGTGTGTGTGTGTGCATGTGTGTGTGTGCATGTGTGTGTGTGTGCATGTGTGTGTGTGAGTGTGTGTGTGTGAGTGTGTGTGTGTGTGCATGTGTGTGTGTACATGTGTGTGTGTGAGTGTGTTTGTGCATGTGTGTATGTGCGTGTGTGTGTGTGTGTGTGTGTGTGTGTGTGTGTGTGTGTATGCATGCATATGATATGCAGGCTAGAGAGACATAAAGACACTTCAGCCTCAGCACTGGCTAGAATCATGATATAATTTTGTCTAACTGTTTTTCTCCTTTTTCAATCCTCAATCCCTCCCTTAAGACCCAGGTGACTGAGCTGGCTTTGTCCCTCTACTGTTAACACCTGCTTCTGCATCAGGCATTCTGGTTTTATAGCTCAGTAAACATCATAGCAGAGAAGGTAGAAACGTTGCAAGAATCAGAACTCCAGGAAGTGTGCTGTGAAATAGTGTCCTCTAAGAAGAGCTATGCAAAAATTAGACAATGGCAATAGTAAGGGACTTGTTGGTTTGAAAGAGAAGATTTGTTTATGGGTTCCCACTCCTTTACAAAGAACTTCAACCAGAAGTGCTTTTAGAGGGAGAATAAGCCTTCATCCCAGACCTAAAACCCCCTATAGGTTATCCATTACCATATAATCAACCCTAAGTACTGTAGACTAAGTGAGACTCCTCAGGAGATTAGCCTTTTAGGAAAGTCCATAGTGACTGGAAGCTTGAAAATTTCCTTCACAAAGCATTGCTTGTTGGAGACTCTGAATCTTGTTGAATTCAGCAAAGCAGTGTAAGAAACTGTGAGCATTAGCATTTCCATTTCCATAATAAAATGGCACAGAGACTTCCCTCTTGATGCTCAGAAATGCTGAGTGGAGTGTCAGCTCTGCTTGGGTTTGTGAGGAGCACTTTCTCCTAGTATCTTCTCAGAGATCTATAGAAGACAGCAGTTCCTTGTGTGCTACATGAAGTCTTCAGCACACTCACAATTGAGTCTTCCCTTCCTTACCTGAAAGGTCATTAGGAATTTAGGAGGTTAGAGTATATATAAATAAATATTTAATAAATATTTTATATGAATTTATTTAATAAATAAATTCATTTATTAAGTAAAGGCCTGTTTGCAAATACACCCACATTTAGTTTTCTGGTAGTTAGCACTTCAGTATATGAATTTGTGTATCAACCCAAGAAGCCATTATTAAGTTAGTAAATATTATAATACCTTTCTATGTTCATATGCTTAGGTTTTTTTTCAATATATTTCCAGTATCTCTTATAATCTCAAGACTTTATATTGTTTCACCTGTTGAATTCATTAAAAGGTTTTCTAATATCTCTAATGCTCACTGTTCAAGATTTATCATCTGCTTGCAATATTGATGGGATTTGTTGAAGATTTCTATGTTTGTGTTCTTTAGGAACATTTATTTTTAGTTTCCTTTCATTGTCCCATGTTAGGCTAGTTTAGTGTTAAAACAATTAATGATAACTCTCCTCTTATATCGTTGTAGAGTTGATATCCTCTCTTGTCTATGCCTTTGGTAGATTTTTTTCATTAGCATTCCTCTGCCTTAGAATTTTTTCAGGGAAGTATTTCAACTATAACTCAATCTAGTTGATCTCTACTGAAATCCTCAGTTCATAGGTTCTTTTCTTAAATGAGGTTTAATAGTTTCTCAGTGAAAGATGGAGATGTAAGTCTGTAGATAGGCTGAAGCTGCATGACATTTAAATATTCATATCTAAAGAATGACATCTATTTAATTTTAAAAGGAATTGATTTTTTAATTATTTCTGATATTTGCAAGTGTCTTCTGTGTAACAGGCAGATTTTAACTACTTTAAAATATATTAGTGCTCTAATTCCATTTGGAAGAAAATGTCCCTAGTAAAAATTAAAAAAAAAAAATGAAAGAAAATATCTGTACCAAAATGCTTTCTATTTTCAAAGCAAAACTTATCACGACCAAGAATTCTACTTTTGGAGACTATAGAATCACTTTGTGATAATAACACTCCAGCACAGGCTTACAAAAGGCAAATGGATGTAATGTAATAAAGACAAAGGACTTTTAAGAGGTGAAAGTCTTTTTTTTCAGAATTTCAAAATGTGTATCCCTCATAAATTTACATATGAAATCTAGTACTCAGGGTGGGGATGTGTGCAAGTAAGCCTTTGAGAAATTAAGAGTAGGGAAGTCTCCTGCCAAACCTGAAAAATGGAGCTTATTAAAAATTGGACCTATGATGTAGAACCTCAGTTCCTAGAATTGTGAGGGAAAACATGTGTTTGTTGTTGCTTTAAAACTAACAAATATGTGGACTAAATTCCTGAGTGAGAGAATTAGAGAGGAATGTTAATCCAGTAATAAAGCTCTTCAGGCTAAGGGGCACACTCAAAGATCTTTTAGGTCTATATTATCTGGATGGAATAGAAAAACACAGTTAGTATACAACTTTAATTCCAAATGTGAAAATAAATTAGTCTGTAGAAGGAAGCAGCCGTTTTTGAAAGTGATGTGTAACTGACGGAGACTTCAACTGAGTTCAGGCAAAGTAGTGGAGTTCAGTTGATTTCAGTCACTGCAATTCAGTTTGTGGAATTCAGAGGCAGCTTTTCCAAGCAGTGCAATTCAATGAGAAGTTGAGAGAAGACAGTTTGAATCAGACAGCTTAGAAAGGACTTTTCAGCCACAACAGCTGAGTTGAACCAGCGATCCAGAGTTTAAAAAGAGCTAGAAAGAGTGAGCTTATTCAGCAGTAAGCTTCTGAGATGACAGTCACATCTGGTGAAAAAAAAAAAAAAACTCAAAAACAAACAAACAAACAAACAAAAAACCAACAAACAAAAAACAAAACCAAAACAAACTAAAACCGTTTTACTAAAAGTGTTTCTGAGAGAAGAAATAAGGAATAGTCGTTTCTGCCTTTCCTTATACATATGCAAGATAAATTAATATATCCACATATTACTATTGTCATTTCATATAATGAAGTTTTGTCAATGACTGACAACATATGAAAACATGGCGCCTTAGACTACAGTGGAGGCAAGATAATTAATGTGGTGTTGTAATGACAGCATATCCATAAGAGGACAATCTGTTACTCATATGCTTACATTCTAGTTGATGATAAAAAGATAACCTACTTATTAGTCATCCATAAACAAAAATAGGGCATGCAATTAAGAATATTATTTAATGTGATGATGGTAAATTTTTTTACTATATTCCCTGCTTACCTCTTTGCTGGTCTTTATGTTTAATGTAATTATATACCCTGTTTCTACTTACAGAATGGAAGTTTGCTATAAAAAAAATATTCTGTGTTATAATGGCAGTACTCTCATAAATCACACTCTAACCTTATCTTGATTGAATCCAGAGTTTCTGTGGAGCTATTGACCAACAATCTGGACATTTGTGAATTCAATATATAGAATAACATGTTGAAATTCTCTAAATATATCCCAGCCATTAAGAAAAACATGTTTTCTATAAAATAAATATAAATATATAAATAGTTCAACATGAATATGATATACTTTTAAATTATGATATGAATTAGCTGATAACTCATATTTCAAATTAAAAACAAATATTTGCCTGGTGTCCCATATGCATTTTACTCATTTTACAAATAAATTCATTCACTTTCCTTATTGTTCCTTGAATATTATATCACTTAGTGAACAATTGTGAAATTTCCCAGTGAACTTGGTAGTGGGTCCATCTGTATGTGTAGCAGAGAATTGCCTTGTTGGGCTAAAACAGGGAGGAGAGGCCCTTGGTCCTGTGAAAGTTCAATGCCCCAGTATAGAGGAATGCCAGGGAGGGCAGGAAGGGGTCTGTAAGTAGAGGAACACCTTCATAAAATCAGGGGAGGGGGAGGTGATAGGGAGTTTCCAGAGAGGAAGCCGGGAAAGGGGTTAACATTTGAATTGTAAATAAAGAAAATATCAAATAAAAAATGATGAAATCATAAAAACTCACCTATGTTACAGTAGTTTTTATATGCTTCATGCCAAATTGAAATTACCACAACAAGCTGATCTGCTAGGGAGGGATAAATTTTAGAGTAAAAGTCATGATTCATACCTTCACTTTAGAAGGAAACATCATTAGGTACCCAAAAGGAAAATAATGATACCTTTAAATCCAGGGAATTTAGGATGAAAGTACTCAATATTAAAAATAATTTATGCTCCATTTGACACGTGTTGAGCTACATATATCTAACCATATTAAATAGTCCAATTCCTCAAAATGACAGGAATGACAGAAGCATTAAGCTATCAGAAATAGATTTATAAGTAGGTTTTCAGTACATAACATTGCATAAGATATTGTCTTTCACTTCTAAGCTGGCAGACTGTGCCCTGCTATTCAAAAGGACACATCATGAGCATATTGTATTATTCATTATGACATATAACAAGCATAAACTGCATGTTTCCAAAACATTTGCTAATAACAGAGTAGAGGGACACTATAGATCAATAATTTAAGTAATATGAGCAATTGGTTTGTTTATAAAACTTTTATTAGTATATTTTGTAAAAAGAAAACATAGATAACGAAGACTATCTGATGTATTTGAATTGCAAAAAAATTTCAATCAGAAAATATATTTGATGATAAACATTAATATAACAGATACCTTTGAGAAAAGAAGCTAATAATTGGAAAGGAAACCAGAGATATCAATAACAAATGTTCCTTTGCTCTACGTATGTCTCTGTCCTTTCTATGGCTATAAGGGGTGTCTGTGTAGGGGGTGGGTAGTAGAAGAATTTTCATCCAACAACATGGTTACTATGGCATGAGATCACATACAAAGAGCTACGTCTGTGTGATCCATCTGTAATGCAGACGTGCCCTACTCCTTTAACCCCTTTCACTGAAATACATAAATTTAAGATAAAATAAATTTGTAGATAGAAGCAGCCATGTTCGAAAGAGATGTCTAACCAAGTGGCTGACAAAGAAATGAGTGAAAGATTTGACAGAATGAATTAGTGAAAAGATTAGAATGAATGAGTTAGGGATAGGATATGACCACTTGCACAAGAACACACTGGAAAGAGAAGCTACTTAGTAGCATAGAGATAGAGTCATTCAGTTGTGAATCTGTGCAGTGCGTACAATATAGTGGTCCTGAGTTAGTTCATGTGTTCAAGTAGTTCAGTGCAAGTCAGAAAAGTATTTTAATCCATAGAATAAGAAGGTGCCAGATCCCTGGTCTAGAGAAGATCATATGCCCCAGTACAGGGGAATGCCAGGGCCGGCAGTGGGAGTGGGTGGGTTTGGGAGCAGGGTAGGGAGAGGGTATAGGGGACTTTCAGGATAGCATTTAAAATGTAAATGAAGAAACTATCTAATTAAAAAAAAAAGAAGAAGAAGGTGCCAGATAATTTGATCCAATTGCCAGAGTTAAGGCAATTGGATTTGAGGCAAAACAGAGAAATTGAGGGAGAATTTGAGAGGCTAGAATGATTCAGTTAGTTTGAAGTGAAGTTCAAGCTAGAACAGGTGAGTTAAACCAGCAGCCAGAATTCAGAAACAACTACAGAGGGTGAGCTTCTATTTAGCAGTAAGTTTCCAAGATAACAGTTACAACAGACAAATAAAAGATACTTTTACATGTGACTTTGTGTGTTTAATCTAAGTAGTCCTATAGGTGTGTTTACCTAAAATGTTCAGATGCAGTTTTCTGTGCTTCTATTTAATAATAAACACATTTACAAATGATAACCCCTGACTCTTATAAAAATCACCTTATATAAGGAGATAGACAATGATAAAACATAAAATTATTTAAAATACAATGAAGAGCACAAATATGTATGTATGTGATATTATATATTCTTTCACTACATAATTTAAAACACTGGCAAATAAAAAAATCAACATATAAACTTTTCAAATCAAAGAATTCTCACACATTGGGTAACCACCATGTGTTTCTGTAGATAATTTGGGGGATAAAATTATTTATAATTTTATAATAATTGTATAATTATTTATTTTATAAATAATCTTAATTTTACTATAAGTTTATATGTGTTATATATAAATTATATATAAATAGAATATGTAAAATGTATATAATTATTACTTTTTGCTTTTAACAATCTATAAACATGATGCACATTGACTTTTAGTGTATTTTTTTAGAGATCATAAGATAAAATTACATATCTTCCTTTCCTTTCCTCTGTCAAACCCCTTCTATATTATATACTTCTCATTCAAACCCTGGCTTATATATATATATATATATATAGAGAGAGAGAGAGAGAGAGATTACATATTATATATTATGAATATATAATATATATTTGTATACAATACATAACAAATATATGATATATATTTGTATGAATTATATATGTACATAATATATATTCTGAAGTATATAACTGCATACTCTTCAGGCTGATCCTTGAGTATTGGATAACCAATACTCCTCTAAATGCTTTGTAATTCCTCTGAACAGTAATAGGGTTAAGTGTATTAAGAATGCATATTGTAGGAGGTATCTTTTTTACCTTTCTCAAAGTGACAAAATCTGTATGTAATAACTCTAGATAAGCAATTCCTTGCACTAAATAATTCACCAAAGTTACTTTTATTTCTATTACATAACATAGTGTCAGATTTACATACCCAGAACTAAGAGGCAATATCTACACAATGATCAAGCCTGAATCATTCATGATAAGTGAATAAGTAGTCACAATAACTTTGATTTTCTTGTATTTCAGTTTCATCAGGTAAATGCAATGCTTTTCTGAAACTTTAATATTGAAGGGCTTTTTCAGATCTACACCTTGGCTTAAATAAGTCTCAAGGCATCTATGCTGTTGGTTTGAAGTTTTAGGCCTCTAGCAACTGTACTCTCTCAGCAAGCTTCTACTTAACCTGACTTTCCAGCTTGTGTCCCTAACCTATAGCTAGCTGTTTAACTCTCTGCTCCTCTTCCTGTTATTCTATTCCTGTCTGTGTGTGTCTCTTTCTCTATTTCCCCACTTCTGCTGTGTCCCTGCTGTGCTATACCTGCTGGAAGTTCTGCTCCCATACTTCCTACCCCAGCTATTGGCTGTCAGATTTTTATTAGAGCCAATCAGCAGAAAGATAATGTCTGGCCCATCTCTATTCATGTCTAAGGCACTGAGGGCTGCAGGACCATCATCTTTTGTGAAGGTGTGAAAGAACAAGCATTTAGAAGTAGAAAAGCCAGTGATGAAGTATCGACATGACAATACCAAAATCTTGCCAATACTTACCTTTTTATTGGTATAGAATTACTAATAAAAATTCAGAATACCCCTTCCAGTCAGCCCCAGCACTGGGTCACCTTGGGCACAGAGTTGGCAGACACGCCCTAGGTCCACAGAACACTATTCATGGGATCTTAGGACCTCTGGTGAGTGGAAGACAACTTCTGTTCCAATCCAATCATGCAGGACCTGAGACAGCATTAATTAGGGAAGCAGAGAACCCGGACCGTCCAGGGTCACAAGTCCCTTCTGGTCATCCCCAGCACCAGCTCACCTTGGGCGTGTGCCACAGACCACCAGGTCCCCTTTGTCTGTGTGGAACAGGTCTCTAATAGCGGGTGGGCAAAGTGTTGGGTGGAATGACAGACAGATGCACCCAGGAGAGGTTGTGTAGAATCTGAATGTAATTTGTCAAATTGAGCATCAAACTTTTTATACAAAAGAAAATAAGGAAGTTGGGTGACACACCAGCAAGGTACAAAGAGGTAACTGGATTCTTTCATAAAACAAAAGAATACAAACACAGAAGGTCTAACAGGAACCACCTGGGATAGAATTCATTGTTAACAACTGGGATCAACAAGAGCTCCACCTAAGATTTACTTAATCTTAGAAGCCAGGGTCAAGGGCTTCGTGCCCTTGCCATAGTTCCTATTTTAGTCTATTTTATAGTCTACCTTTCCCTTAGGCCATTGTAAATACGTGTGTATGGGTGTAACTCAGCTATCTATAGTTCTAAGTATCTATTCTTGTTCCTCTTTAAGACTCAAACTTCCTTCTTCCTAGATGATGGTAAATTCCTGTGTAGGGCAGTGACTTAGCTTTTATTCAAAGTGATAGTGTAATGCTAGAGGCAATTCTGAATGTCACTGAATAGGCAACATTCTTACTGAATTCCAAGCCCATGATCTGCTCAAGGACTTTGTAGGAGTGTTGGAACACTGGTGAAGGCTTAGCTATGTCAGAATTCAATCTTAAAAGGCACTTAGAATAGAATAGTACTAAAAGAGAGCATGTGGATCCATACACCAGACTAACAGGGGAATAGAATATTAATGTATGGGTTAGAGAGGACACCAGACTCCAGGAGGTGAGTTTCCCTGAAACTCTTTGCCTTGTGAGTAGCTTCCAAGCTTCTCGATCTGTCAAGCTGACGTGACCAGAGTGTGTGGCAGACGTGGAATTGGAGGACTCCCCCAAGGCACTCTCCATGAAATCTTAGGACCTCTGGTGAGTGGAACACAACTTCTGCCAAGAGGCAGGTTCAAATGCCAGACATCTGGGCACCTTCCCTGCAAGAGGAGAGCTTGCCTGCAGAGAGTGCTCTGACCACTGAAACTCAGGAGAGAGGTAGTCTCCCAGGTCTGATAATAGAGACTAACAGAATCACAAGAGGATCAAGGTCTAACCAGAGACAAATATAACAACTGACTCCAGAGATTACCAGATGGTGAGAGGCAAACATAAGAATCTAACTAACAGAAACCAAGACCACTCACCATCATTAGAACGCAGCACTCCCACCTCACCTAGTCCTGGGCACCCCAACACACCCAAAAAGCTAGACCTGGATTTAAAATCATATCTCATGATGATGGTAGAGGACATCAAGAAGGACTTTAAAAACTCACTTAAAGTAATACAGGAGAACACTGCTAAAGAGTTACAAGTCCTTAAAGAAAACACACACAAAAAAAAAAAAAAACCAAACAGGTAGAAGTCCTTAAAGAAAAACAGGAAAACACATCCAAACAGGTGATGGAAAGGAAAAAAAAAAAAAAAAAAACATAATAGACCTAAAAAGGGAAGTAGACACAATTAAAAAAAAAAATGAGGCAACGCTACAGATAGAAACACTTGGAAAGAAATCTGGAACCATAGATGCAAGCATCAGCAACAGAATACAAGAGATGGAAGAGAAAAATCTCAAGTGCAGAAGATTCCATAGAAAACATTGGCACAACAATCAAAGAAAATGCAAAATGCAAAATGATCCTAACTCAAAACATCCAGGAATTCCAGGACACAATGAGAAAAACAAACCTACTGATAATAGGAGTAGATGAGAATGAAGATTTTCAACTTAAAAGGCCAGCAAATATCTTCAACAAAATAATAGAAAAAAACTTCTCAAATTTAAAGAAAGAGATGCCCATGAACATACAAGAAGCCTACAGAACTCCAAATAGACTGGACCAGAAAAGAAATTCCTCCAGACACATAATAATCAGAAAAACGAATGCACTAAATAAAGAGAGAATAGTAAAAGCAGTAAGGGAAAATGGTCAAGTAATATATAATGGTAGGCCTATCAGAATTACACCAGAATTTTCACCAGAGACTATGAAAGCCAGAAGAGCCTGGACAGATGTTATACAGACACTAAGAGAACACAATGACAGCCCAGGCTACAATACCCAGCCAAACTCTCAATAACCATAGATGGAGAAACCAACGTATTCCATGACAATACCAAATTCACACATTATCTTTCCACTAATCCAGCCCTTCAAAGGATAATAACAGAAAAAAAAGTACAAGGACTGAAATCATGTCCTAGAAAAAACAAGAAAGTAATCCTTCAACAAACGAAAAAGAAGACAGCCACAAGAACAGAATGTCAACTCTAACAACAAAAATAATAGGAAGCAACAATTACTTTTCCTTAATATCTCTTAATATCAATGGCCTCAATTCCCCAACAAAAAGACATAGACTAACAGACTGGCTACGCAAACAGGACCCAACATTTTGCTCCTTACAGGAAACCCATCTCAGGGAAAAAGACAGACACTACCTCAGAGTGAAAGCCTGGAAAACAATTTTCCAAGCAAATGGTCTGAAGAAACAAGCTGGCGTAGCCATTCTAATATCTAAGAAAAGTGTCTTCCAACCCAAAGTTATCAAAAAAGACAAGGAAGGAAACTTCATACTCATCAAAGGTAAAATCCTCCAAGAGGAACGCTCATGTCTCAATATCTATGCTCCAAATGCAAGGGCAGACACATTCATTGAAGAAACTCAAAGCTCAAAGCACACATTGCACCTCACACAATAATAGTGGGAGACTTCAACACACCACTTTCATCAATGGACAGATCATGGAAACAGAAAATAAACAGGGCACAGTAAAACTAACAGAAGTTATGAAACAAATGGATTTAACAGATATCTACAGAACATTTTATCCTAAAACAAAAGGATATACCTTCTTCTCAGCACCTCAGGGTACCTTCTCCAAAATTGACCATATAATTGGTCACAAAATAGGCCTCAACAGATACAAAAATATTGAAATTTTCCCATGCATCCTATGAGATCACCATGGACTAAAGCTGATCTTCAATAACAACATAAATAATAGAAAGCCAACATTCATGTGGAAAGTGAACAACACTCTTCTCAATGATACCTTGGTCAAGAAGGAATAAAGAAAGAAATTAAAGACTTTTTAGAGATTAATGAAAATGAAGACACAACATACCCAAACTTATGGAACACAAGGAAAGCATATGTAAGTGGGAAACTCATAGCTCTGAGTGCCTCCAAAAAGAAACTAGAGAGAACATACACTAGCAACTTGACAACACACCTAAAATCTCTAGAACAAAAGGAAGCAAATTCACCCAAGAGGAGTAGATGGCAGGAAATAATCAAACTCAGGGGCAAAATCAACCAAGTGGGAAACAAGAAGAACTATTCAAAGAATCAAACAAATGAGGAGCTGGTTCTTTGACAAAATCAACAAGATAGATAAAGCCTTACCCAGACTCACTAGAGGGCACAGGGACAGCATCTTAATTAACAAAATCAGAAATGAAAAGGGAGACATAACAACAGATCCTGAAGAAATCCAAAACACCATCAGATACTTCTACATAAATACTCAACAAAACTGGAAAACCTGGACAAAAATGACAAGTTTCTAGACAGATACCAGGTACCAAAGTTAAATCAGGATCAAGTTAATGATCTAAACAGTCCCATATCCCCTAAAGAAATAGAAGCAGTCATTAATAGTCTCCCAACCAAAAAAAAAAAAAAAAAAAAAAAAAAAAAAAGCCCAGGACCCGATGGGTGTAGTGCAGAGTCCTATCAGACCTTCAAAGAAGATCTAATCCCAGTTCTTCACAAATTATTCCACAAAATAGAAACAGAAGGCACTCTACCCAATTCATTCTATGAAGCCACAATTACTCTGATTCCTAAACCACAGAAAGATCCAACAAAGATAGAGACTTTCAGATCAATTTCCCTTATGAATATCGATGCAAAAATACTCAATAAAATTCTCCCTAACCGTATCCAAGAACACATTAAAACAATCATCCATTCTGACCAAGTAGGTTTTATTCCAGGGATGCAGGGATGGTTTAATATATGGAAATCCATCAACATAATCCATTATATAAAAAAAAAAACTTAAAGACAAAAACCACATGAACATCTCGTTAGACACAGAGAAAGCATTTGACAAAATCCAACACCCATTCATGATAAAAGTCTTGAAAAGATCAGGAATTCAAGGCCCATACCTAACCATGATAGAAGCAATCAACTGCAAACCAGTAGCCAACATCAAAGTAAATGGTGAGAAGCTGGAAGCAATCCCACTAAAATCAGGGACTAGACAAGGTTGCCCACTTTCTCCCTACCTAGTCAACATTGTACTTGAAGTCCTAGCCAGTGCAATTCGACAAAAAAGGAGATCAAGGCGATACAAATTGGAAAGGAAAAAGTCAAAATATCACTTTTTGCAGATGATATGATCATATATATAAGTGACCCTAAAAATTTCACCAGAGAACTCCTAAACCTGATAAACAGTTTCGGTGAAGTGGCTAGATATAAAATTAACTCAATCAAGTCAATGGCCTTTCTCTACACAAAGGATAAACAGGCTGAGAAGGAAATTAGGGAAACAAAACCCTTCTTAATAGTCACAAATATTATAAAATACCTTGGCGTGACTCTAACTAAGGAAGTGCAAGATCTGTATGAAAAGAACTTCAAGTCTCTGAAGAAAGAAATTAAAGAAGATCTCAGAAGATTGAAAGAACTCCCATGCTCATGGATTGGCAGGATCAATATAGTAAAAATGGTTATCTTGCCAAAAGCAATCTACAGATTCAATGTAATCCCCATCAAAATTCCAACTCAATTCTTCAATGAATTAGAAAGAGCAATCTGCAAATTCATCTGGAATAACAAAAAACCTAGGATATTAAAACCTCTTCTCAAGGATAAAAGAATCTCTGGTGCAATCACCATGCCTGACCTAAAGCTGTACTACAGAGCAATTGTGATAAAAACTGCATCGTACTGGTATAGTGACAGACAAGTAGACCAATGAAATAGAATTGAAGACCCAGAAATGAACCCACATACCTATGGTCACTTGATCTTTGACAATGGAGCTAAGACTATCCAGTGGGAAAAAAGACAGCATTTTCAACAAATGGTTCTGGCACAACTGGCGGTTATCATGTAGAAGAATGGGAATTGATCCATTCCTATCTCCGTGTACTAAGGTCAAATCTAAGGGGATCAAGGAACTCCACATAAAACCAGAGATAGTGAAACTTATAGAGAAGAAAGTGGGGGAAAGCCTCAAAGATATGGGCACAGGGGAAAAATTCCTGAATAAACAGCAATGGCTTGTGCTGTAAGATCTAGAATGGACAAATGGGACCTCATAAAATTGCAAAGCTTTTGTAAGGCAATGGACACCTTCAATAAGACAAAAAGGCCACCAACAGACTGGGAAAGGATCTTTACCTATCCTAAATCTGATAGGGGATAAATATCTAATATATATAAAGAACTGAAGAAGGTGGATCCAGAAAAACAGATAACCCCATTAAAAATGAGGCTCAGAGCTAAACAAAGAATTCTCACCTGAGGAATACTGAATGGCTGAGAAGCACCTGAAAAAATGTTCAGCATCCTTAATTATCAGGGAAATTCAAATCAAAAGAGCCCTGAGATTCCATCTCACAATAGTCAGAATGGCTAAGATCAAGAATTCAGGTGACAGCAGATGCTGGCGAGGATGTGGAGAAAGAGGAACACTTCTCCATTGCTGGTGGGATTGCAAGATTGTACAACCACTCTGGAAATCAATCTGGAGGTTCCTCCGAAAATTGGACATAGTACTACAGGAGGATTCCACAATACCTCTCCTGGGCATATATGCAGAAGATGTTCTAACTGGTAAGAAAGACACATGCTCCACTATGTTCATAGCGGCCTTATTTATAATAGCCAGAAGCTAGAAAGAACCCAGATGCCCCTCAACAGAGGAATGAATACAGAAAATCTGGTACATTTACACAATGGAGTATTACTAAGTTATTAAAAAAATGAATTTATGAAATTCCTAGGCAAATGGATTGACCTGGAGTTCATCATCCTGAGTGAGTTAACCCAATCACAAAAGAACTCACATGATATGTACTCACTGATAAGATTATAGTAGCCCAGAAACTTAGAATACCAAAGATACAAGATACAAAAGACATGAAACTCAAGAAGAACAAAGACCAAAGTGTGGACACTTTGCCCCTTAGAATTGGGAACAAAACACCAGTGGAAGGAGTTACAGAGACAAAGTTTGGAGCTTAGACAAAAGAATGGACCATCTAGAGAACACCATATCCAAGGATCCATCCCATAATTAACTGACAAATGCAGACACCATTGCCTACACTAGCAAGATTTTGCTGAAATGACCCTGATATAGCTGTCCATTGTGAGGCTAGGCTGGGGTCTAGCAAACACAGAAGTGGATGCTCACAGTCAGCTATTGGATGGATCACAGGGCCCCCAATGGAGGAGCTAGAGAAAGTATCCAAGGAGCTATAGGGATAGTCAACCCTATAGGTAGAACAACATTATGAACTAACCACTACCCCCTGTAGCTCGTGTCTCTAGCTGTATATGTATCAGAAGATGGCCTAGCTGGCCATCAGTGGAAAGAGAGGCCCATTTTCATGCATACTTTATATGCCTCAGGACAGGGGAATGACAGTGCCAAGAAGTGGGTGTGGGTGTGTAGGGGAGTGGGGGCAGGGCAGAGGATATGGGGGACTTTTGGGATAGCATTGGAAATGTAAATGAGGAAAATACCTAATAATAAAAATTTAAAAAAAGAATTTTGTAAGAAAAAAAAAACTTTAGAGCTTAACCAGTGTTCTGAAGATTAAAAATTATGTGAAGGATGTAGCTTGAGGGAGGGCTATTGGGTAAGAAACCCTGATGACCTAGAAGACCCAAATTCTGTTCCCAGTAAGATAACTGCCAATAATTCTAATCCTGGGTGATCCTTAGATGCTTTTCCAGTGTCGATGGCAGCCACCTACATACGGTGGTCACACAGACATGTTGGGAACAAACTCAGATTCTCTGCTGCTGTAATAAAACATTGGCCAGATCAACTGAGGAGTAAATGTGTTTCTTTAATAGTATAGGTTAAATTACATCATCAAGGGAAACTAAGGTTAGAACTCAAGGTAGGAACCTGGAGCACAAACTGAAGAAGATACCACAGACCAATATTCTTTACTATCTTGTCTACTCTGGTTCATGCCACAATTTAATGACCAAGTTCCCTTTAAAAACCAAATTTATTAACTACGGTTTCTTGTAAAATGCAGAGCAAATCACATATTTCTTTATTTTAGAAAGGAAAGATCATAATACATATATACATACAAACATAATTTATCTATGCTTAAGAGAATCAAACTCCAACATCTGACCTCAACAGCTGTCACGTTTCACTCATGCATAATCTGCTCAGCTCCAAAAGCTTTGAGGAAATATACTTCTTTGGCTCTGTCACCCAAAATACACAGCAGCTGATGGAAACAGATATAGAGACTCATAACCAAACATCAGGCAGAGCTCAGGACATCTTGTAGAAGAGTTGAAGGAAGGACTAAGAGAGCCAGTGCGGTCAAGGACGACAAAAGAAGACCTAGAGCGAATTAACCTGGACCCACAGGAGCTTACAATGACTGAATCCCCAACCAAAAAGAATGCATATCCTGGACTTTGGCACCTATACATAAATAATGGATATATAATTTGGTCTTCATGAAGTTCCCATAACAATTGGAATGTGGGTTGCATGTCTCTGAATCCCTTTCCCCTAGCTAGGTTGCTTTGTTTGGCCTCATTGTGAGACAATGGGCCTAGCACTTCTGTGACTTGAGTAGGTTGGTACCCACTGAGGGCCTCCTTGTAATCTTTAGAAAAGGGAAGGGGAAATGAGGGGAAGTCTTTGTGTTGAATAGTTTTATTTCAACTTGACAAAAGCTAGAGTTATCTGAAGGGAGGGAATATCAATTGAAAAGTGCCTCCACAAAAATCCAGCTTTACAGCATTTTATTAAATAGTTATTGATGTGGGAGGACCCAGACCACTGTGGGTGGTGCCAAAACTGGGCAGGATTTCTGGATTCTATAAGAATGCAGGCTGAAGAAGCCACTGGAATGAAGACAGTAAGAAGTACCCGTTGATTTATTTGCATCAGCCCCTGCTATCAGGTTCCTGTTCTGTGTGAGTTCCTGCCCTTGCTGCATTTTATGATTAACTGTTATATGCAACTCTAAGCAAAATAAATTCTTTCCTTACCAAGTTGCTTTTGGTCATAGTATTTCTTCAAAACAATATTAACCCTAATTAAGACAGCCTTGGCCGGTGCCCCAGCTCCTGCTAATGCTATGCACTGTAGCCATGATGGAATTTTTATTCAAATTTCCAGATTCTAAGGGCTTTATTTAACAAACTTTTCACAAAGATTCATATTTCTTTTATCACAAGAAGTTACTGGAAGCAATTCCTTAATTTCCCCTTTTTCCTTTGTTTTTTAAATAATATAATCTACCTCAAAATTATTCACACTAAGGTCAAATCACCAAAATAACACATGCATGTATTTTATTTCACAAACACAGTTTCTCTGAGATTAAACAATAACAGACTTTATGTCAAATCATTTCAAGATCATATCCTTGCTTCCATCATGACATGACATCATGATTCAATGGCATACCATTATGAAGAAATACTACATAAAATACAAATTTACCAAGAGAATTCTAGTATATAGTTCCAGGGGGATAGTAATATGCAAAGCCCCTGTCTTTTCTAGATGATGACAGATGATTTGTGGTGGGTGAGATTTACTGTTGGCCTTAACTTAAAGACATTTCTTCTTTTCTACGTCTTACATGAAAAGTAACACCAACATTGAAATGAGTGTCAGAATAAGCAGGCAACAGATACATTACAAGAGCAGCACATGTGTTTAACAGAGATCTTAATTCAATTGCAGGCACTTGCAGCTCAGCGGTGTTCCCTCTCGATTGAGCATCTCAAGGACACGATTATCTAATTAGGGAGTGACATCCCTGGTTTTCAGCTTGGCATTAGCAGGAACTGTTGAATATCTATGATTGAAAATAATTTCAAGTGTGTGGGAATGATTGCTGAGTCATACTGTGTGGTGGCTGTCACCAAGTTACCACACATTGAGGATTAGTTTATACTTTGTCTCTAATCAAATTATCTACATGGGGAATAGGCACATTGATAAGATTAATATTATCATGGGAGAAATTCTGATATACAAATTCGAATGCAACTTTTTCTAATAATGACATAAAATGCTGGGCCTGGTTTTTTTTAACATGATAGGTATGTCAGAATGATTTCAAATGAAGCTAATTTAAGCCAGTTGTTTCCTTTATGTTTTAACATATTGTAATGTAAACAATGAATTTGATCAAATTTACCACCTGTCCTCTTTCTTCTGACTCTTCTAATGCCCTTCCACTAATTCTCTCTTACAACTCTGTATACATATCTTAACCTAAAGAGTTCATATTTCCACTCATAGATTAGGAGACTTTGACAGGTTTTCCTGATGGTTGGTAGATCTCTCATCTTCTGATAGATGGTTGATACCTACTGATGATCTTATCTGAATTTTGTTTTCCAGGAAACACCATCTCCTTAAGAAGAGCACTTCTTCATGCTTTGTTTCCAATAGTAAGTTGCATCATAGCAGAAAGTCAAAATTGTAATGGGATATTTGTATTCAAAGGAACTTTTTTCAAAAACATGTTTGGGTTTAATTATTTCTGTGTATTATATGCATATTGAGTTCTCATATGGCAATAGAATCAATGAATGAACCTTTAATCCTGTGATAAGTCTATTACTCTAAATTGTTTCATAGAGTTTATTAATGTTTAGTGCATTTATTATGGTTTGAACATCACTTGAAGAACCCATTGTGGGTATCAGCAGCTGCTTGTATGTTAAATAAAAAACGATGCCTTGAGGATGACTCTAATATTGCCTTTTTTTGTTCCGTTGGTCTTACCTCATACACTAGAATTGATTTTCACTGTTGTTGTTGTTGTTGTTGCTGATGTTGATGTTGATGTTGATGTTGATGCTGCTGCTGCTGCTGCTGCTGCTGCTGCTGATTCCTTCACAGCTAGCAGAACTAGTGCTTCGAAACAATTATTACAGACACAGAACCAGTAACTCTCCAGTAACCCTCTGGTCTCCTGGCACCATATTAGGACTATTGAGGCACCATGATTTGTAGACTAATATTTGCTGATTGGAGCTCCCTAGACTTCAAAGAAGCTATGTTCTCAAAGACTAAATGACCATTATGGGCTGAACTTCTCAGGTGTCATTGAGTTGTTTATAATTGTAAACCTGACATAAAAATTCTGAGACACACAGTTCACATACACACTCACATACACACACACACAAATATAAATATATATTCATTCTCTTGCTAATAGGATGTTCTTGGATATGATTTCATGCCTCCTGTAATAAATTTTGTTTATAGGACATATTTATTCTTGTTGGATATCAGAGCATAGTTATAGAGCCTAATCTGGCCAGTGTACACTGAGTCTAGATATAGCCTTTTGCCTTCCTTTCATGCTTTCCCAGATACAATTGTTACTGCATGCCAAGCAATGGTGTTTAAAATGATTCTGTCTTGAGAAAGTTTGAGGAAAGGGCTGCTCTGTTAACATTTAGTATGTGCTTACTAGAATTTAATTACAAGTATTTCTGGTCATGATTTTCTTACCATGTTTTATGATCATGTTTTTCTGAACTCAAACAACCTTCCTTGGACCATTGCTTTCTCTGTTACATTCACATATAAAAGTACACTGAAAGTGAAGCCAGATTGTCTATAGCATTAGACTGTAGTGTGCCCCATTCTTTCAGATTCTTAGATTTCAGGTCAGATGAAAACTTGACAAATATCTATATAAACATACAAATTTATGCTGCAATAGAATGCTATTTTCAATGTAATATACATTCCTCAGAGACTAGACTTGATTATATGATCTGATACACTTGATATGGTATAAATCTCGAACTAGTTCGAGAACTTGAGTCTCACATATGTGAGAATATGGACGAATGACTAGAGCATAATTACAGGCTTCAACATCCTTCTACTGCTCTTTCAAATAGATAAACTTTATCTTACAACTTCAGGTTGGGCTTCAATTAATATTTACTTTCAGCAGATATTCATGTTTATACTATTAAAGACACAGATTAAGTTAGCCATTGTTATTATAAAATATACACTAGACATTTTAATTCTTTAATTATTTTCAAAGTTTAATGAGTGTTCCTTCCTTACCTGTTTTTAAGTTTCTTATAACTTCAAGGAGATATTATTCACTTCATGTCACCAATGGGAAGCCATGATAATTAGAGAAGTACAATAACTTGATATAATTTTTGCTGGAATTTTCAGCATGGATAGGATCTTCATACATGTTTTTCTGACTCATTTTTACATTTTTTGTTATTAATTATTCTGCGAGATAACCAATTAGATTTTACAGCCAAATGGCACACCTGGTTCCAAATTAACATCTGATCATGAAATGAGAATTGCATGGTAATGTGTAATAGCAATTAAGAGTTATTTAGACTAAGAAGAGCCTAGGATGAGCAACTGTAACTTAGAGTATGCTGTCACAAAAGAGTTTAACTGCTATGAAAAAGAATGCAGATTCTAGAACTGCGTTACATAAGTATAAAATCCAACTATTGTCTCTTAATGGAAAAGATTTTGTAACCATTTTCATACTATGATTAGTTTGAGCCAGAAAAGGTAAGATTTTTTTCATTTAATCTTTGGACTATATGACATTAATGGTCTATGAAGAAAAAAAAATCATCAAATTGCCTTCAGATTAATGTCCCTGAATTTGTACTATTTTCTTTCTTTATTATTGTTTTTGGACATTTTCACCTTGAACTGTTTTTCTTTGATAAGTTTTGTCTCACCAGTGATCACTGCGAGTCAGATCCAGAGCACAAGTGGAGTTAGGACATCCCAAGAGTTTTCTACAAAAATATAGTTAAAATTGGTGAATATTTTATTTGCTGATTTTAGTTAGATTAGTTAAGATTTTCATCTTATGATGAAAGTAATCTAGTAATAATAATTAAATAGCACTAGTAGCATGAGAATGTAGCTCAGTGATATAGTACTTGGCCAACATGTATGAAAAATGTAAAATTTTTCCTATTTGAAAAACCCATATTTTATGAATTTTAAATATTCCTGAATCACCTGTATTTGAACATGGTGATAGAAGCAAATACAATTCAGTGTTACTTATATGACATAGCACCTTCTGGTTCAAAGACTATGACAAGAAAAAGGAAAAAATTGGGGGCATTTGATATTTTGTTCAGTATTAAAACTTAGATACACTCCTGGTAAGCTGTGTGTGTGTGTAATGAGAGAACAAAATTGCAATATCCCAGTTGGATAATAAGGGAAGCAATCATATCATCTGTTGCAAATGGTGACATAAATAAAGACAGGCATGCTTTCATTTTGTATCACAAGATGGGTCACAAACAATCTGAAATGGGATTGGATGCCCTTGTCTGGTACGCATGAAGAAAGTGACAGTGTACTGACATACATAACATAAATAAATAAATCTTTAAAAAACAACAAAACCCAATACATTTGGATGCATACACAGCCAAATAATTGATTCAAAGATCATGATGATACTATTTAAAAACTGACTTCAAGAATTCAATCCAAGGACAAATTGAGCAAAGTATACATCCATAGCCAACTTCATTATTTTTAATTTTTTAACATGTAACCATGTAAGAATATGTTAGACTATGTAGATATGTACATGTAAGTATATGTGTATTGAGGCTAGAATGTTTGGATCTCCCTGGAGCTACAGGTTATTGTGAGAGACCTGATATGCATGTAGGCAGTGGTGATTACTCTTAATATCCATGAGCCATTTCTTCAGACCCTAAACATAGATAATTTATTCAATAAAACTGGAGCAGAAATTTTAAAAAGATAAAAAAAAAAAGAACTGAACACTCCCAACAGCAATAATTTAGACTCTCAAACAGAAATGACCAGAGAAATCCAAAAACACTTTAGTTGATATTTTAACAACACAAGAATCAATGATGAACGTGAAAAACTTCTAGACTAGGGCAGTGAAATGAAAGACACACCAAAACAACATCAGATCTTTATAATCAATTTTATAAGTCAATGGAAACTGGAAATATGCAATTGTAGGTGTAAACAGATAAACTAGTCTCCTACTAAGCTACACATTTCAGATAAAGAAGTCTACTTCTCTAAGATCCTCACAACTTTTATACCCACTCAACTTAATATTGTCCTTCCAACAACCTCTTTCAGTCTCAAAAAGGATAGGGAGAAAGAAACAAAAGTACCTCAAAAACTCTATAAACATCAAAAAAAAAAAAAAAAAAAAAAAAGAGAGAGAGAAAGAAAAAAAAAGAGAAAAGAAACAGACAAAAAAGCAATAGGACAAAAAATTTTTAAAGCCTAATCAAACAAAAGTCAACAAATATAATTATAAACACACACACACACAAACACACACAACACACACCTCTTGAAACTGTGAATAATTTTAATTCCTTTACTTCATTTTCAAGTAGGGTTTCCAAACTAAAAATCAGCATGGAAACTTCAGTAATTGTAACACCATTGTATATAACAGAAAAGTTCCAAATACTATATTCTTCAGATAATGTTGCACATAAGCTAGTAAAATTTAATGTAAAGTTTATGACATTTAGCCACAAACCTTAACAAATTATGGTAAAAATGAAATTGTACTTCATATCTTACTTGTTAATAAAGCAGTGGAACAACAATATGAACTACCCAGTAACCCCAGAGGTTGTGTCTCTAGCTGCATATGTAGCAGAAGATGGCCTAGTTGGCCATCACTGGGAAGAGAGGACCCTTGGTCTTGCAAACTTTAAATGTCCCAGTACAGGGGAATGCCAGGGCCAGGAAGCCGGAGTGGGTGGTAGGGGAGCAGGGCAGAGGGAGGGTATAGGGAACTTTCGAGATAGCATTTAAAATGTATATAAAGAAAATATCTAATTAAAATAAATTTTAAAAAGTGAATAAACTCAGGTCATGGAAGAACAAAAAAGAAAGAAAGAAAGAAAGAAAGAAAGAAAGAAAGAAAGAAAGAAAGAAGAATTACTCATAAGAATCCATAGAATTGCAGAAGCTCCTTTGATATGCAGAGATTAAGCAGCCCATTTTGCATTAAGAATGTATACATGGAAAATTAAAAGTATCAGTTGAAGATTGTTATTGTGAATTGATGGTAATAATCCAACTTTTAGAACCTCTGAGATAGCTATGATCCCTAAGAATAAATGTTTATACCATCAAATTCTTACCTAAAAATGCAAATGGACTGATCACAAGAGAAAACAAACAAAAACTTAAATAATGTTCCTAAACGTTTTAGTTAATAAAGGTAAGCCAGACCCAGTATAGTAAACGGAATGAATTATTAAAGGAAAAATTAATGGACTGAGGATTAAAATGCATAGATGCAAAAATGTTTCATTTAAAACAAAATCAATAGTAATAAAGCTGAGCCAAATTGACCCAAGGAAAGAAAGATGACTCAAATTAATAAAATTAAAAATTAAAAATAGGGAATTATAATAGACTGTAGTAAACCCTATAGTATATTTGGAAAAAAATCTGAAAACTTATATTTCAAGAATAGAGAACATCTAGAAGAAATGGATAATTTCTAAAATAGTATTTGCTACCAAAATTAAATTCAAAAGTTAAATATAGCCGAGAGAGATAACAAAATTGAAACTGTATGTTAAATTCCATCAGACACAAAACTCCAGAATCAGACAGATTCAATGATGATTATATCAGACATTTAACAGCTCACGCCTATACATTTAACGCTATTTCACAGTAGAGAAAGGGATACAGGACTCCCAGCTGAGTGTGAATTGCCAACATTTATTTGATTCCAAAGCCAGATGTACACCAACACAAAAGAAAACTATTGATCAATTTCCCTACTGAACAAAAATATAAAATTTATCAAAAAGTATTGAAAATGAAATTGAAAAATCATTAATAGTATACAACAGAACCACATTGATTTCATCCTGGGGATGAATGCATGGCTGCCATAAAGGCCAATCAACAAAAGCCAACTGGAACCAGTACACACCAGATCCTGATTCCTGTCCCTGTTGAAGCCAGTAAACAGAAATATGAGTCTCATAAGTTTTACCTTATTCTGAGAGCTGGCAATATGAGAAGACAGTGAACTAAACATTTAAAATTTACCTTTTATCTGACGTCCAGGTAGTCAATTATATATAGTAAAGAGTTTCAAAGCAGGTAAACATTCCGGCATTCATATTTCCCATACTAGTCAGTCATATAGCCACATTTTTGAGACATATAATGTAAGTTTATGTGTGTGTATGTGTGTGTGTGTTTCCTACTATTATATTCCCCAATTTTGTGATTATTTAAGCTGACACTTCTAGAAATTTTGAAAATAGTAACTTTCTACTTATTTCAAACTTGTGTTTCCCCAGGATTGTGTAGGTTGAGGAAAGGTCACCACAAACAAATAATATTTAATAATTCTAATGTTCCAAGAGATTAATAACATGCATATGCAAATTACTTTAACAAATATCCTTATAATAGATATCAAAGCCTTCATTTTTTGCCTCTTGTCTATTACAATGACCATATAAGTCAGTACAAAGATAGAAGCATATGGTCTTATCAACACAGAAAGGAAGTACCTTGAAATACTAAACACCTATGAAGGAATTTTAATCCAGTAACATGGATACTCTGGCTAGAATACAAATATACAATTTAGAGGCAGATAAAGTGATGGATGAATCAAAAAAGATTTGACAGAATGAGTCAGAGATGGGATATGACCAACTATCCTGAGGGCACATAGGAAAGAGAGACTACTTAATCTGCACAGGGTGAATTAGTTATGTACAGTAGTTGAGTTCAGAACAGTGGATTTGAGTCAATCAGTTGGAAGTCAAGGCAGTGAGTACAGAAGAGTAGAGTTGACTTCTATCAGGAATTTATGAAGTTCAATGCACAGCATCAGAGGCAGGTAAAGCAAGAAAATAAGAAGGATCTAAAGATTAGCTGAAATTTCCAGAGTTAGTTTGAGGCCAAACAGGGCAATTCAGTTAGAAGGTAAGGGGAGCCAGATTGAAGAGGAGTTTGAGCCTGAAGAGCTGGTTAGAAATAGCCTGGTAGAGTTCAGAAAGAAATAGAAAGGGGGAGCTTAGTTAGCAGTAAGTTTCAGAGGCTGAAATCATTTTAGGCAGATTAGATTATATTGAGGCAAAACAAAACAAAACAAAACAAAACAAAACAAAACAAAACAAAAATCTTGGCCTAAATCTAGATTAGCAGACAGAGAAAGTGAGTCTCTAAGAGGTCAACTATATCAGGCATATAAAAGTTACTTTTATAAATACCTTTTATAATAAAACACCCGAGGGAATGTGTAATTAATGTCACTTTTATATCAAAAGAGTAAGCACTATGACCAACCTGTAACCAATATGGTAATAAAATTAGAAAATTGCAATCATTTACCACCCCCAAAATAAAAAGGTGTGGGATGTTAACATTTCTACTCAATAAGAGTCTTGAAAATTAGCTACTGTACTAAAACAAATGAAAGATATTTAAGAGATGAAATACAATATTGAGTTGTTATTCCTATTACTATACAAAAAAACAAACAAACAAACAAACAAACAAACAAAAAACTCCCAAAAGACTGCTTCAGAAAACTCTCATTTGATACTTTCTCTATTAATGTAGTAAGGTACAAACAAAATAAATATAAAGAGTGAACTTTTTTATTTATTAATATTTGGTTTTATCCCAGGTCTCTAGACTATCTAGTTTCTGGTTCTTGGTCACCCAAGTGAAGTAGGTGTTAAGTCAAATCAAACATTGTTTGGTTATTCCTATAAGTTTTGTGTCATCGTTGCCATATCATATTTTGCAGGTAGGACACCATTGTAGATCAAAGGCTTTACAATTGGGTTGGTGTTTGTATTTCTCTTTTGGAAGTATACAGGGTACTGTCCCATACCAAAGAGAATAGAATGTAGGGATGTAGGCATAAACACTATTTTTTGGTGTTCAATAAATTGGGTAGGCATGGTCTTCAGAGCTGCCAGTTTGTGAATAACAATCTATTCTCTTGACTACAGGCTGGGTTGTTAGGGGATTTTCACTAGACCCTTTGGTACATATATCAATTGGATTTGACCCAGTCCTGGGACTTGAAGATTCATTTGGTAGCAAGAGATGGACAGTTGGGACACCATGACACACATTAATTTGAGAGTTCATTAGAATTGTCTTCATATATTTCAGGATGATTCCTAAGGAACTAGGTTGAAACCTATCATCCCTCAAAAGTCCTTCAATTCTAGATGTATTCCTCCACATTGCTCTTCTCTCCCACTGCAACTCTTCTTTCCCAGTCCCTCTTCCCTTCTCAATGTCCTATAAAATTTGCTCTATTCCTCCTTCCAGGGATACCTGTGTAACCCACTGCCCCACCTGTTCTAACCTAACCTCTCTAGGTTTATGGATTGTAGCATGGTTATCATTTATTTAAGGGCCAAAATTCACATATAAGTGGATATGTAAAATATTTATTTTTCTTGATATGGGTTACCTCATTCAGGATTATTTTTCCTAGCTCCACCAGTTTTCCTGCAATTTTATATAAAAGTAGTGATGAGTGATTCCTAATGGTATTCTGATATACTCATAGATCTGTACCTTAATCAGCCAACATCAGAAAAACTTCCCCCTGTAAGAAATTAGACCCTTTAAATATAAGTTTATTTCCATTAATAGGTGACACTTAATAATTACATAATCCACATTTAAATATATCATTTTTTTAAAAATCCTGAGTTTATTGATAAACAGTTCATATGAGTTAGTTTTATTAATGAGCACTTTTAAAATTATCTTAAATGTTCTAAAGTGATCACTCTATTTCTACTGTTCTTTACTTAAGCCATGTGTGACTACTTTGTGGATGTATATAAAGCCAGTTTTATAAAATGATGTTCACATGTGATGATCCATGTGTATGATTTTATAACTTTTGCACATTCAGATATACACCTTTAACTTACATTGTATTGCTTTGTGGAAAATATTTTATTATTTGTACCATGTGTGCAAGTCACTTTTGGACTTTAGTAGAGAAAACAAAGAACAAAAAAAATCTTGATATGTAACTATTTCATTTTATTTATTTATTTTCTCCCACTCTGTTCAAATTTTAAAGTGTCAAACTTGAAAAGTAAGAGAAGATAAACACTTATCTTGTATCTTCACAGTTGCCCTGATAGGAACCCATTTCCGTCTAATTGCAGACACAGCCAACCTCCTAAAATGGGCTCCATGAATCACTTCTACTGCTGAGCATTCCCAGGGTCACAGCAAACAGAATCACTACATTTTCATCCTTTAAAACACAGATGTCTACTGTAATCTCAAAAAGGGGTTAGAAAACAAATCGCTGGCTATTTAACTGTCACCTTGGCTTCTATGCTATTCTCCAAGAGAATAATTTTCTATTATTTTGCAATGTGTCTTGCTCCCTAGAAATAAAGTTTTCCATGAGATGTGAACCTCTTCCGGAAAGAGTTTAGATTTGTGTGGAAGGGAGTTATATAAGAAGTGAATGTGACAGAGGTTCAAAAAGAACTGTTAATCCATTCTGTATGTCCCTTATGTTTTTATTTTAACTTTGTTTCTTATGAAATATTTTAAGGGAAAACACAGCACAGCAGAGATAAAACACTTGATTCCCACCTCTATCAGATTTTGTATTTTATATTTTCAAAATGCACTTACTTTCAGTGAACCAGTAAAATAAGTAAGAACTTCTCTAATCCATTCTTGTGTCGTTGCTGATCATGCTTTACAGAAGCCTAGATGCTCCTTGGAAGTGATCCCCTGTCAAAGCAGCCATGTTGGTGGATACTTAAACTACAATATAGAGGAATTTTAAGCCAGCAACATGAGTGTTCTGACAAAGGCTCATGTCCAAAGAGCTTCCAGGTGTGTGTAATCTGGCTGGAATGCAGGCACACTACATGCCTTTAATCTCTCTGACTGGAATATACACACATGCCCTTAGTACACACTTTTAATTCCCTTCCCCCAAATGATGGTAAAGTCAGTTTGAGAAGGAAGCAGCCATGTTTAGAATAAATATCTAATTGAGGGGCAGAAAAGTGACAAACAAAAGAAAAATTTGAGATAATAAGTCCCTGCTAGTATATGACCATCTCTCAGGAGAACTTCTAGAGAAGAGACTATTTCAGTGCAGAATGAGTCAGGAGTGGGAACTTCAGTGAGTGCAGTTCAGCTGGGTATAAATGTAACTTTCATTCATCAGATGCCACATCCACTCCAGTAGTGATTCGCATTACAGGTTTAGAAACCTGGAAGCAGTCCTGAGGCAGAGTTTCAAGGAAACTTAGCCTCCTGGAACCTTGGCATTCCCATAGCTATAGAATGCCCCAGTCTTCTCCCTGAAACATGCAGGGTCTTGCATGCTTTCTTACAGTATTTTACTGGATAAGAGTTAGAAATCTCAGGACAAGTTTAGCAAAGTATTCTTAGAATCTTCATTACAGCCAGGTATTGCAAACTACATTGCATATGAGAAGAAAGTTGGTGAATTCTTCTGACAGATGGAGATTCCCTAGAGATACTTAAAAGAACAGCCAAGTTACACTCTTATGCAAGAATTAACCAAGGCCTAGGAAATAGGGGTTGGGGGGTTGTGGCATTGCATTATTCATGAGAAGGTCTGCTGGAGCAGAACCTCCTGGTGCTAGCTTTCACAAGGCTCAAAGGAGTAGCACAAATTGTGACTAGGGTATGAAATCTTTACCTGTCATTAGTTGACTCTAGACAGGGCTGTTTATCTTTACTGTAAGCATTCCTGTAAATCCTTTGAAGTCATTCATCTGCTTTGTGTCAGATAACTTCAATGTACTTTGCCTGCTGTGACACCCTACCCCTTTGGTTTCTGTATTATATGACTGGTGTTCCCTTTGTGACATTACATTCAGATCCAACTCCTTTCTGTCCCATCTGTTTGTCACCCCATACTCACAGACTCTATGCCCATCTGTCAGAGACCCTGACTCCAGGCAATCAGATGTAATTTTCATCTTGGAGGCTTACTGATGAATAAATTTACCCTTTCTAGTTCTCTCTGAATCCTGGTTGGCTGGTTCAACTCAGTTCTTGTGGCTCAAACTCCTCTCCAAGATGACTGATTCACTCTGTCTTCTCTGGCTTTTTCACTGAATTATTCTGCTTGGCCTCATACTTACTTTGGCATCTGTTCTAATTTTCTGGATCCTTCTTATTCTCTGTCTCATTCTGTCTTCACCTGTGTCTAGCTTCTTCTCTCTGTAACCAGTCTCAGTAAAACTGATCCTGTAAAAACTGCCTCTGAATTAAACTCACCTGTCTTGACTCAATTCTTTCCCTCTTCAATGCTCTTTAAGTAGCCTTATGAAAGTTGCGACCACTTATTTTTACTATCATATAATCTGCAAGTAGTGATTCCTTTATTTCTCTTTATCAATTTGTATTCCCTCAAACTCTTTTTGTTTTCTTATTGTTCTAGCTAACACTTAGAGTACTATATTGAATAGATATGGGGAGAGTGTACATCCTTGTCTTATCCCAGATTTCAGTGGGATTGCTTCAAGTATGTCTCCAATTAATTTGATATTGGCTGCTGGTTTGAAGTGAATTGCTTTTATTATGTTTAGGTGTGTGACCCGTCCAGCAGGTGCAGTTATTCAAGGGTCTCAAAGGGACCTTCTCCTAAGAACCAAATGGGGGGAGGGAGAGACGAGAACCAAGTGCAATGAAGGACACATGGAAGCAGTCTGATTAGCATCAAGGTCTCACTGTATTCAGGAAGGCTCAAGGCTTAAATGCACAAGCAAAGGAGGAAGTACTTCTCAGCAGGAGGGATGGGGCAGCAGAGATTTTTCTTTTGGCGACTACACGGGGAAGCAGGAACTTGGTGGTATCAGGGTACATCTTGTGGTCAGGACATCTGGCGCTGACTTAGGGCTGAAATATTCTGTGGTTGTTCTCGGAGCAGTGGGTTGGCGGTGGCCTGCTTTTGACCCCTTTTTTTTCTCGGGGGGAGAAGCCCAATTCAGAGATCAGGACAATTGTGTTGCCTTAATAGCTCCCAACAGGTATGGACCTTGAATTCCTGATCTATCCAATACTTTTAACAAGAAGGGGTGATTTATTTTGTCAAATATCTTTTCTGCATCTAAGGAGATAATCATGTGATTTTTATTGAGTTTGTTTATATAGTGTATTGCATTAATGGATTTGTATATATTAAACCAACCTTGCATCCCTAGGATGAAGCCTACTAAATTGTGGTGAAGGATGGTTTTGATGTGTTCTTGGATTCAGTTTGCAAGAATTTTATTGAGTATTTTTGCACTGATATTGAGATAGTGAGATTGGTCTGAAGTTCTCTTTTTTGGTTGAGTCCTTGTGTGGTTTAGGTGTCAGAGTAATTGTTGCTTCATAGAACAAATTAAGTAGTGTTCCTTCAGTTTGTATTTTATGGAACAGTTTGTGGAAAATCTTTATATATATAAACTTGGGCATATCTTTTCTCTGACACATTTTGTTAAATCTTTCTTTGATACATCACTTTGTCTGCCCCTTAATTAGATGTCACTTTCAAACATTGCTGCTTCCTTCTTCTATAAAGTCACCTTAACTTCATTATCAGGGATTATAGGTACATATGACCTATGTGTCTGCATTCCAGCCATATTTTATTATAATTCAGGGTATGTCTACTTTCCAATCTTATCACACAGACCTAGAACGTTTTGGGATGTGATCCCTTGCTAGAGCAGTCATGCTGCTGGATTAAAATTCCTCTATATTTGAGTTCAGGCAGTGCAGTGGCATTCATTTAGGTGCAGTTCAGTGGAATTCATGCAGTTCCAGTCACTTCATTCAGCAAGTGCAGTCAGCGCAGTCTAGTTCATAGAATTCAGGGACAGTTTTTCCAAAAAGAGAAATTCAGTGAGAAGCCAGAGATGTGAATATGAATCAGTCAGTGTGGAGAGGAGTTTGGGCCAGACTATCTGAGTTGAATCAGTCAGGCAGAATTCAAAAAGAGTTTGAGAGGATGAGTTTATTCTTCAGTAAGCCTGTTAGACAATAATTACATCTAGCAAATAAAAGGTATATTTTATCTCTAATTCATCATTTATTTTAATTGTAATCATTTTAATACATTTAACATATTTCATAATTTTACCTGACTACTTTGTCTTTAAAGATTTTCATTAAAATTTAATTATACTATTCCCCCCCCCACCTTTTTTTTTTCTTGGTCCAAATCTTTCTGATTCATCTCCCTCCAACTCTTGCTGTGTCTCCTGCCTCTCTCTAGTTGATAACCTGTTTTTCTTTGGTTATTATTGTGACATATATATGTGTATATGTGGCTCAGCTTTTTTGTATATGGTTTCAATTCTGATAACTTTATATTGGGTAGTCAATTAAAAATGTCAACCCTGGGAAAGGCAAATTCTTCCTATTTCCACAGCTATAAGTTTCCTGTAATTCTTTATCTAGTGTGGGGTCAAAAATTTGTTTCATCAACATTCCAGAAACGTCATCCATGACTTACAGCAAATTTATATACTCTGCCTTCTTTCGTTCACACAGGCAAATATTGAAGAAAACTATTCATAGACAAAATATTATAATCATTTTATGTTGCATTCTTATGTTATTCTATATTTTATTTGCTTAAATTTAAATTATGATAGTAAAAAATCTAGTTATTTATAAATTTGTCCAAGTGAAATGTAAGAAGTTTATTACAATATTAGACTGAGCTTTTGCCAAAGAGAAACATAATCTCTCTCTCTCCCTCTCTCTCTCTCTGTGTGGGTGACAGAGAGAGAGAGAGAGAGAGAGAGAGACCGACAGACAGACAGACAGAGAGACAGAGAGAAACAGAGAGAAGAGAGAGACAGAGAAAGAGAGACAGACAGAGACAGAGAAGTACTGGGAAAAATAGTAAAAAGGACAGAAATGTAGAAAAGGAGAGAGAGACAGAGAGAAGAATGTGACACTTAATATAGATTTTATGAATCTAAACACAACTGATCTGTTTTCTTACTAAATGAATTAAGATAAGCCTTTTCCTTTATCCCCTGTAAACAATTTTAAGTGATTGCAAACACCATTCATTTTCTACTGTCCTTGAAAATACTCTGTATGAAACTAGAGACTTCCCTATTCTACTCTGTACCACTTCAAATATTTTCCACCCACCAGCACTTTCTTTCCAACTTGGCAGAAATGTATTTTGTTCTTTTCTATTATTATTTTATTTCTCAGCACAACACTTGATCAGAATAAAATTCTGTAGCTGTCATTTTTCTTGCCAAATAATATTAATGCAGGCATTCTATTGTATGCTACAATAACTCTAGAAACATATTGTTTGGAACAGTAACACTTTTGTTAGATTAGTAGTTTTTCTCTGGAAATAGTACACACTGTAGCATTTGGCTTTGGAACAAGGCAATACAAGAGAGAGCTCTAATCACATTTTCTCTCCATGAACTTCAATCTCTACTGATTACAGACACAAAAAGCATAACACTCAACATTCTGACAAATGTGTAATATGTAAAACATTCCTATATCAAAGCTATGCAGAATTACTTAGATGAATTTACATTCTCCTCATGTAAATAGCAATCCCAAATCCCATAAACAGGGATTTACATGCACAACTGGAACAATAGGAAAGCATTGTCAATATGCTGATATCATAGCTCTGCGAATATGGAGTTTTTAAGGCTGTCATTTTAACATGTTTATCATAAGACTATATTTTATAGAGAGAATATATTTTATGTAGTGAAAGGTCTGTGTACTATATGAAAATTTTCAGTTAGGATAAAGTAATGTGTTATCCTTTTTAAAGTCTCTAAGCCTTGTTTATTTTCACTGAAAACAATTTGAATCAGTATAAAACATTAACTTGCAAGTATATTACAATCAAAATGAAGCATATTTTTCACCTGAAGGCAGAAATTGAGTAGTACCTGAAACATTTTCCCCATAAGCAATGTTTACACTATAAACTGTGGATGAAATAATAGGCGGAGAACAAACAGCAGGGGCAGATGAACTTCTGAAACTAAATGAGGTCTATTCAAATGCAAATATTCTCATTATTAAAGAAAGGGACAGAAAACAACTTAAAATATCCAATATATTGAAGTGAATTAATTCCCAGTGGGTTTTTTTGCACCACCTATAAAAGCTATTTTTTTCATAAGTTGATAACTAATTATTGTATTTTAATGTATTTATAATTTACATAAACCATGAATATTTTCCTTATCCCTTGTCAATGTAATTTCTAAATTTCCTTTTAAACTTTTAGTTTCATGCTAAGTTGGAAGCAATATTTGATGATTTAATTTATTCAGCAATAGACTAGATGAATAATAATTTCAATATATTGCAGTGTGGTTGAAAGCCCATACCTGACATTCTTTAATCATAGATATGAATAGTAATGTTTAGAATGATAGGTTACCCTAAGCAGTGACCTGTCCGAATAATGTGCATCAAATGTCTGTGTTGGGAGCTATTAAGACAACTCTATTGTCTTGATCTCGGAAATGGGACTCTCCCCCCGAGAAGAAAAGGGGGTCAAAAGCGGGCCACCAACGCACCGTTCCGAGAACAACCACAGAATGTTCCAGCCCTAAGTCAGCGCCAGATGTCCTGACCACAATATGTACCCTGATACCACCATGTTCCTGCTTCCTGTGTAGTCGCCAAAAGAAAAATTTCTGCTGCCCCATCCCTCCTGCTGAGAAGTACTTCCTCCTTTGCTTGTGCATTTCCACTGCCCCATTCCTCCTGCTGAGAAGTACTTCCCCTTTTGCATGTGCATTTAAGCCTTGAGCCTTGCTGAATACAGTGACACCTTGACACTATTCAGAATGTTTACATATGATTCCTGCACTTGGTGTCCGTCTCTCCCTCCCCCCATTTGGTTCTTAGGAGAAGGTCCCCTTGAGACCCTCGAATAACTGGACCTGCTGGACGGGTCACGTCTGATCTGTATTCCTCTATCTACTTATGTATCTATCATCTATATGAATAAACTGTTCACTTACTATCTTTTAGATGGTTAGGGGGAAGTTCAGTTTATGAGCACAGAAGAGGTTAGAATCCATCATGATGTTAACTGTATATCAGGTAGTTAAGAAAGATGCAATTGCCTTGGTCATTGGAGTGTTTGATGGTGGTATGTAATTTTCTGTGACATTACAATTTTCATCAATTTAAAAATAAGTTCATCTTGGTCACTCAATATATATTTTCTAAAGACTATGCTATTATACATGACTTTTTCTCCCTAAGTTGCTTTCCTTCAATATCTTGCTAATATTAATTCATAATCAAATGTGCCCTTTATATGTTAGATTTCCTTGCCTGTACAAGTAAACTTAGTTCAAATGCCTTGACTTTATTAGGTGGACTCTTTTCTTTTCTTTTCTTTTCCTTTCTTTTCCTTTCCTTTCTTTTCTTTTCTTTTCTTTTCTTTTCTTTTCTTTTCTTTTCTTTTCTTTTCCTTTCCTTTCCTTTCCTTTCCTTTCTTTTATTTTCTCTCTCTCTCTCTCTCTCTCTCTCTCTTTCTCTCTCTCTTTCTCTTTCTTTTGAGACAAGCTTTCTCTGTATAGCCCTGGCTGTCCTGCAATTCACTCTGTAGACCAAGCTGGCCTCAAACTCAGAAATCTGCCTGCCTCTGCCTCCCAAATGCTGGGATTAAAGGCACGTTCCACCGCTACCCAGCAGATGGACACTTTTATTATATATTAAGGTATATTTTAAAATGCAAGTCTTTTGTCTTATGAAAATCAATATAGCTAAAAACAAAGCATATTTGTTTGAAGTTAATAGCAATAATAATATAGTTATCATCTGAAAGTGAGTATGAAAAAGTTATTACTTTTCTATTTCTTTTATTTTTTGAAGATGTTAATCCTTAAGAAACACTGCAATTGATTATAAAATAAGAAGATTCATGGTGTTTGAAAAAAAAATCAGTAACAGTGTAGAAATATTTTCATGTGTTTTTTTAATAGTTACAGAATAAAGAAGAGATAGAAACTTTAAAATGCAGTGCTAGGAGCACCAGTTAGATGGGTTATAGAAAAGCCTGGAAATCCCTCTTGTGTAACCAAGATACTGTCTAATGACCTTGACTTTTCATGATGGTAACTAGTAATCTGTTATGGTTCCCCATTTACCCATTCATTACAAAGATGTTAAGTCACACATAGAGACAGGCAAAATATGGCAGTTATATTGACTAAAAATAGCCCCCAGAGAGTGTAGCTCTGGAAGGCTATTTCTAGTGACTAGCAGTTTGGTATTTCTGATCACTCCATTATGGTGGGGCCCAGCTCTGGTGGGAGGTTCTTCTTTCTTGTCAGTTCTTCTTGAGGCAGCAGAGTAGGAAGAGCATTGGCTGAGGGTAAGACTTTGTCTTATTATTCAGGGCATAGGACTTTGTCTTATGAGATATTCAAGGTTTCTGTATAATAATAAAAAGTTTACTTATCTAAGTCTAAGTTACTATGCTACTGTAGCTGACCTGCATTCTGTGATCCTCTGAGGCCAGAAAATCAACTTTCTGGCACTTAGCACCTCTTCAGCAAATAGCAAAGGATTAAGTAAATAGTCTCAGAAGTGTCTCAGCAGGAGCTCGCTGCTCAGCTTTGACTTTCAGTCTGCTAAACAGAAATTGCAAGAAGAAAAGGGGACACTTAGAAAAATGATGGTAACATTTATTACTAAGTTGTAAAAAACTTCCTGTGAAAGATAACTAAGGGGAAAGGCAAGAAGATCCTAAGAGGGGAAAGGGAAAAATTCTCTAAGGGAGTAAAAATTCTAGTAAGGGAAAAGATTCTTCCAGGAGGGGAAAGGAAAATATTCTATCTTCTCTTTGTCTTTAGTACTTGTACTTCTTTCAAAATACATGATCACGTGTTTAAACATTCATCACGAGTTCACACCAAAAAAATCAAATCATAAATTGAAATAGAAGTTTACAACAGAGAATTTTTACATACATAACCACTAGGAGTAATTATGTGGCTAAACATCCATCACCTGTCTCAGCTCCACAGGTTCACTGAAGGTTTAAAATCATAACTAAGTTATTAGTAAAGTTTTATATAGATACACCCAGTCAATATTTTATCTTCTGTCCTAGAACCTATAATATATCACTAGTTCCATTTTTATGACCTTTGTTTAATTATTTTACAACCTCTTAGTACTGTTCTGAGAAGGAAAAAGTCTGATTACTATCTAAGAGCAATTAACTTGTGACACTTGGGAGACTGGCAGAGTTCTTATTGCCGTTTAGACTATCACAACAGACCTAATAGTAGTCCCACTATAAAAGAGCTTAATAATCACTGATATAATATTAGGAATTCTTATAGGATCATCACTAACACTTAAGTCATCTACTTGTCTATATAGCATCACTATAAGACAGTACACGTTCGTGGATCTGCAGAGGTATGCCCCAAAGTGGGGTGCTATTACTTAGTGATTTTTATAAACACTTAATAATAACAGGAAAAGCATATTTATAGCAGGGGTATATCCTAAAATGAATCCCTTACAGCCATGCTAAATGAGGGCTAACCTGTTGCAGATTATATAATAATATGAAGTAAGCCATCTCAAGACGATCACCTAGTTATTAGCTTGTCCCATTATGGCTCATGACATGATTAGTCTTGTACAATCTTTACCATGGGAAAGACTTCTATGGAAGCTCAATTAGTATTAGGATTTCAATCCAGAAAAACATATTGAAATCGCTTTAAAAGTAGAGTCAAGGCCGAACTTAGGAAATTAGTCTGAACAGGTGAGAGGGTGCGCCAGAGAACCTGACAGCTTCTGGAACAGGCGGAAGCACAGAGGCGCTGAGGCAGCACCCTTTGTGGGCCGGGGACAGCCAGCCACCGTCCGGACCGGAGGACAGGTGCCCACCCGGCTGGGGAGGCGGCCTAAGCCACAGCAGCAGCGGTCGCCATCTTGGTCCCAGGACTCCAAGGAACTTAGGAATTTAGTCTGCTTAGGTGAGAGTCTGTACCACCTGGGAACTGCCAAAGCAACACAGTGTCTGAGAAAGGTCCTGTTTTGGGCCTTCTTCTTCGGCCAGGAGGAGGTCCAAATACAAGATATCTGCGCACCTTCCCTGTAAGAGAGCTTGCCAGCAGAGAGTGCTCTGAGCACTGAAACTCAGAGGAGAGAATCTGTCTCCCAGGTCTGCTGATAGACGGTAACAGAATCACCAGAAGAACAATCTCTAAACAGAGTCAACTATAACTACTAACTCCAGAGATTACCAGATGGCGAAAGGTAAACGGAGGAATCTTACTAACAGGAACCAAGACCACTCACCATCACCAGAACCCAGCACACCCACTTCGCCCAGTCCAGGGAACCCCAACACACCTGAGAACCTAGACCTAGATTTAAAAGCATATCTCATGATGATGGTAGAGGACATCAAGAAGGACTTTAATAAATCACTTAAAGAAATACAGGAGAACACTGCTAAAGAGTTACAAGTCCTTAAAGAAAAACAGGAAAACACAATCAAACAGGTAGAAGTCCTTACAGAAAAAGAGGAAAAAACATACAAACAGGTGATGGAAATGAACAAAACCATACTAGACCTCAAAAGGGAAGTAAACACAATAAAGAAAACTCAAAGCGAGGCAACACTAGAGATAGAAACCCTAGGAAAGAAATCTGGAACCATAGATTTGAGCATCAGCAACAGAATACAAGAGATGGAAGAGAGAATCTCAGGTGCAGAAGATTCCATAGAGAACATCGGCACAACAATCAAAGAAAATGGAAAATGCAAAAAGATCCTAACTCAAAATATCCAGGAAATCCAGGACACAATAAGAAGACCAAACGTACGGATAATAGGAGTGGATGAGAATGAAGATTTTCAACTCAAAGGTCCAGCAAACATCTTCAACAAAATTATTGAAGAAAACTTCCCAAATCTAAAGAATGAGATGCATATGAACATACAAGAAGCCTACAGAACTCCAAATAGACTGGACCAGAAAAGAAATTCCTCCCGACACATAATAATCAGAACATCAAATGCACTAAATAAAGATAGAATACTAAAAGCAGTAAGGGAAAAAGGTCAAGTAACATATAAAGGCAAGCCTATCAGAATTACACCAGATTTTTCACCAGAGACTATGAAAGCCAGAAGAGCCTGGACAGATGTTATACAGACACTAAGAGAACACAAACTGCAGCCCAGGCTACTATACCCAGCCAAACTCTCAATTATCATAGAGGGAGAAGCCAAAGTATTCCACGACAAAACCAAATTCACGCATTATCTCTCCACGAATCCAGCCCTTCAAAGGATAATAACAGAAAAAAACCAATACAAGAACGGGAACAACGCCCTAGAAAAAACAAGAAGGTAATCCCTCAACAAACCTAAAAGAAGACAGCCACAAGAACAGAATGCCACCTTTAACAACTAAAATAACAGGAAGCAACAATTACTTTTCCTTAATATCTCTTAACATCAATGGTCTCAACTCGCCAATAAAAAGACATAGACTAACAAACTGGCTACACAAACAAGACCCAACATTTTGCTGCTTACAGGAAACTCATCTCAGAGAAAAAGATAGACACTACCTCAGAATGAAAGGCTGGAAAACAATTTTCCAAGCAAATGGTATGAAGAAACAAGCAGGAGTAGCCATCCTAATATCTGATAAGATTGACTTCCAACCCAAAGTCATCAAAAAAGACAAGGAGGGACACTTCATTCTCATCAAAGGTAAAATCCTCCAAGAGGAACTCTCAATTCTGAATATCTATGCTCCAAATACAAGAGCAGCCACATTCACTAAAGAAAACTTTAGTAAAGCTCAAAGCACACATTGCGCCTCACACAATAATAGTGGGAGACTTCAACACACCACTTTCACCAATGGACAGATCATGGAAACAGAAACTAAACAGGGACACACTGAAACTAACAGAAGTGATGAAACAAATGGATCTGACAGATATCTACAGAACATTTTATCCTAAAATAAAAGGATATACCTTCTTCTCAGCACCTCATGGTACCTTCTCCAAAATTGACCACATAATAGGTCACAAATCAGGCCTCAACAGATTCAAAAATATTGAAATTGTCCCATGTATCCTATCAGATCACCATGCACTAAGGCTGATCTTCAATAACAAAATAAATAACAGAAAGCCAACATTCACATGGAAACTGAACAACACTCTTCTCAATGATACCTTGGTCAAGGAAGGAATAAAGAAAGAAATTAAAGACTTTTTAGAGTTTAATGAAAATGAAGCCACAACGTACCCAAACCTTTGGGACACAATGAAAGCATTTCTAAGAGGGAAACTCATAGCTATGAGTGCCTTCAAGAAAAAACGGGAGAGAGCACATACTAGCAGCTTGACAACACATCTAAAAGCTCTAGAAAAAAAGGAAGCAAATTCACCCAAGAGGAGTAGACGGCAGGAAATAATCAAACTCAGGGGTGAAATCAACCAAGTGGAAACAAGAAGAACTATTCAAAGAATTAACCAAACGAGGAGTTGGTTCTTTGAGAAAATCAACAAGATAGATAAACCCTTAGCTAGACTCACTAAAGGGCACAGGGACAAAATCCTAATTAACAAAATCAGAAATGAAAAGGGAGACATAACAACAGATCCTGAAGAAATCCAAAACACCATCAGATCCTTCTACAAAAGGCTATACTCAACAAAACTGGAAAACCTGGACGAAATGGACAAATTTCTGGACAGATACCAGGTACCAAAGTTGAATCAGGATCAAGTTGACCTTCTAAACAGTCCCATATCCCCTAAAGAAATAGAAGCAGTTATTAATAGTCTCCCAGCCAAAAAAAGCCCAGGACCAGACGGGTTTAGTGCAGAGTTCTATCAGACCTTCAAAGAAGATCTAACTCCAGTTCTGCACAAACTTTTTCACAAGATAGAAGTAGAAGGTATTCTACCCAACTCATTTTATGAAGCCACTATTACTCTGATACCTAAACCACAGAAAGATCCAACAAAGATAGAGAACTTCAGACCAATTTCTCTTATGAACATCGATGCAAAAATCCTTAATAAAATTCTCGCTAACCGAATCCAAGAACACATTAAAGCAATCATCCATCCTGACCAAGTAGGTTTTATTCCAGGGATGCAGGGATGGTTTAATATATGAAAATCCATCAATGTAATCCATTATATAAACAAACTCAAAGACAAAAACCACATGATCATCTCGTTAGATGCAGAAAAAGCATTTGACAAGATCCAACACCCATTCATGATAAAAGTTCTGGAAATATCAGGAATTCAAGGCCAATACCTAAACATGATAAAAGCAATCTACAGCAAACCAGTAGCCAACATCAAAGTAAATGGAGAGAAGCTGGAAGCAATCCCACTAAAATCAGGGACTAGACAAGGCTGCCCACTTTCTCCCTACCTTTTCAACATAGTACTTGAAGTATTAGCCAGAGCAATTCGACAACAAAAGGAGATCAAGGGGATACAAATTGGAAAAGAGGAAGTCAAAATATCACTTTTTGCAGATGATATGATAGTATATATAAGTGACCCTAAAAATTCCACCAGAGAACTCCTAAACCTGATAAACAGCTTCGGTGAAGTAGCTGGATATAAAATTAACTCAAACAAGTCAATGGCCTTTCTCTACACAAAGAATAAACAGGCTGAGAAAGAAATTAGGGAAACAACACCCTTCTCAATAGCCACAAATAATATAAAATATCTCGGCGTGACTCTAACGAAGGAAGTGAAAGATCTGTATGATAAAAACTTCAAGTCCCTGAAGAAAGAAATTAAAGAAGATCTCAGAAGATGGAAAGATCTCCCATGCTCATGGATTGGCAGGACCAACATTGTAAAAATGGCTATCTTGCCAAAAGCAATCTACAGATTCAATGCAATCCCCATTAAAATTCCAACTCAATTCTTCAACGAATTAGAAGGAGCAATTTGCAAATTCATCTGGAATAACAAAAAACCGAGGATAGCAAAAACTCTTCTCAAGGATAAAAGAACCTCTGCTGGAATCACCATGCCTGACCTAAAGCTTTACTACAGAGCAATTGTGATAAAAACTGCATGGTACTGGTATAGAGACAGACAAGTGGACCAATGGAATAGAATTGAAGACCCAGAAATGAACCCACACACCTATGGTCACTTGATCTTCGACAAGGGAGCCAAAACCATCCAGTGGAAGAAAGACAGCATTTTCAACAATTGGTGCTGGCACAACTGGTTGTTATCATGTAGAAGAATGCGAATCGATCCATACTTATCTCCTTGTACTAAGGTCAAATCTAAGTGGATCAAGGAACTTCACATAAAACCAGAGACACTGAAACTTATAGAGGAGAAAGTGGGGAAAAGCCTTGAAGATATGGGCACAGGGGAAAAATTCCTGAACAGAACAGCAATGGCTTGTGCTGTAAGATCGAGAATTGACAAATGGGACCTAATGAAACTCCAAAGTTTCTGCAAGGCAAAAGACACTGTCTATAAGACAAAAAGACCACCAACAGACTGGGAAAGGATCTTTACCTATCCTAAATCAGATAGGGGACTAATATCCAACATATATAAAGAACTCAAGAAGGTGGACCTCAGAAAATCAAATAACCCCCTTAAAAAATGGGGCTCAGAACTGAACAAAGAATTCTCACCTGAGGAATACCGAATGGCAGAGAAGCACCTGAAAAAATGTTCAACATCCTTAATCATCAGGGAAATGCAAATCAAAACAACCCTGAGATTCCACCTCACACCAGTGAGAATGGCTAAGATCAAAAATTCAGGTGACAGCAGATGCTGGCGAGGATGTGGAGAAAGAGGAACACTCCTCCATTGTTGGTGGGATTGCAGGCTTGTACAACCACTCTGGAAATCAGTCTGGCGGTTCCTCAGAAAATTGGACATAGTACTACCGGAGGATCCAGCAATACCTCTCCTGGGCATATATCCAGAAGAAGCCCCAACTGGTAAGAAGGACACATGCTCCACTATGTTCATAGCAGCCTTATTTATAATAGCCAGAAACTGGAAAGAACCCAGATGCCCCTCAACAGAGGAATGGATACAGAAAATGTGGTACATCTACACAATGGAGTACTACTCAGCTATTAAAAAGAATGAATTTATGAAATTCCTAGCCAAATGGATGGACCTGGAGAGCATCATCCTGAGTGAGGTAACACAATCACAAAGGAACTCACACAATATGTACTCACTGATAAGTGGATACTAGCCCAAAACCTAGGATACCCACGATATAAGATACAATTTCCTAAACACATGAAACTCAAGAAAAATGAAGACTGAAGTGTGGACACTATGCCCCTCCTTAGAAGTGGGAACAAAACACCCATGGAAGGAGTTACAGAAACAAAGTATGGAGCTGAGATGAAAGGATGGACCATGTAGAGACTGCCATATCCAGGGATCCACCCCATAATCAGCTTCCAAATGCTGACACCATTGCATACACTAGCAAGATTTTACTGAAAGGACCCAGATGTAGCTGTCTCTTGTGAGACTATGCCGGGGCCTAGCAAACACAGAAGTGGATGCTCACAGTCAGCTAATGGATGGATCACAGGGCTCCCAATGGAGGAGCTAGAGAAAGTACCCAAGGAGCTAAAGGGATCTTCAACCCTATAGGTGGAACAACATTATGAACTAACCAGTACCCCTGAGCTCTTGACTCTAGCTGCATATGTATCAAAAGATGGCCTAGTCGGCCATCACTGGAAAGAGAGGCCCATTGGACACGCAGACTTTGTGTGCCCCGGTACAGGGGAACGCCAGGGCCAAAGGGGGGGAGTGGGTGGGTAGGGGAGTGGGGGTGGGTGGGTAAGGGGGACTTTTGGTATAGCATTGGAAATGTAAATGAGCTAAATACCTAATAAAAATGGAAAAAAAAAAAGTAGAGTCAAAACTGTATTAAATAATGGATGCATGTGAACTTTGATACTGGAAAGTACTTAGATATTCCATCATTTGTTTATAGAGAGGAAAAGTTTCTATGAAGACCCAAGTTGACTCTTGGTTTTTTTTTTCCCAATATTTTGTTAGATATTTTCTTCATTTACATTTCAAATGCTATCCTGAAAGTCCCCTATACCCTTCTCACTGCCCTGCTCCCCTACCCACCCACTCCCTAATCTTGGCCCCAGTGTTCCCCTGTACTGGGGTATATAAAGTTTGCAAGACCAAGTGACCTCTCTTCCCAATGATGGCCAACTAGGTCATCTTCTGCTACATATGCAGCTAGAGACACAAGCTCTAGGGAGTACTGGTTAGTTCATATTGTTGTTCCACCTATAGGGTTGCAAACCCCTTCAGCTCCTTGAATACTTTCTCTAGCTCCTCCATTGGGGGCTCTGTGTTCCATCCAATAGATGACTGTGAGCATACACTTCTGTATTTGCCAGGCACTGGCATAGCCTCACACGAGAAAGCTATATCAGGGTCTTTCAGCAAAATCTTGCTGGCATGTGCAATAGTGTCTGCATTTAGTGGCTGATTATGGGATGGATCCCTAAGTGGGACAGTCTCTGGATAATCCATCATTTCGTCTTAGCTCCAAACTTTGTCTCTATAATTCCTTCCATGGATAATTTGTTCCCTATTCTAAGGAGGAATGAAGTATCCACACGTTTGTCTTCTTCGTCTTGATTTTCTCGTGTTTTGCAAATTGTATCTTGGGTATTCTAAGTTTCTGGGCTAATATCCACTTATCAGTGACTGCATATCAAGTGACTTCTTTTATGATTGGGTTACCTCACTCAGGATGATATCCTCCAGATATCATTTGCCCAAGAATTTCTATAATTCATTATTTTTAATAGCTTAGTAGTACTCTATTGTATAAATGTACCACATTTTCTGTATCCATTCCTCTGTTGAGGGTCATCTGGGTTCTTTCCAGCTTTTGGCTATTATAAATAAGGCTGCTATGAACATAGTGGAGCTTGTGATCTTATTACCAGTTGGAACATCATTTGGGTATATGCCCAGGAGAGGTATTGCTGGATCTTCTGGTAGTACTATGTCCAATTTTTTTCAGAAACTGCCAGACTGATTTCCAGAGTGGTTGTACAAGTTTGCAATCCCACCAGTAATGGAGGAGTGTTCCTCTTTCTCCAAATCCTCACCAGCATCTGCTGTCACCTGATTTTTTTGATCTTAGCCATTCTGACTGGTGTGTGGTGGAATCTCAGGGTTGTTTTGATTTGCATTTCCATGATGATTAAGGATGTTGAACATTTTTCAGGTGCTTCTCAGCCCTTTGGTATTCCTCAGTTGAGAATTTTTTCTTTAGCTCTGTCTGCCATTTTTAATGGGGTTATTTGAATTTCTGGAGTCCAGCTTCTTGAGCTCTTTGTATATATTGGATATTAGTTCCCTATCAGATTTAGGATTGGTAAAAAATCCTTTCCCAGTCTGTTGGTGGCCTTTTTCTCTTATTGACAGTATCTTTTGCCTTACAGAAGCTTTGCAATTTTATGAGGTCTGATTTGTTGATTCTTGGTCTTATTGCACAAGCCATTGATGTTCTATTCAGGAACTTTTCCCCTGTGCCCATATCTTTGAGGCTTTTCCCCACTTTCTCCTCTATAAGTTTCACTGTCTCTGGTTTTATGTGGAGGTCTTCTATACACTTAGACTTGAGCTTTGTACAAGGAGATAAGAATGGATCAATTCGCATTCTTCTACATGAAAACTGCCAGTTGTGCTAGGACCATTTGTTGAAAAACTGTCTGTTCCCCACTGGACTGTTTTAGCTCCTAGTGAAAGATCAAGTGATCATAGGTGTGTGGGTTCATTTCTGGGTCTTCAATTCTATTCCATTGATATACCTGTCTGTCTCTGTACCAGCACCATGCAGTTTTCATCACAATTGCTCTGTAGTACATCTTAATGTCAGGCATGGTGATTCCACCAGAGGTTCTTTTATTGTTGAGAATAGTTTTTGCTATCCTAGGATTTTTTTGTTATTCTAGATGAATTTGCAAATTGCCATTTCTAACTCAGTGAAGAATTGAGTTAGAATTTTGGTGGGGATTGTATTGAATCTGTAAATTGCTTTTGGCATGATAGCCATTTTCACTATATTAATCCTTCCAATCCATGAGCATGGGAGATCTTTCCATCTTCTGAGATCTTCAATTTTTTCTTCAGAGACTTGAATTTCTTGTTATACAGATCTTTCATTTCCTTAGAGTCACACCATGGTATTTTATATTATTTGTGACTATTGTGAAGGGTGTTATTTCCCTAATTTCTTTCTCATCATGTTCATCCTTTGTGTAGAGAAAGGCCACTGATTTGTTTGAGTTACTTTTATATCCTGCTCTTAAGAAAAAGATCCGGTTTTGTAACAATGTAGACTACAGAGAAGCAGAAATGTCATATGGTGCTTACCAACAACAAGTGAATAGCATTTTGATGAAGTATAAATGCCAACACATGTCTAGGTTCTTTCACTAATGCTCCTGAGGTCAAAGAGTCAGCTTACTGCAAACCAAAATTAATTATTTTCCCAATATTTTGTCTCTACTTTAAAACAATGCTACTTTATTTTTTCTTTCCATGATAATTTAAGCATCTGAATTATCCTTTCGTAATCTCCTATGCCTCTTAATCTTTTCCTTTGGCTTGTGGTAAATATTTGGCTTGATTCTTTAAAATTATTCCCTGGTGTCTCTTCTATTTTAGCTCTTTATGTTCTCGTTTTCTAAAGTGTTTTAGCTCACAGATGCCATTTTACAAAACTACATCAAGTATTAACACAACTAACTATTTATCTCTTCAAGACCTAATATCTCTCTGTTTGCAATCTTGAGGAATAGCACTTTATTGCATAGACAGAAATTACTCTGTTTGACATCCTCCTTTCTTACTCACTGCTGCCATTTAAATTAGCATGCATTTATTCCCTGATAATCGTTTCAATTTGTTCTCTCTATTGCCATTCCTTAACTGTATCAGTGCAATCATTTCCTAATGGATATTCATTCAGAATAATCTTCTCTAGTAAGATCTCATGAAGTATCTTCTCAATGCACTGCACCTGAGGTAAAATGTTAAATAACAAATGAGATAGAATGAAATCTCATTGGGGAGTGTTTTAACTCACTATAATAGTGCTATATCTTTGTTATGCAAATTGTGGCCAAATTATCTCTCTAAGAATATGCCATCAATTGGGAAATGAGTTTTAATTTATGTAAATAAAGAAACCCAGCAATTACTGTAGTAAATAATTCTCTGTGAAGTATTTAAGCATCTATCTCTTGTAAGATATACAGGATGAATCTTTCTCATGAACACTTGAGATTTTCACCTCCTCAACATCCACAAGTGCTCCAAAAGCTTGCATTTCTTATCCTATAAATAAATGGAATATTTTCTTTTGAAAAAAAATGCATTGTAGTCACATCAATATCATTAATACTTAAAATGTCATTTACATTTGTAAGCAACCTGAATAATTAAAAAATGCAAATTTAGCCTACTTAGGAGTAATAACTTTGTATGTAAGTTTTATGAGCTAAATTTCATTATTTATTCATGATATACCAACAATTAAAGAAACAAAGTACAGTGACATAACAGTAAAATTCAGTACATAAACAAGTGGCCCTATGGCACTTCACACAAAGTGGGATAGTTATTTTCTTGTATATTGGGGAAAGTAAATTAGTCTGGGAAATGTTCAGAGCCTCCAAACACACAAAATTGTTTTCAAATGAAATAAATATTTAGAATCTTTCTCTCAATTTATTGTTAACTTACACTCAACTTCCCTAGTGGCTACGCTATCAATAACAAAATAAAAATATCATAACATAGAAAACTGATCTTGTAGATTAAAGTAAATTTTCACTAATTTTAGCCAAAGGCTGCAGCAGAAGATAAATCTGGACTATTCAATATCATCTAAGTCAAACAACAAAAACAAAACCAGGAGTTCTTTGTTATTAAGATTTTTTTAATTAGGTATTTTCCTCGTTTACATTGCCAATGCTATCCCAAAAGTCCCCCATACCCATCCCCCCAATCCCCTACCCACCCACTCCCCCTTTTTGGCCCTGGCGTTCCCCTGTACTGGGGCATATAAAGTTTGCAAGTTCAATGGGCCTCTCTTTGCAGTGATGATCGACTAGGCCATCTTTTGATACATATGCAGCTAAAGACAAGAACTCCCGGGTACTGGTTAGTTCATAATGTTGTTCCACCTATAGGGTTGCAGATCCCTTTAGCTCCTTGGGTACTTTCTCTAGCTCCTCCATTTTGGGCTGTGTGACCCATCCAATAGCTGACTGTGAGCATCCACTTCTGTGTTTGGTAGGCCCCTGTATAAATGAGATGTCCCTTTGGTTCTTACTTTTTTTTTTCTCTAACATTTCCCTTCATCTCCTTTATCATCTTGCTGAAAACAAAAATTAAACAAAGCAAATTATACTGTCAATACCATTAAACATGTTGAAAAGTAGATTTGGTCAAAATTACAAAAAAATCAAAGTAAAATTCTTAAGGATTATTTTAATGCTTTATTTTGTATTTTAATCTATTTGTTTTTTAAATACCAAGCAACCTCTGCATGTCTCTCTCTCTCTCTCTCTCTCTCTCTCTCTCTCTCTCTCTCTCTCTCTCTCTGTCTCTCTCTCTGTCTCTCTCTTTCTCTCCCCCTCTCCCCTCCCGCTTCTTCTTTCCCCCCCCCCCCTCTCTCTCTGTGTGTGTGTGTGTGTGTGTGTGTGTGTGTGTGTGTGTGTTTGCAAGTTAGTGCAGGTGCCCCTGAAGACCAGAAGAAAACACTGGGCCCCTATAACTGGAGTTACAAGCAGTGTAAATCACAGAATTTCAAACTTACCTCCTTTTTATCTCCCATGCCATAATTTCTGATAATAAATTACATAACTGAGTTGCATAATTTAAATGCTTTAGAATGCACACACCTGATAAAGTGTATATTTTGAAAACTTAAAAATCATATAGTATTCTATCTATCCTAAATTCTACCATTTAATCATCACATACAATGTTTATATCTCATGTGAAGGACATTGAAGGCACAGATAGCTGTGAGGAGTGGGTGCTGCTGCCACCCCAAGATGGCGCCCGGGACAGCTGCCAGGTCTTATGACCTGTGCCTGACTTCCTCTTTACTTCAGACTTAGCCACATCCCAGCCACCTGCACTGCACAGACACCATGCCTCTTCAGCTTGCCTGAGGTGCCATCACTTGCTGTGAACCAATGGACTGCCATTATGTGACTGGCGTGATTGAGAGGAGTCAGTAGGTTATTTAAGGCACGCCCAGGGGTTGTTGGGGGATTCCTGTTCCTGCATTGCAATGTGAAGTGTTCCTGTATAAACCTGCTTGAAGAAGGACAACGTGGTGTTGCATCTTTCCTGCTGGTCAGGGTGGATGCTACAGATAGCTAGAGGAGAAGCACAAGTCTGTTGAAGGTGCACTTGGGGGGTTTGAATATATTTCTTTTCAAATTTCATGCTGTATTTCCTATGTCAAATATTTATCACAATGAGGAACACAAACTTCTGAGTAAAACTAATTTTAAAAATGGAATTTTACTATGTTCATAGCAGCCTTATTTATAATAGCCAGAAGCTGGAAAGATCCCAGATGTTTCTCAACAGAGGAATGGATACAGAAAATGTGGTACATTTACACAATGGAATACTACTCAGCTATTAAAAACAATGAATTTATAAAAATCTTAGGCAAATGGATGTATCTGGAGAATATTATTCTGAGTGAGGTAACCCAATCACAAAAGAACACACATGATATGCACTCACTGATAAGAAGATATTAGCCAAGAAACTTAGAATACCGAAGATACAATTTGCAAAACACATGAAACTCAAGAAGAAGGAAGACCAAAATGTGGATACTTCATCCCTTCTTAGAAAGGGGAACACAATACACATGGAAGGAGTTACAAAGACAAAGTTTGGAGCTGAGACAGAAGGATGGACCATCCAGAGAATGTCCCACTTGGGGATCCATCTCATAATCAGCCACCAAATGAAGACACTATTGCACATGCCAGCAAGATTTTGCTGATAGGACCCTGATATAGCTGTCTCCTGTGAGATATGCCAGTGCCTGGCAAATACAGAAGTGTATGCTCACAGTCATCTATTGGATAGAACATAGGGCCCCAATTAAGGAGCTAGAGAAAGTACCCAAGGAGTGGAGGGGTCTGCAACCCTATAGGAGGAACAACAATATGAACTAACCAGTAACTCTAGAGCTTGTGTCTCTAGCTGCATATGTAGCAGAGGTTGGCCTAGTTGGCTATCAATGGGAGGAGAGGCCCTTGGTCTTGCAAAGATTATATGCCCCCTTATAGGGGAATGCCAGCGCCAGGAAGCAGGAGTGGGTGGGTTGGTGAGCAGGGTGGGTGGCGGGTAGAGGGGACTTTCGGGATAGGATTTGAAATGTAAATGAAGAAAATATCTAATAAAAAAATAAAGCTGGAATTTTATAATCACATACTATACTACATATGCATGTGTGTTTACATATAGAAAGTAGTCACAGTGCAGATATTTTCAGATGTATATCGATCATCACAAAAGTATTTTGTGATATTCCTAATCAAAATAGAAGAGCAAAGACAGAAATAGAAGACATTGTTCACCAGAGAAAAGTATTAAGGAGAGAAACTATGAGATGTGGGTATTAGTTTGTTAATTGGAGCTGAGAAATGAGTAATGATTAATAACAAACTAGCATCATTAAGGACCACATTAAGATCTAATGCATTGGGCTGGTGAGATGGCTCAGTGGGTAAGAGCACCCGACTGCTCTCCCGAAGGTCCGAAGTTCAAATCCCAGCAACCACATGGTGGCTCACAACCACCCATTATGAGATCTGACTCTCTGAAGACAGCTACAGTGTACTTACATATAGTAAATAAATAAATAAATAAATCTTTAAAAAAAAAAAAAAAAAAAAAAAAAAGATCTAATGCATTGTGTACTAAACCTGGCAGTGTTTTTCTTTCAGGGTAGTACACAGAAATTATGTTCCAGAGGAGAGCAATGATGTACATTTCTCTGAAAGGCAAACTTGGTAATGTATAAAATTCTGCCAGGTGGTACTCATTTTGAAGTTATGAAGGGGTCATGGGGAGAGGTAAGTCTTGGGTACCTAGAGATCCAGGGGTGGTCATTCATAAAAGTATATCCTCAATTGCCCTGGGGTTGAAGGGGTTGTGGATAAAAATTGAGGATTAGTACCATGTTTCATGGTCAGAATCCACAAGAGAGATGAGGAGAGACAGCTGGCTTAAGTCCAGGCCTTAATGAAATGCCAACATTTTGAGTTTTCTAGTTCCAATAGAAAAACATTAAGGAAATAAGCAAAAATTCTCTCTCTCTCTTCCTCCATACCTTTCATTATTATTACGTAGGATATTTATATTCCTTGTAATTTAATACATTATAAAATTATTAAGTGTGCAAATGAATGGGTCTCTTTGTCTATATCTGTTTCTTGAGACTTCTCTTGTGCCGTTTTCCTTATGTTTATTTTGTCCCTTTCTGATTATGTTAGTTTTTGTTTTCTTTTATTATATTTTATTTCCCATAATATTATGCTACTGTTTCCTAGAAACCTGTTTTTTTTCTGATCTTTGATGGAAAATGAGTGGATCTGAATGGTGGAATAAATGAGAGGAGTAGCAGGAGTGGAAACCATAATCAGGATATAGTGTGTGTAACTGGCTGTCCTGGAACTCATTCAGTAGAACAGTTTTCTTTTTTCACTAATGTTGCACTGAATTAAAAATATTAAACTGAAATAGTCCTGCATGAACTCTGCATGAGACATCAACAATAGAAGGCCTGAAACAAAGTTATTATCTACCACACTATAGCTAATGAAATAGAGAAAAAGTTATACAGCAAACATTATTAAATGGAAGGAAAAATAATATAAAATCTTCTCTTACCTTATAAATATATCATTATATGTGTAGGAAAGATATAAAGATAAGTGATTGAGTTCAGATGAAGTAAAAACCAATATCATCTTGTGGAAACATTATTTTCCTATTTTATTATATTCATTAGCTCTAGAGTCAGAGTCTTACTGCTCCAAGATTTTAGAAATGGAAAATGAACACCACAAATGACTAAAGATAAGTCTATGGCAGCTTAATCCCATGGCATGCCCTTAATAGATACAAATCTTTTTATAATGCTGTTGACCTTGGTAGCTTTGTAAAACTTCACAGTACTTGCTCATGCCAACAGAATTTCCATTCATCTGTTACACTTTTGGTTGTTTTCCTGTCTACTGATTTTTAATCATTAAGATTGTATCTTTTCACCCACTCCTTTCCCCGCAAATACTGACCTATAGCTTCTGTGGCACTAGCCATCTGGAACTATCTGCCTTCTTCCTTTCACATCACTGGAGATCTAATTCATTGTGTACTAAAGTACAGAACTCCCCCTTAGCTCAGTATAGCTTTAGAGATGAGTTATAGCTTGAATACTCATGATCTCCTGTCCAGTTCTGAAAACAGCCAAACTGTTGCCACCACAGTTAAACAAGGTATATTTCCTGTTAGCAATGAACATAGGATAAGAAGAAATAAAATGGCAACAGTTCTCATTGTTCAAGTATTTTTTATAACAGTCAATTGAAATATATTTACCCAGAAAATACTTCAATCAGAATATTTCTATTTGAAAACAAATGATGGTCATACTATAATAAATAAAAAAGGAAAATAAAATAGTCTTAAAATAATTTACATTCTTGATTTTGATATTATAAAGTGAGTGGGTTAAAAGTACATTGCATTATGATTCTCAATATGCATGCTTATGTATTGTAAAGGAGATATTTTCAAATAATAGCAAACGTCAAATATTCTCAAACACAAATGAGTTTTGACAAAAGAAATTGGTTTTTCAATACTTCATTGTAGCCTATTGACATACTACCCTGAATTATTAGCATAGCAATGCTCTTTGGGAAGGAGAATCAAAATTCACTGTTTCTGTTTTAGAGAATATTTAGATTTATCATTTTTATTATCAGTCTCAGCTTAACATGGGTATTTTTTATTAGCTATGAATTGTTATGAAGTAAACTGACGGTACTAAATGGTCTGCACAATTTTGTGTCTACTTCAATGTCTTTTTCTTCTTCCCTTTCTATGTCAAGATTGTTTCTAGAACGTAGAGACTCAAGGAAATATTTTTCAAGGGACTTTACATCCACAAGAACATGTGATAAAGTATCAGTAAATGTATAGCATTATTAACACAGAAATAATTATTATTCCCCTCATGATGCTTCAATTGATGCACATGAAGGTATATTTACATTGTCCAGGAACCACTTCCATCAGGTAACCCTTGAAATAATATTTTAGATTCCTCTCTAATTTGATATAAGTCCTACTATTAAAATGTTTGCAGTAAAGCAATTCTAATAAACCCATTGTTCTTTGCTGCCTGTTTGCATGAGTAATGCTTTATTTCTTTTTTTTTTCCATTTTTATTAGGTATTTAGCTCATTTACATTTCCAATGCTATACCAAAAGTACCCCATATCCACCCACCCCCACTCCCCTGCCCACCCACTCCCCCTTTTTGGCCCTGGTGTTCCCCTGTACTGGGGCATATAAAGTTTGCAAGTCCAATGGGCCTCTCTTTCCAGTGATGGCCGACTAGGCCATCTTTTGATATATATGCAGCTAGAGTCAAGAGCTCCGGGGTACTGGTTAGTTCATAATATTGTTCCACTATAGGGTTGAAGATCCCTTTAGCTCCTTGGCTACTTTCTCTAGCTCCTCCGTTGGGAGCCCTATGATCCATCCATTAGCTGACTGTGAGCATCCACTTCTGTGTTTGCTAGGCCCCGGCATAGTCTCACAAGAGACAGCTACATCTGGGTCCTTTCAATAAAATCTTGCTAGTGTATGCAATGGTGTCAGCGTTTGGATGCTGATTATGGGGTGGATCCCTGGATATGGCAGTCTCTACGAGGTCCATCCTTTCATCTCAGCTCCAAACTTTGTCTCTGTAACTCCTTCCATGGGTGTTTTGTTCCCAAATTTAAGGAGGGGCATAGTGCCCACACTTCAGTCTTCATTCTTCTTGAGTTTCATGTGTTTAGCAAATTATATCTTATATCTTGGGTATCCTAGGTTTGGGGCTAATATCCACTTATCAGTGAGTACATATTGTGTGAGTTTCTTTGTGAATGTGTTACCTCACTCAGGATGATGCCCTCCAGGTCCATCCATTTGGCTAGGAATTTCATAAATTCATTCTTTTTAATAGCTGAGTAGTACTCCATTGTGTAGATGTACCACATTTTCTGTATCCATTCCTCTGTTGAGGGGAATCTAGGTTCTTTCCAGCTTCTGGCTATTATAAATAAGGCTGCTATGAACATAGTGGAGCATGTGTCCTTCTTACCAGTTGGGGCATCTTCTGGATATATGCCCAGGAGAGGTATTGCTGGATCCTCCGGTAGTACTATGTCCAGTTTTCTGAGGAACCGCCAGACTGATTTCCAGAGTGGTTGTACAAGCCTGCACTCCCACCAACAATGGAGGAGTGTTCCTCTTTCTCCACATCCACGCCAGCATCTGCTGTCACCTGAATTTTTGATCTTAGCCATTCTGACTGGTGTGAGGTGGAATCTCAGGGTTGTTTTGATTTGCATTTCCCTGATGATTAAGGATGTTGAACATTTTTTCAGGTGCTTCTCTGCCATTCGGTATTCCTTAGGTGAGAATTCTTTGTTCAGTTCTGAGCCCCATTTTTTAATGGGGTTATTTGATTTTCTGAAGTCCACCTTCTTGAGTTCTTTATATATGTTGGATATTAGTCCCCTATCTGATTTAGGATAGGTAAAGATCCTTTCCCAATCTGTTGGTGGTCTTTTTGTCTTATTGACGGTGTCTTTTGCCTTGCAGAAACTTTGGAGTTTCATTAGGTCCCATTTGTCAATTCTCGATCTTACAGCACAAGCCATTGATGTTCTGTTCAGGAATTTTTCCCCTGTGCCCATATCTTCAAGGCTTTTCCCCACTTTCTCCTCTATATGTTTCAGTGTCTCTGGTTTTATGTGAAGTTCCTTGATCCACTTAGATTTGACCTTAGTACAAGGAGATAAGTATGGATCGATTCGCATTCTTCTACACGATAACAACCAGTTGTGCCAGCACCAATTGTTGAAAATGCTGTCTTTCTTCCACTGGATGGTTTTAGCTTTATTTCTCTCTAATAACTCCATGGAATTTTTAAAACTGCTGATTGTATTGAATAATTACTTCCATGCTTCCGTTATTGCCATTGCAATGCATATGATTTCTGGACTATCCCGACTATTGCAAGAATTGATATTGCTCATTAGTAAGGATCGTAATTTATGTCTCCATTTTAGACAAGGCATTGTATATAGCCATGGGTATTCTTGAATTCACCATGTAGATGAGGGTGGCTTCAAACTCACCATGATCTTGCTGCCTCTGATTCTCATGTCCTGTAAATATAGGTGTGTGCCACCATGACTTGATCATAATGTATGTCTTATTTTAAATGCATCAAAGATGCTTGTGATTCTTTTACCATCATAGATTATTTATCCTTTAATATATTTTTAGTTTAAATGTAGATCAACATTTCTTTTTTAAAAATTCTCTGATAAAATATGTAACAATTGTGTTATAAGGAGACTCATTACCTTTTTCATTTATCAAATTCTGATTTTGTCACTCTGAAATAAAGATCTAAAGAATTATATTTAATTTTAGGTAAATAATAATATAAGTCCTAATGGATTTCTCAGACATCTTTTCATATCCTCCTGTCTTCTGTATTGATCATGCTAATTCTGCCAAGTTATATCCCTCTAACCTGTTTTTCTCATTTACACCTTTAAGTCACTTATATATTACTGGTCCCTTTTAGGTAACCCCCACAATGGTCACTTTTTACTTTCCTCACTTTTGTTGTTACTCCAGGTTATGTACCTACCTCTAGAGAACTTAATGTAGGAACTACAGATGAGAGAGAACATTTAGTGCTTTTCTCTCTCTAAGTCTGGTTGCAAGAATATTACTTGGACATAATATTTTCTAGTTCCATCCATTTCTTGAAGCTTAACACTCTTAATTGCATTCTAAATACTTACTCTTATACACAAAAGGAACTGTATCTATCATTCCTGCTCAAAGAATCTTCTCTATGCAACAGATGGAAACCATTACAGAAAATCACAAACTGTCCACATTGACAGAACAGATGAGCACTGGCTGTTCAGACATTATTCACACATCTGCACCACAAATCCTGAAACCACAGCTCAGGAAACATTACATAAAAGAGTACAGAAAATTGGTAAGAGTCAGAGGACCAGGAATTGTTTTTCCCAGAAATGACTGAAAAACTCCATCCTTATATCTCAACAATATACTTGCATAAAACAATACAAGAAATAGCAGAACACAGCAGTAACAGACATGCCAAAATGGAAATGGGGAAATCTCCTGGAGCCATACTCCAAACTAAAAGTAACTATATGCAACTAAAGAATACCAAGATCAGCCAGGCGTGGTGGCACACGCCTTTAATCCCAGCACTTGGGAGGCAGAGGCAGGTGAATTTCTGAGTTCGAGGCCAGCCTGATCTACAGAGTGAGTTCCAGGAGAGCCAGGGCTACACAGAGAAACCCTGTCTCGAAAAACCAAAAAAAAAAAAAAAACAAAAAACAAAAAACAAAAAACAAAAAACAAAAAACAAAAAACAAAAAACAAAAAACAAGATCAGGAGAAATACTATGGCCTGCCAAATTGATACCCTGTCTTAGTTAGAATTTCCATTGCTATGAAGTAAAGACACCATATACCACCATGACCTCAACAACTCTTATTTTTTTATTACGTATTTTCCTCAGTTACATTTCCAATGCTATCCCAAAAGTCCCCCATACCCTCACTCCCACTTCCCTACCCACCCATTCCCATTTTTTGGCCCTGGCGTTCCCCTGTACTGGGGCATATAAAGTTTGCATGTCCAATGGGCCTCTCTTTCCAGTGATGGCCGACTAGGCCATCTTTTGATACATATGCAGCTAGAGTCAAGAGCTCCGGGGTACTGGTTAGTTCATAATGTTGCACCAACAGGGGTGCAGATCTCTTTAGCTCCTTAGAAACTTCCTCTAGCTCCTTCATTGGGGGCCCTGTGATCCATCCAATAGCTGACTGTGAGAATCCACTTATGTGTTTGCTAGGCCCCGACCTATTCTCACAATAGACAGCTATATCAGGGTCCTATCAGCAAAACCTTGTTAGTGAATGCAATGGTGTCATCGTTTGGAGGCTAATTATGGGATGGCTCCCTGGATATGGCAGTTTCTAGATGGTCCATCCGTTTGTCTCAGCTCCAAACTTTGTCTCTGTAACTCCTTCCATAGGTGATTGTTTCCAATTCTAAGAAGGGGCAAAGTGTCCACACTTTGGTCTTTGTTCTTCTTCAGTTTCATGTGTTTTACAAATTGTCTCTTATATGTCGGTATACTAAGTTTCTGGGCTAATATCCACTTATCAGTGATACATATCATTTGAGTTCTTTTGTGATTGGGTTACCTCACTCAGGATGATGCCCTCCAGGTCCAACCATTTGCCTAGGAATTTCATAAATTCATTCTTTTTAATAGCTGAGTAGTACTCCATTGTGTAAATGTACCACAATTTTTGTATCCATTCTTCTGTTGAGGGGCATCTTGGTTCTTTCCAGCTTCTGGGTATTATAAATAAGGCTGCTATGAACATAGTGGAGCATGTGTCCTTATTACCAGTTGGAACATCTTCAGGATATATGTCCAGTCGAGGTATTGTGGGATCCTCCAGTAGTACTATGTCCAATTTTCTAAGGAACTGCCAGACTGGTTTTGGATGACCAATTAGTGTGCTCTTCCCAGGGATAAACTAGTTCTTACTCTTCCGGTATAGATGCCACTATAATATTTCAGTATTTCACTGTAGTAGTTTCATCATTAAGATGAAGAATGGGATGGTCTAAGAAAGGAACCATAGCCAGTCATATGATATATATATATATATGGAGACAGAGAGAGAGAGAGAGAGAGAGAGAGAGAGAGAGAGAGAGTGAATTAAGGATGCTTAATAAAAACATTTTGCATTTAATTTGATATATCATATGGGATCTTTTTTAACTTTTGAGAAAAAGACAAAAATCCATAAATAATTGAATATGATTATGTAGACAGAGTACTTGGTGTTTTTCTTCTGTACCTGTGGCTTAGAAAGCCATCAGTGGTTTGCTATAATTACAAAAAATAAATTTTATATGCATGTGTTTGCTTTTATTTTACTAGAAGCACTTTCCTCATACTTAACATCAGTTTTTATTACTGTATTTTTAAAAAGATATGCTGACTTTAAAGACACACCTAAAATTAACTGTGCATTCTTAACAAGTTTGACTTTTTTTACAGACTTGGTTTGAATGCAAATGGATTCCATAGATTTACATATTTGAAAACATGTTCTCCACTTGGTGAAATTGTTTGAGAAGGGCTAGGTGATCTCACATTATTGGAATAGGTTTACCACTGGGGCTAATCTTTGAGGTACCAAATGCCCATGCCATTCTTAGTTCTCTCTTTTCCTCACTATCGTTGGTCAGATGCAAGCTCTTAGCATCTGTCCCACTGCCATGCCTGTGTTATTGATACAATGCTCACAGCTATGATAGTCATGAACTCTACCCTCTGAAAACATAAGCCCACATAAAATCATTCTTAAATAACTTATCTTGATTGTGTTATCTCTTGACAGCAATAGATAAGTAATTAAGACATTCACAATCTAGAAGATACTGGAAATGCACCACTTAATAGAGAATGTATAAGAACAAGGTGTGAGTAGCACATTTTTATCCTCCTCAAATGGTAATTTTTATCATTCTTCAAACAATATTGCCTTTCCTCAACCTCTTAAAGTTTTCATTATTAAATTGCATATAGTTAACTGAAAGGAAGACTTAAAATACTCCAGATAAGACTCCCATGGTAAAACATTTAAGGAAAATACAGACTGATATAATAATATAATTACTTGCAATAGGAGAAATTCAAAGATTCAAGTATTTAGAATCACTGCCATACTCTGGTTATTTATAGAACAGATTACATGTTGCAGAATTTCACCATGTTACCATTAATATTTGCTCCACAGAGCATTAATAAAGATATGTGTATAATCTTTAGAATTTCCCATGTTATGTTCAGCAGAAATCCAACATCTAAATCTGGCCATCAAAGTCAAAACCTGCAAGACACATGAAGTAGCTGGAAAAACCTAGAACTCTACTGAGAAAAAAATGATGAAAACCCCAAGGGCTGGAGAGACAGTTCAGTGATTAAAGCAGCCACTGACCTGCTCTGGATCTAGATTCAGTTCCCATCAACCCTGTGGTAGCTCATATCTGTCTGCAATTCAAGTTTTAGGGATTCTTATATCTACTCTGTCCAGGAAGGGTGTTAGGCATGCGCATAACATTCATACACATAAAATAAAGATGAATGATTAACTGAATAATTTGAATGTGCATACAACAGCAAATGAGAGAAAATCAATGATTAAAAATATCTCAATTAAATTAAGTAGACATCCCGATGGATTCATCTCAATATTCTACCATACATCAAAGAACAATTACCACCGATAAAATTATTCCATAAAACAGGAAAAAGTAAAGATGTTCAAATTCAAATCAGGAAGTCGATATCCTTGAAACCATTATGGGACAAAAGCCAACCAAGTAAGGAGTTATACTCTAATTCAGTGATTCTCAAATTTGCTAATGCTACAAAACTTTAATACAGTTCCTCATGTTGGGGTTACCTCTCAATCATAAAATTACTTTTTGCTACTTCATAACTGTAATTTGGCTAATGTTGTGAAATATAATGAAAATATCTGATATTCAAAATATCTGATATGTGACCCAAGTGAATATGCCATTGAACATCCAAATTGGAAGTGATCCACAGGTTGAGAACCTCTCTAATATTTCTTATGAACATAGATATATAATTTCTAAATAAAACACCCTCAAACCAACTCAAGTATAAATCAAATAATCATCTGTTGTGATAAAGTCAGGTTTATGGCCAAGACACAGAGATGGTTTAACATCAGTACATGTAATGTACTACATGCCTGTAACTTAACTGAGGGAGCAGTGTCTGTCCACAGGGTGTCTCTAAGAGACAGGGAACATGAGAAGCACAAACAACCCTTGTTGTTAATGGAGAAGATTGAGTCTCTAGTATACTATAACTTCTGGAGATTCAAGAGTTATAAGGGACATATATAAACATAATAAGGAGAATATAAAACAAGACCACATCCAAAATCATGATTAGTTGAGAAAAACTCACAGACTTATCAATAAAATCAGCAGAATGGTAGTTATGTTCAATGCCTTTATTCTTGTCCAGTGCTTAATGTCTTAGCTAGAGCAATAAGGAGATAGAATGAGTTACAGGGGTATACAAATAGGAAGATTTTTTAAAAAAATAAAATAGTCCTATTTACAGATGATATGATTCTTACTTAAAAAAAATATCAGGAGAAAAATCTCCTACAACTGATAGCACATTAAATAAAGAAGTAGGACACAAAATTAGACAGAAAACACCTTTCCAATTTACTAAAGACAAACTTTGTAAGAAATCAGGGAATTCCATTAACAAGAACCACACTATATGTTGTCTAGAGATAATATTACCATTTTTTATTTTAATCACATTCATTATACACATTATTTTTCATGAATTTATTTATTCACTTTATATCCAGTCCTCACTCCCCTCCTCTCAGTCTCACTAATCCCTTCTGCTCATTACCTCTTTTCCTCAGAGAAAGGGAAGACCTTCTTGGGTACCAGATCACTCCCTACCTCTGCAGGACTAAGTTTGTCCTCTCCAACTGAGGCCTGAGCAGGCAGTTCAGTTAGGGGAGGAAGATCCAAGTAGGGGGCCTTCTATGACTTGTCTTTCTTATTTTCCCATTTTGCATGTTAATTTCCCACAACTTTTTTCTTGGACTAACACTGTTATCTTTCATCGATGAAAGAGTATTTGGATTACCTATAATTTCTCCCATTATAGTAGGTAGGACTTTATTTTTTAATTTTTTATTGGATATTTTATTTATTTATATTTCAAAGGTTATCTCCCTCCCAGCTTCCACTCTGCAACCTCCTTCCCCTCTCCCTCTGCATCCCTCTATGAGATTGCTACTCCACCCTCCCAATGATGCCCAATAAAGCCATCCTCTGCTACATATCCAGCTGGAGCCATGGGTCCCCCCATGTGTACTACTTTAAAGTTCTAAGTATGCAATGCATTTTACTGAGGCAGGCATTTGTATGTTATTTGAAAATACTCAGATTTTTTAATACATGTGTAGATAGGTTAAAAGCAAAGGTATATGGACTCTTAAAAAATTATTTTGCCATAATCCTTCAACTTCTGATAGCTGGGAGGGAGAAGAAAGCAATCACAAGGAGGGAGGGAGGGAGGGAGGGAGGGAGGGAGGGAGGGAGGGAGGGAGGGAGGAAAAGTGGAGGGGGAGGGGAGAAAGGACTTGTTGGGGAGAGGGGAACCTGATCTGGTATTGGGTGAAGGAAAATAACTGAAGCCCCGAGTGCCAGCAGAAAGAATGGAAACAGGAAACCTTGAGAGATAGGAAGATGAGGGAACCCTCCGGAATGCACCAGAGACCTGGGATGTGAGAGACTCTCGGGACTCAAAAGGAGGGACCTTAGATGAAATCCCGGACAGTAGGGAGAGGGAACTTGTAGAGCCCATGCCCAGCAGGAAGACAGGACATCAAGTAAGGGAGAAGGGGGGCCATCCCACAGTCACACCTCTCACCCATAATTGTTCCTGTCTGAAAGAACTACAGGGAAGGAAATGGAAAGAAGCTTGAGGAAAAGAAGGTCCAGCGACAGGCCCAAAGTGGGATCCAGCTCAAGGGAAGGTCACATGGACTGACACTATTACAGAGGCTATGGAGCACTCACAAAAAGGGACCTAGCATGACCACACTCTGGAAGACCCAACAAGCAACTAAAAGAGTCAGATGCAGATATTTGTACACAACCAATGGACAGAAGCAGCTGACTCCTGTTGTTGAACTAGGGAAGGATGAAAGAAGCTGAGGAGAAGGATGACCCGGTAGAAGGACCAGCAGTCTCAATTAATCTGTACCCCTGATACCTCTCAAATACTGAACCACCAAGCAGGCAGCATACACCAGCTGATATGAAGTCCCCAACACACATACAGTAGAGGACTGCCGGATCTGTGTTCATTCAGAGATGATGCACCTAACCCTCAAGAGACTGGGGGCCCTAGGGTATTTAGAGGTCAGGTGGGGTGGGAGGTGGAGAAATCCATGTGATCAGGGGGCTGGGGAGGAGGTATAAGAGGTGGAAAAGTTGGAGAGTGGCAGGGGGAGGGAATAAAAAATGCAGTGTAAGTAAATAAATGAAAAATGGGAAAATTACTTTTTTTAAAGTTTGTGACACAAAGTAGATATTCAAGTTTCACATAAGACAGTAAGAATGCTACTCTTTCTGAATAAACATATGGCAGAGGAAGAATATAGTTTTGAACTAGAGAAATAATAATTTTCACAGATAACATTGTGCTGAGAGACAAAGGCTAATATATGTTTTTCAATTTCTTATTCTTCAGATAATTTCATGTTTATAATCCTGTCTATTGCCTATATATTTTGTGCCTCCTGATAAGGAGACATTTTGTTTTAGTAAGTTTTTCCATCAATTTTCTTATTAGATTATATATAAAACTATGTCTAATGACCCAAAGAAATATCATAATATACTTAAAATTTAGAAATTAGTACAAATAAACAAGTGAAAACACTAAGTAAGCCCTCAAGTTTACTTATTATTTTATTTAATATAGCATCATAAACTTAAAGTAGCAAGGTGCAATGACTGGACAATTCTTTATGTTTTACTGTTAACGAAGAGAATACAATTTTTTAAAAAAAGGTTATATACCTTGAAGCTTTATAAGAAAAACCAATATAAATTATAATGCATGATTTTCAATTTTGTATTTACATCTACTAAAGCAAAGCAGTATGTTAACACAGTTGGGTAATTTACAAATTAGTTCAATAGTGAGGAAACCAATATGTAATCACCATGCGTACAGTTTCCTAAATAATTCTGTAGTTTTTAGTGAAGTTTTTTTTTAAACACTTTAGTAAAATTCACTTAAAATGTTTAAGATGAAGATATTATTTCCACTTTGAACAAAAATCCCCCAATATAAATTTAAGCTCATTTTCCCACTACTCCCAAACAAAACATGTTTTTATGAGTTTCTGCTCCTCCCCGCCTCCCCTTTTATTGGGGTTAATTTTTCCTCTGACTTCTTGCTCAGCATTCCATTTGTAATTACAGTATTTGTATTTGCTAAATAGTCAACATAAATACTCTGATGTCTTTTATATTTCTGAGTTCTTACCAGTTTCATGAATAAACTCATAGCTGTATTACAGTTATATTCATTCTGTAAAGACATGTTTTATCCAGTTACTGACTTGAATTGCAGTTGTTATCAAATTTTTTTTTTGTTTAAATACAGACTAATTTTCCGAATGCTTGTTAGAAATTTGAATTTTTAAATTCATAGGCTTTATTTAGTAATTATTAATATGTTCCATAGTAAAGTTTCAATATTTTTAAATTGTCAAAGAAAACTACTATTCTAAACTTTTGGTTTGTCAGTACATAATTTGGGCTCTTTTCATGCCAAAAGAAATGACATCTTTTTTAAAATGTTGCTCTTAAAGTCTTTTAAAACAATATATTTTACAATTATATCTGATATTTAATAGTACTCTGTGTGATCTAGGATGAAATGATATAATTGCTATGGCATTCTCATAGACCTCTCATTATTTCTCTTCCTTCATAGACTGTTATTCTGAAAACTTTAAGCAACTTCTTTAGGGTAATGCTAATATGGAGACTTAGACATAGTCTAAAACAAACAAATTTGTTAGTCAGGTCTCTACTTTTATAGAGAAATGGCTAATTGTCTTATAAAAAAAAAGAAATCTTTTACCTCTCAATTTTATGTGTTCTAGCTCAGAACCACTAGTTCTTTGAAAGAGTATCTGTGACAAAAAAATAAAATATAACATTAAAAATAAACATGATTGAGCATGCCTGTCCACCTTACAGTGGAGAAATGCAGAGGGTAGGGAGATCATAATATCTCTTCCAAGAATTCATTTCAATGTGACCAATCTCTTTTCAGAGAATATTATCTCCTAAAGTTTCCAAAGGCACAGAACCACAGGTTAATTACCCTGACTTTAATATGTACGACATTGGTGGATATTTCAAATACAATCCATAAATTCTTTGTCCAACTGAAGTTTCAGGACCAATTATGATGAAACTCTGTTATTCTGTCCCCAAAATCCTGTTTGATCAAAATTGAAGTTCAAGACCATTCTGCAGTTCAAGGCAATCTCTTAGATGTTAAATCATATAAAAACCAGAATCAAAATTGCATGTTTACAAACTGCAGGGCAAAATATAAATATTGCCTCTTTTTTTAAAAAAATAGATCAGGGACATTAAAAATGAGAAAATGCACTAAACCAAAATGGAACCATTTGAGAACATTTAATCCTACAGTTCCACATCCATCATCTGAAACGCAACACAGCACAATGATGGCTGCAAAGGTCTTGATCATCCCTCCTGTGAGGCTTCCCTGGAGACAGACTACCTGTGTATCTGAGCTATCACTTGTCTGACTTATTAGGTTTCCTTCTGAAAATCTCAGTGATAACATGTATATGAGTGTTACATGAGCCTATGGGAAACACTGCTACTGGTCCAAAGGCTTATTATGTTCCATACCACTCAAATGCAGGCGCATAATTTCCTAATACCCTGAGAAATCAAGATGTCCAATGATTTTTTTCTAATACAAGTGTTTTTGAAGCAGTTTGCATTTTTATAACTCCTAATATGCAATGAGTGAGGTGCTTTTGAGTCCAGAAATTTCATATAAGCACTGTCTTAAAGTCTGGGAGCCAAACCTTTGTCCTTTAACATAGAGTATAATTTTGGTAGCACCTTTAAGCCCTGATCCCTGTATATTCCAGGTAAACTCTCTGGAGGCTTGATTCTTATTTCTAAAAAAATAAACAAAAAACAAAAATCAAACAAGCAAAAAACAAAAACCTGTACTTTTATACAGTATACTCTGATCACACTCCCCCTCCCCCATTCCTATCAGATTCTCCCTACTTCCCCACCAATCCATCTCTACCCACTTTCTTTTTCTCTTTCCTCAGAAAACAAGTAGCTATACAAAGAAACAAACCAAAATTATAAAACAAAACAAAAAGAAACCCAAGGAACATACACAGAGACAGATACACATTCACACAGTTAAAATTCATAATATACAAGTAAAGACAAAACAGTAAGACAAAACAAAGCAAATAAACACCAGAAAAACTGCATAGGAAACAAAAATACCATTGAGTTCCTTTTCTGTTGCCCATTTTTTTCTGGCCCAGAATCTACATTTAAGTGCCCTTTATATGCCCAATGAGATGCCATCGCAGGTAGCAGTTTGGTTAGAAATGAGAACAGGTGGTCACTTTCCCCTCTGAGCACTGGACTCGAATCTGCGTAGCCTTCTATCTATTGCTGCAGTCTCTATGAGGTCATATGTGCATCAGTCCTGTTGCGTCTGGGGGAAAAAAAGTCCTTAGAGCCATCTACCCTCTCTGGTTATTTCAATCTTTCTGCCTCTTATTTACCTAAGAAATAAGGGCAGGGTTTGATGAAGGCATTCCAATTAAGACTGAATGTTTAAAATTTTTTCATTTTCTGAACATTGTCTAGTAGTGCATCTCTGTGTCAGTTCCCTTATACATAGTGTTTGTTTAAAAGAAAAAAATGCAAGGATATTAAATAGTAATATATGAAAGATGAAAATTAAAAGGTAGCTGATAAATGATAGATGCATAGACGAGATATGTTGTAACCTCCCCTCCCCAGCCTGAAACCTGTTTGCTCAGGTTTCAGTGTTAGAGAGCATTGGGGCGGAGTTTGCCGCCCTATCGTCCTGCCACTCCCACTGCCGCTGCCTGCCAACTAGCTGTTCCGGAGCTATCACTTGTTCACCTGCAACCTTACTCCAAGATGATTTGGCGGGAATCGGGCCTCTTCCCCTCCTGCATAACTCGGTGCAAGAATTGGTAAAATTGAGCTTTGATCAGAATTTTTGTCTTAGCTTCATCTTTCTCTTGTCTGCCTAGCTCCCTCTTCTCTTCCAGATTCCAAGATGCCTTTCCAGAACAGAACCGAGACATGTGAGCCGCTGGTCGGACACAACAATATATAAATACATGGGTAGATCAATGATACATAACAAATTGAAAATAGATGTATAATATGGGTGACAAAAGAATGGAAAAGGAAGTAAGTCAATGAAAACACTAACTAGGGGTCATGATAAATTACCTTCCACTGGAAGAATTTGGTGTCAATATTTTCCATCTTCTTAGTCAACTCCCACCACAGTAGATCCTGTTTAGTGTGACGTAATCAAAATAGATTTTTCATCTTTTTTTAAAATTTTCTTCTCCATAGTCATAATATCTAACTATTCATGAGAAAATTCAAGCAAAACCAAACAAAGAATACTATTTAATATTATTGACCAAATCATACCAAAACTGAAAATGTTATATGAATACAAGAGGAAAGATTTCCTAACTCCCTTAAAGAAATACAAGAGAACACAAGTTAACAGTTAGAAGACCTTAAGTAGGAAACACAAAAAAATCCCTTAAAGAATCACAGGAAAACACAACCAAAAGGTGAAGGAACTGAACAAAAATCCAGGATCTAAAAGTAGAAAGAAAAACAATTAAGAAATCATAAAAGGAGACAACACTGGAAATGGAAAACCTAGGAAAGAGATCAGGAGTCAAAGATTCAAGCCTCACAAACATAGTACAAGAGATAAAAGAGAGAGTCTCTGGTGCAAAGATACCATAGAAAACATTGACACAACAGTCAAAAAAAATGCAAAATGCAAATAGCTCCTAACCCAAAACATCCAGGAAATCCAGGACACAATGAGAAGACCAAACCTAAGGAAAATAAGTATAGAAGAGAGTGAAGATACCTAACTTAAAGGGCCAGTAAACATCTTCAACAAAATTATAGAAGAAAACTTTCATAACCTAAAGAGATTCCCATGAACATACAGGTAGCCTACAGAACTCGAAAATTCCTCCCATTACATAATAATCAAAACACCAAACTCACTAAACAAAGCAAGAATATTAAAAGTTGTAAGGGAAAAAGGTCAAGTAACATATAAACACAGACCAATCAGAATTAAACCAGACTTCTCACCAGAGACATTGAAAGCTAGAAGATTCTGGGCAGAGGTCCTACAGACCCTAAGAGAACACAAATGCCAGCCCAGGCTATTATCCCCAGTAAAACTCTCAATTACCATAGACAGAGAATCCAAGATATTTCATGACAAAAACAAATTTACACAATATCATTTCACAAATCCAGCCCCACAGAGGGTGATAGATGGAAAACTCCAACACAAGGAGGGGAAACTATACCCTAAAAAAGCAAGAATATAATCTTCTTTCAACAAACCCAAAAGAAGATAACGGCACAAACGTAAAAATAGAATAAAAAATAACAGGAAGCAGCAATCCCTATTCCTTAATATTTCTTATCATCAATGGACTCAATTCCCCCAATAAAAAGATTTACAGACTGGATACATAAACAGTTTGCTGCATACAGGAAATGTACCTCCGTGTCAAAGACAAACACTACCTCAGAGTACATGAATGGAAAAGAATTTTCCAAACAAATGGTCCCAAGAAACAAGTGGGAGTATCCATTCTAATATCAGATAAAATCAACTTTCAACCTAAAATCATCGAAACAGGTAAGGAAGGATACTTCATACTCATCAAAGGAAAAATCTACCAAGGTGAACTCTCAATTTTGAGCTTCTATGCGCCAAATTCAAGGGTACCCACATTATTAAAAGAGATGGCTCAGTGGGTAAGAGCACCTGACTGCTCTTCGAAAGGTCCAGAGTTCAAATACCAGCAACCACATGGTGGCTAACAACCATCCATAACGAGATCTGACTCCCTCTTCTGGAGTGTCTGAAGACAGCTACAATGTACTTACATATAATAAATAAATCTTAAAAAAAAAAGAAGAAACTTTACTAAAACTCAAAGCACACATTGCACATCATACAATAATTCTGGGGGACTTCAACGCCACTTTATCATCAATAGACAGACCAGGGAAACACAAACTAAACAGAGATTCAGAGAAACTAACAGAAATTATGGAACAAATGGATTTAACAGATATCTATAGAACATTTCATCCTAAATCAAAATAATATACCTTCTTCTCAGCACCTCGATCTTACCTTCAAAATTGACCATATGATTGGTCACAAATCAAACCTCAACAGATATAAGACAAATCAAATAATCCCATGCTCCTATCAGATCACTAAGGATTAAGGCTGGTCTTCAATAACAACAAAACAAGGAAAAACCCACATACACATGGAAACTGAACAATGCTCTACTCAATGGTAACTTGGTCAAGGAAGAAGTAAAGAAAGACATTAAAGACTTTTTAGAATTTAATGAAAATGAAGATACAACATGCCCGAACTTATTGGACACAATGAAAGCAATGCTAAGAGGAAAACCCATAGCTCTGAGTACCTCCAAAAAGAAACTGGAGGGACCATACACAAGCAGTTTCACAGCACACCTGAAAGCTCTAGAAAAAAAAGAAGTAAATACACCCAGGAGGAGTAGAAGTCAGGAAATAATCAAACTCAAGGCTGAAATCAACCAAGTAGAAACAAAAAGAAGTATACAAAGAATCAACAAAACCAGGAGCTGGTTCTTTGAGAAAATCAACACATAATCCAGAATGGAATAAACAAGGAATGAAAGAGAAATTTCCACTGAAAGTAGAATGTAAGCTGCACCTTAAAATAATTTTCATATAACAAAATACTTAACTTATTTAAATAATAATAAACATATATATGAAATAAATGAATTACTATTTTTATTTTAGTTTAAACTATATACAAGAGAATCTATTGAAAATAATACATAATACAGAAACACTTTTACATCTTCTAAGAAAGTCATATGACAGAGCTAGTGCCAGAAATCCAGCACACACTTATTAATAGATTTTGCTCCTTAAGATACCAGTATTCATTATAAAAGTTTTAGCTAATGAAACAAGAAAGGTAATAAAAAATTAATTTGAGTAAAATAAAGATTATCACATGAAAAACTCACAAAGGTATACATTCAGGAGTATATCAAAGTCTTAATGAACATGAAGAACATTTTGTACAACTTGAATAAATTGATTCATGGGTCAAGCATTCATCAGATGAGATTAACATAAAGGCATGCTAGGCATTGCATTAGTCATTATAAAATAGTAACACAGAAAAAGATTCATTTTTCATAGAAGTAAGGTATCTTTCTACCAACCAGGCATAGAATTATGTATTCTCCCTATTGATAACAGCCACCCAGTATAAGATTTAAATAATGACAAGGATGAATGAGTTTGTTTGCAGAATCAAAGCAACACCTATTTCTGTAACTGTCCAAGACTATCGTCTGATCCTTTTCAGATACTACATGTGTTAAACATATATAAATTTCTCATTAGAATAGTGGTACTGTTACCAAATATCCTTCTGTTAATGCATAGGAGTTTTTCTGATGCTTACCAGTACATTTCATTGTACATACATATTGTTCTTGCTAAAATTATTCTAGTTCAGATCAGATTCTATTTGGTTTTTACATCATTGGCAAGATATCCTCACTATCAGCACCATAAATAATTACTCTCAAACAAAAATGTGAAAATGATTCTGATTATTAGTGTTGTGAAAATATTGAAGGAAACTCTCAACACAGAGATGTACAATTTATTTTCATGATCCTCACTACCCTAGAATTCATATAGTCTTGTGTATGAACCACACAGCATTATACACACGCACACACACACACACACACACACACACACACACACACACACACACCCCACACACACACATCTTCACACACACTAGGGAAAAAGGATTGAGGTAGAGATAGTTTAGATAGATGATAAATAGATGATAGATCGATAGATCAATCGATAGATAGATGGAGGATAGATAGATAGATAGATAGATAGATAGATAGATAGATAGATAGGAGAAATCATTTTAAAATAATTTATTGTGATCACTACAATGTGTCTGATACTTGTAATATTTGTATCATCATGCTTTGTGATAATCAGACAGCTGCAGTCCAGGACAAGAGTTTAGATCTCACAGTTAATCTGTGTGTTCAAGGTACATTTCATAGCTTACCTTGGATGGTTTGATAGTAAATCAATTATTTGCAAAGACTCTTGCTTCATTTGATGAAACATATTGCATTAATATTTCTTTCACATGATTGTATGTGTATGTCGCATGTGTGGAATGTACAGCACATATCAAGGCACACTGCATAAATCAGTGGATTAACTTCTAGAGCCTGGTTATTCTTACATGAGGTTAATCCCTTTTGCATTGATAAGGCTTTTTATCCCCTGTGCAAGCTTACTGGACATAAAGTACTAATATATTGATATGATTATGACATAAAATTGAGAAACCAGTTCAATTTGCAAAAGGAACTTACTTTTTTATAATTGTTGAGTTTGTATTTAGTACAATTAAGAATTAATGAATAGAAATCCATTTAAATGGTGCAACAAACATTAATGTTTCCTTTTAAAATTTTTGTTTTCGTAGTGGTTTGACCAGTCCCACTATAAGGTAGACTGGTGGTCTACACCTGGACTGCATTGCTAGTTTTTTTTTTAACCTACTTTTAATTTCTTTATTTACTAATTTTATTTCCTGTTCTCTCCTCCCAGTCCTAGCCTCACACAGCCCTTCCCCCACACCCCCTACCCTTTCTCCTCAGAAAATGAAAAGCCCCACATGGATATCAATCTGCCATGCTACATCAAGTAACAAAAGGACTAAGTGTATCCTCTCTCATTGTGGGCAGATAAGGCAGTCCAGCTACGGAAAGGGGATCCAAAGGCAGGCGACAGAGCTAGGAACAGTCCCCAATCTAATTGTTAGGAGACCCATATGAAGACCAAGCTGCACATCTGCTACAAATGTTTAGGAGCATAGCCCCGTCCATGCAGGCTTCATGGTTGGTGGTTGAGTGTCATGGGCCCCGGATAGTTGACTCTGTAGTTCTTTTTGTGTTATCCTTTACTTGACAATTACATCAAGCTCCCTCAATCCTTCCCCTGTCTGTTTCACACAAATTCCCAGAGCGCCACTTTATATTTGGCTGTGGTTCTGCCTCTCAGAAGACAGTTATCCTAGGCTTCTGTCTGCAATCATAGCAGATTGTCATTAATAGTGTCAGGGGTTGGCTCTTTCCCAATTGGATGAGACTCAAGTTAGGCCAGCCATTGGTTGGTCATTTCTTCAATCTCTGCTTCAACTTTATCCCTGAATATTTTGTAAGCAGGACAAACTTTGGGTCAAAGTTTTTTGGGTAGTTTAGTGTCCCATCCCCTTGACAGGAAGTCCAGTTGGCTATAGGAGGTGACCATTTCAGGCTCCATATCTCGAGCTGCTAGGCTTCTCAGCAAAGTTAGCCCTGTGGACCACCATGGTCCTCCCTGCTCTAAGTCTCTGTGTCCTTCCAGAGATGCTTCCCCACCGAAATCCATTCTCTCACCTAGACCTTCCTCTCCCACTTTTCCCCACCACATTTCCCCTAGCTAACCCATCTCCCACTATGTTCCCTTCCATTATTCAATACCTCTGACGTCTATTTTATTTTCCCTTCTGAGTGAGATCCAAACATACTTGTTGGGCCCTTCTTTTTACTTGACTTCTTTGTGTCTCTAGATTGAAGGACGATAATGGTGTATGTTATGGCTAATATCCACTTATAAGTGGTACATACCATGATTGTTTTGGGGTCTGGGTTACCTCACCTAGTACAACATTTCCTAGTTTTATAAATTTGGCTGCAAATTTCACGATGTCTTCGTTTGTAATAGCTGAGTAGTATGCCATTCCGTAAGTATGCCACATTTTCCTGATTCTTTCTTCAGTTGAGTGATATCTAGGTGGTTTTCATTATCTAGCTATTACAAATAAAGCTACTATGAACATAGCTTTGCACATATCCTTGTATAATGGTAGAGCATCTTTTGGGTATATGCCCAGGAATGGTATTAGGTGAATCTTAAGGTGGAATTATTCCCAATATTCTGAGAAACTGCCGAATTGATTTCCAAAGTGGGTGTGTGCAAGTTTGCAATCCCACCAGCAGGGGAGGAGAGTTTCTCTTGATGTACATCCTCACCAGCATGCGCTGTCACTTTTGTTTAGCCATTTAGCCTCGGAATCTTAGACATTCTGAGGAATGTGACATGGATTTTCAGAGTCATTTTGATTTCCATTTGTTTGATGACTAATGACATTGAACATTTAAGTCCTTCTTGGCCAATAGACATTCCCCTATTGGGAATTATCTGTTTATCTCTATATCTCATTTTTAATTGGATGATTTAGTATTTTGTGTCTAATTTGTTGAGTTCTTTATTATTTTGGATATTAGTCCTCGGTCAGATGTATGGTTGGCCAGATCTTTTTTTCACTCTGGAGGCTGTCATTTTGTGCTATTAATGGTGTCCTCTGCCTTACAGAGGTTTTCAGTTTTCTGAAGTCCCATTTATTAATTGTTGACCTTAGTGCCTGAGCTACTGGTGTTCTGATCTAGAAGTTGTCTCCTATGACACTGTGTTCAAAGCAGTGCCCGGCTTTCTCTTCTATTAGATTCAGTGTATCCAGGTTTATGTTGAAGTTTTTATTCTCTTGGGCTTGAGTTTTGTTTATGGTGATAAACATAAATCTACCTGCATTCATCCAGTTAGACCAGCATCATTTGCTGAAGATGCTTTCTTTGTTTTTTTTCATTGTATGGTTTTGATAAGTTCGACATAATTTGTCCAAGTTGGGTGAATACCATCCTCATGTCTGGGTAGACTATGAAATTGTGATCTTTCTACCTGCCGTATTCTCTGGAGTAACTGGATGATGGGCCAATTCCACCAAGCCTGTTTGACATTTCTGGTAAAGCAGCATTTTTAACCCTCTCTCGGGTATACAGAGAAATAATCTCCTTTTCTAATACATGCTGCTGGATATGACATGTGACTATTGTGATCCAGTGTGTTATCAGAGGAAGTATTTATTGCTTTTATGTCAAACATGTAATTTCAATTTGATGATTGCAAAAATTCTATAACCCTATGTTACAGTTAAAACACACAGTCAGTGAAAAGACAGTAAAGGCTATTCCAGACAACATTACTTCACAGAAGTCACATGTCAATGGATTTGCTGGTTAGATGGCTGTATTCAACAAATATCTTCCACATGCTGTATCAGAGGTATTTTTGTTGAAAACTGACTTTATCTTTATCTATCCTGGACTATGTAAATAAAAATTAGAAAATTATTTTCTTATTTAGTCCATATTTTCATCCTATTAATACAATTCAATTTACATCAATATATTTTAGCCTCCAATATTTTGAATATTATGATAATCTATGAGATCAGATGTAACTCACGTTTAATTAAATTTAATTAAAATAAAGCTAATAACCTCTCCAAAACGAATAATTATATTGAAAATATATAAATGAGATAAACAAATTTGTAGCTATTAATGTTAGGATAGAATACCTATAGAGTTCAAAAGGATCAATTATATTATACCAATAATTATAAGAATTGAAAACTGTAAAAGCTCTTAAATAAGTGTTCAAACCATATTCTTGTGTTCTAGAAATGCAAATTTAAAATGTACTTTGAACACAGAGATTAACTGAGATAAAGGCAGCTTGTGTAACTGCTATTGTCCTACAGTGCAGTTACTTGATGCCATAAAGCATCATGGCACAAATATTGTCCCTTTATGTCACTATAAAGTTCACTTTACTGGGGAACAATCAGTACTACTCAATATAATACCTAGGTTTAACATTACTAATTGTATCACTATAAACCAATTTTATAGAGTTATAAAAAGTAGAGATAATGCTGTCAGGCTTAATATTAATGATTCAAATAAACACACTACTATAGTCTCTGAGTATATCTCTTGCAAACTGATATGAAAACACTAGGTAGAAAAACAGACATAATGGCCTGCTGTAACCCTATGACAAACATATAAAGATAGTGTGCAGCTCTTTTAAACATATATTACTTTATTTAACAAAAAATACAGGTTTCTTTAGTGTTAAATCACAAGAAATAACAACCATTACATTCTCTCTCTAAAGGAGGGGAAAGGCATATATGCCATCTTCTAAGTCAATACTTATTTGATTGGAGAGACCCATCATAATTACTTATTGATTCAAAAATTGTTTAGAGTAATCATTCTAAAAATCTGTATCTAAACAGAATAACCCCCACCAGCATGGCATCCAATTCCCACAAAGCTGTGAACTGCCTCTCCACAGGTAAACATAATTAAGTCAAGACTCAAGTGTCAGCATCTGAAAGACTCAGGACAGTTACATTTTCAAAACCTCGTCCAGAATATAAAATATTAATGTTGTTGCTAATTTCTCCATCATTTGTGAACTGTGCAAAATTTTTTTCTTACATCCATAAAATGAAAACTTATTCTCAGCACTACTAAAGTGTTTCATTCAGGGACAATATTTACCCAAAAGTACATTTAACTGGCCTCATACTATGATCACAAGTTTTCTTCCATTGTGGAAAATATTGAGAAAATCATCACGCTATGGGAAAATGCCTTTCAAAAGCAAGAAAATGTTCTAAAATTTAAAGTCTATTAAAAAAGCAAAACAAGTGTGGAGTGTTACACTTGAGAGTTAAAATGATCCTTCCTGGTATAGCTGCTTTTTCTAAATTTTACATAAAATGTAAATACTTGTTACAAATTATATCAGCATGTTATTGACAAGTAAATCATGACTGTTAGCAACATTGAATGACATCTCCTATGATCAATTATACGATAAACAACATTTTTTTTTCTTTATCAGGACATGTCTGCAAATCAATAGCTCGGTGAAATATAAATGCTTTGGGTTGCTTTCCATGACTAAAAGAGGTATTGAAACCATGTGAGAGGAAAACAATCAGGCATAATTGCAATTCTTGTGGCGTTTTCATTTCTGAAGGGAAGACCAGTACTATCCAATTACAACAGGAAGTCTGATTTCATTTGCTGTTCAGGGAGAGCCTTCCTGAGCATGTGCCTTATAAACTAAGACTTCAGAAAATTCTGAAATTTAATAAGGAAATGCAACTAGGGAATGCCTCTCAAGATAAATAAAAGGTCTAGATGAAGTATCTCTGATTTATTTGATCTCCTGAAAAAGAAATATCACACAGCTGTCACATGTTGACAGATGCGATGAGTAGCATTAGATGAGGCTAGAACCAAACAACATGGGAGGCTGCAGAATATGATATTGTATCTTAATGAGGACCAGAAAAGAAATTATGATGGTAGAATACATTATCTAATTCAAAGTTGGTGAATATTGAACAGTGTAAACAGCTAGTAGACTATTAATATTATTGACTATACTCCAAATAATACTACAAGTGGTACTGTAAAATGCTGAGTTTAATTATACCAGCATTTTGCTGATAGGTTAAAATGGCCTCCTCTCTTGATCAAAATAAAATTTTAAATCCATCCAATAAAATTGTACACTCAACATCATTCTTCCTCAGTGTTTTTCTTGACCTCTTTTCTTTCCCTGATATGCTTGCCTTGTCTATAACAGCCATCTAATCTTCTCCCTATTACTTCCTTGTGCTGAAGGTCATTCTGTGTATGACTCCTGGGTCAGAGGTCTTCTATGAAGAATTATTATTTTTTAGAAACCACATGGATGACTTTACTTCTCATCTCTAGTTTTTTTTAAATATGTAAATTACATACTATACATATAAATATTTTATGCTTTTTTATTTATGTGTTTATATGTATTTGTATCTTGGTGCGATGGATTAATATTGGCAGTTGAATTCAGCCCCATGTGAATGCTGAGAAATAAAATGTATTCCTCTTACATACAGTATGAACTATTAAGCAGTGAGCCATCTCTTTAGATCATCCACTTCCAAATCCTTTCTTATTCGTGATCAACATGTGATGTTCCCATTGATTCCTCTAAAGTGTGCAAACTGTGTCTGTTTGATGTAGTAGAACAAAGCAAAGGACCACATCTGGTAAATGCTTTCTTAAGCGCCTCAAGATAACATGAAGAACTAAATGACAAAGAGTAAGGAGTTTATTGCATGCATCCTAATATTTTCTTTGTCTTTTCCTTTTTACATTGATTTATCTTGTGGATATCAAGCTTCAATAAGAGTAGGCACATTCCTTCACATTTAGGCTGGACAAGGCAACCTTGTAGGAGGAAAAGTGTCCCCCAAATGGGCAAAAGTGTCAGAGATAGCACCTGCTCCCACTGTTAGGAGTCTCACAAAGAGACCAAGATTACTCAACCATAATAGGTAAGCAGAAAGCCTAGGTGAGACTCCTGGGGGCTCCATGATTTTTGTTCAGTCTCTGTGAGGCCCTATAAACACAGGTTAGTTGATTCTGTGTTTTTTCTTGTAGTGTCTTTAACCAGTTAGACTGAAAATTCTCTCCCCTTCTTCAACACAACACAACACAGCAGAGTTAAGCCTAATACTTGAGTGTGGGTCTCTGCATCTGTTTCCTGTTGTGGTTGCTGAATAAATCCTCCCTGATGGCAATTAAGCCACAATTTCTGCACCACCTTTATCCCAGCACGTTTTGGAGGCACGGCAAACTGTAGGTTGAAGATTTTGTGACTGGGTTGGTGTCCCAATCCCTTCACTGGAAGTCTTGCCAGGTTATAGGAGATAGCTTGCTCAGGCTCTGCATCCCCATTACTAGAAGTCTTAGCTAAGATTGTCCTTGTAGATTCCTGGTAGTTTCCATGACACTAGGTTTCTACCTCAACAGTTGTCTTTCCCAGTATGCTTTCCCTCCATTCTCCTCTTGCCTGACCCCTCCTGTTTGTTCCCCTATTTACCCACAGTCTATCTGGGAAATATATTCTACTGCTTTTTACCAGGGAGATTCAGTCACCCACTCTTGAACGTTTGTTGTTACTTAGCCTCTTAGGTCTATGGATTATATCTTGATGATTCTTTACTTTATAGCGAATAGCCCATTATAAGTGAGTACACATCATATTTGTACTTCTGGGCCTAGATCACCTACCTCCCTCAGGATGATTTTTTTCGTTCTATTCATTTGCCTGCAAATTTCATGTTTTTATGTTTTAAACAGCTGAGTAATACTCCATTGTGTCAACGTATCACATTCTCTTTACCCATTATTCAATTGTTTCCAGTTTCTGTCTTTTTACCAATAAAACTGTTATAAGTATAGTTGAGCTAGTATCCCTGTGGTAGGATGGAACCACTTTCAATATATGCCTAGGAGTGGTAGGTATAGCTAGGTCTTGAGGTAGATCAATTCCCAATTTTCTGAGAAACTGTCAGAACGATTTCCAAAATTTCTGTAAAAGTTTGCATTCCCACAAGCAATGGAGGATCATTCCCCTTGCTCCACATCTTTGCCAGCATAAGCTGTCCCTTGTGATTTTGATATTAGCCATTCTAACAGATGTAAGATGGGATCTTGGGATTGTTTTGAATTGAATATAGCAATTTTTTAAAGTTTTGAAATAATTGAATCCTTTGGCATATCATAGATGCCTATTTGAATCTCAGGTTCAATCAAGAGTCAGTTTGCATACTATCTCTGGTATTTCAGAGATGGGCTCATCTTATTGATCATTTCATTTGATCAGTCTAATCTTTATTACATTCATTCACTTTGAAATTCTATTTAAACTCTCTAATTTTATGAATTTGAGTAATTTTTTTCTGAATATTACAGATACAATACATTAAATTTTATCAAATTACTTTTCTTCCTTTCCTGCCGACATAATTTTTAAACAGAGTGTCATGGACTATCTTCACATGGTGTACTGACTTTATATAATTAGTAAATCACCTTGCCAAAGGATTTTAAGCAGATTTTTATATAGATTCTTAAAAGATTCATTGTGTCATAGTATAATATGTGTGAAAGTTTGAATAAGAAATCTCCACATAATCTCATGGATTTAAATATTTGTCCCCTAGTGGTGGTGCTGTTTGAAGAATTTACAGAACATTTAGGCACTAGAACCCAGTGCTTTGAGGTTCAAAATATTGACTGCACTTCCTGCTTTCTCTGTGTGTGGATGAAAACTGAGCAGCATTGAATCTGTAGATTGCTTTTGGCAAGATAGACATTTTTACTATATTGATCCTGCCAATCCATGAGCATGGGAGATCTTTCCATCTTCTGAGATCTTTAATTTCTTTCTTCAGAGACTTGAAATTCTTATCATACAGATCTTTCACTTCCTTAGTTAGAATCACGCCAAGATATTTTATATTATTTGTGACTATTGAAAAGGGTGTTGTTTCCAGCTTCCAGCTTCTCACCATTTACTTTGATGTTGGCTGCTGGTTTGCTGTAGATTGCTTTTATCATGGTTAGGTATGGGCCTTGAATTACTGATCTTTCCAAGACTTTTATCATGAATGGGTGTTGGATTTTGTCAAATGCTTTTTCTGCATCTAACGAGATGATCATGTGGTTTTTGTCTTTGAGTTTGTTTATATACTGGATTATGTTGCTGGATTTCCATATATTGAATCATCCCTGCAACACTTGGATGAAACCTACCTGGTCAGGATGGATGATTGTTTTGATGTGTTCTTTGATTCTGTTAGCAAGAACTTTCTTGAGTATTTTTGCATCTATATTCATAAGGGAAATTGGTCTGAAGTTCTCTATCTTTGTTGGGTCTTTTTGTGGTTTAGGTATCAGAGTAATTGTGGCTTATAGAATAAGTTGGGTAGAGCACATTCTACTTCTATTTTGTGGAATAGTTTGTGAAGAACCGGGATTAGATCTTCTTTGAAGGTCTGATAGAACTCTGTACTAAAGCCATTTGGTCCTGGGCTCTTTTTGGTTGGGAGACAATTAATGACTGCTTCTATTTCTTTAGGGGATATAGGACTGTTTAGATCATTAACCTGATATTGATTTAACTTTGGTACCTGGTATCTGTCTAGAAACTTGTCCATTTCATCCAGGTTCTCCAGTTTTGTTGAGTATAGCCTTTTTTAGAAGGATCTGATGGTGTTTTGGATTTCTTCAGGATCTGTTGTTATGTTTCCCTCTTCATTTCTGATTTTGTTAATTAGGATTTTGTCCCTGTGCCCTTTAGTGAGTCTAGCTAAGGGTTTATCTATCTTGCTGATTTTCTCAAAGAACCAACTCCTCGTTTGGTTAATTCTTTGAATAGTTCTTCTTGTTTCCACTTGGTTGATTTCACCCCTGAGTTTGATTATTTCCTGCCGTCTACTCCTCTTGGGTGAATTTGCTTCCTTTTTTTCTAGAGCTTTTAGATGTGTTGTCAAGCTGCTAGTATGTGCTCTCTCCCGTTTCTTCTTGGAGGCACTCAGAGCTATGAGTTTTCCTCTTAGAAATGCTTTCATTGTGTCCCATAAGTTTGGGTATGTTGTGGCTTCGTTTTCATTAAACTCCCAAAAGTCCTTAATTTCTTTCTTTAACCTTCCTTGACCAAGGTATCATTGAGGAGAGTGTTGTTCGGTTTCCACATGAATGTTGGCTTTCTATTATTTATTTTGTTATTGAAGATCAGCCTTAGTCCATGGTGATCTGATAGGATGCATGGGAGATTTCAATATTTTTGTATCTGTTGAGGCTTGTTTTGTTTCCAATTATGTGGTCAATTTTGGAGAAGATACCATGAGGTGCTGAGAAGAAGGTATATCCTTTTGTTTTAGGATATAATGTTCTCTAGATATCTGTTACATCCATTTGTTTAATCACTTCTGTTAGTTTCACTGTGTCCCTGTTTATTTTCTGTTTCCATGATCTATCCATTGGTGGAAGTGGTGTGTTGAAGTCCCCCACTATTATTGTATGAGGTGCAATGTGTGCTTTAAGCTTTAAAAAAGCTTCTTTAATGAATGTGGCTGCCCTTGTATTTGGAGAATAGATATTCAGAATTGAGAGTTCCTCTTGGAAGATTTTAACTTTGATGAGTATGCAGTGCCCCTCCTTGTCTTTTTGATGACCTTTGGTAGGAAGTCAATTTTATTAGATATTAGAATGGCTACTCCAACTTGTTTCTTCAGACCATTTGCTTGGAAAATTGTTTTCCAGCCTTTCATTCTGAGGTAGTGTCTATCTTTTTCCCTGATATGGGTTTCCTGTAAGCAGCAAAATGTTGGGTCCTGTTTGTGTAGCCAGTCTATTAGCCTATGTCTTTTTATTGGGGAGTTGAGTCCATTGATATTAAGAGATATTAAGGAAAAGTAATTGTTGCTTCCTATTATTTTTGTTGTTAAAGTTGGCATTCTGTTCTTGTGGCTGTCTTGTTTTAGGTTTGTTGAAGGATTACCTTCTTGCTTTTCCTAGGATGTGGTTTCCATCCTTGTATTGTTTTTTTTTTTTGTTGTTGTTGTTGTTGGTTTTTTTTTTTTTCTGTTATTATCTTTTGAAGGGCTGGATTCGTGGAAAGATAATATGTGAATATGGTTCTGTCATGGAATACTTTTGTTTCTCCATCTAAGGTTATTGAAAGTTTGGCTGGGTATAGTATCCTGTGTTGGTATTTGTGTTCTCTTCCTGTCTGTATAACACCTGTCCAAGCTCTTCTTGCTTTCATAGTCTCTGGTGAAAGATCTGGTGTAATTCTGACAGGCTTGCCTTTATATGTTTCTTGACCCTTTTCCTTTACTGCTTTTAGTATTCTATCTTTATTTAGTGCATTTGTTGTTCTGATTATTATGTGTCAGGAGGAGCTTCTTTTCTGGTCCAGTCTATTTGGGGTTCTGTATGCTTGTATGTTCATGGGCATCTCTTTCTTTAGGTTTGGGAAGTTTTCTTCTATAATTTTGTTGAAGATATTTGCCAGTCCTTTGAATTGAAAATTCTCATCTACTCCTATTATCCTAGGTTTGGTCTTCTCATTGTGTCCTGGATTTCCTGGATGTTTTGAGTTAGGATCTTTTAACGTTTCGTATTTTCTTTGATTGTTGTGCCGATGTTCTCTATGGAATCTTCTGCACCTGAGATTCTCTCTTCCATCTCTTGTATTCTGTTGCTGATTCTTGCATCTATGGTTCCAGATTTCTTTCCTAGGGTTCCTATCTCCAGCTGTTGCCTCACTTTGGGTTTTCTTTATTGTGTCTACTTCCCTTTTTAGGTCTTGGATGGTTTTATCAAAATCTATCACCTGTTTGGTTGTGTTTTCCTGTAATTCTTTAAGGGATTTTTGTGCTTCCTCTTTAATCCCCATCAAAATTCGAAGTCAATTCTTCAACGAATTAGAAAGGGTAATCAGCAAATTCATCTGGAATAACAAAAAAAAAAAAAAAAAAAAAAAAACCCTAGAATAGCAAAAACTCTTCTCAAGGATAAAAGAACCTCTGGTGGAATCACCATGCCTGACCTAAAGCTATACAGAGCAATTGTGATAAAAACAGCATGGTACTGGTATAGCAACAGATAAGTAGACCAATGGAATATAATTGAAGAACCAGAAATGAACCAACACACCTATGGTCACTTGATCTTTGACAAGGGAGCAAAAAACATCCAGTGGAAAAAAGACAGCATCTTCAACAAATGGTGCTGGCACAACTGGTGGTTATCATGTAGAAGAATGTGAATTGATCCATTCCTATCTCCTTGTACTAAGGTCAAATCTAAGAGGATTAAGGAACTCCACATAAAATGAGAGACACTGAAACTTATTGAGGAGAAAGTAGGGAAAACCATCGAAGATATGGGCACAGGGGGAAAATTCCTGAATAGAACACCAATGGCTTGTGCTGTAAGATCAAGAATTGACAAATGGGACCTCATGAAACTGCAAAGATTCTGAAAAGCAAAATACACCGTCAATAAGACAAAAAGGCCACCAACAGATTTGGAAAGGATCTTTACCTATCCTAAATCAGATAGGGGACTAATATCAGATATATATATATATATATATATATATCTCAAGAAGGTGGACTCCAGAAAATCAAATAACCCCATTAAAAAATGGGGCTCAGAGCTAAACAAAGAATTTTCACCTGAGGAATACTGAATGGCTGAGAAGCACCTGAAAAAATGTTCAGCATCCTTAATCATCAGAGAAATGCAAATCACAATAACCCTGAGATTCCACTTCACACCAGTCAGAATGGCTAAGATCAAAAATTCAGGTGACAGCAGATGCTGGCAAGGATGTGGAGAAAGAGGAACACTCCTCCATTGTTGGTGGGATTGCAAGCTTGTACATCCACTCTGGAAATCATTCTGGCAGTTCATCAGAAAACTGGATATATTGCTACCAGAGGATCCTGAAATAGCTCTCCTGGGCATATATCCATAAGATGTTCCAACAGGTAAGATGGACACATGCTCCACTATGTTCATAGCAGCCTTATTTATAATAGCCAGAAGCTGGAAAGAACCCAGATGTTCCACAACAGAGGAATGGATACAGAAAATATGGTACATTTACACTATGGAGTTCTACTCAGCTATTAAAGAGAATGAATTTATGAAATTCCTAGGCAAATGGATGGACCTGGAGGGTATCATACTGAGTGAGGTAACGCAATCATAAAGGAACTCACACAATATGTACTCACTGATAAGTGGATATTAGCCCAGAAACTTAGGATACCCAAGATATAAGGTACAATTTGCTAAAAGCATGAAATTCAAGAAGAAGGAAGACCAAAGTGTGGACACTTTGCCCTGTCTTAGAATTGGGAAGAAAACACGCATGGAAGGACTTACAGAGACAAAGTTTGAAGCTGTGTCAAAAGTATGGACCATCTAGAGCCTGCCATATCCAGAGTTCCATCCCATAATCAGCTTCCAAACGCTGACACCATTGTATACACTAGCAAGATTTTGCTGAAAGGACACATATATAGCTGTCGCTTGTGAGACTATGCCGGGGCCTAGCAAACACAGAAGTGGATGCCCATAGTCAGCTATTGGATGGATCACAGGGCCCCCAATGGAGGAGCTAGAGAAAGTACCCAATGAGTAGGGGTGTGGGTGGGAGGGTATGGGGGACTTTTGGGATAGCATTGGAAATGTAAATGAGGAAAATACCTAATAAAAAGTATTTTAAAAAATGAACAATGAAATGAACACACACAAAAAAGAAAAGAAAAGAAGAGAAAAGAAAAGGAAAAGAAAGGTAAGGAAAAAAAGAAAAGAAAAGAAAAGAAAACTGAGCAGCAACTTTTCTCTTCCTGTTTCCAGGCTTCCTTGCCTTCTTCTGTGCTTTGGTCACCAAGACAGACTTTATTCCTGTTAAATAATAATACAAAGACAATGCTTTCTTCCCTAGTACAGATTTACCTGAGTATTCTATTACAAAAATTGAAAAATAACAAATACAAAATATATATTCCAAATTGCTTTAAAAGTAGTGAAATAACATTCAATTATGCAGTATATCAATCATTTGAAAGTTCTTTCATTTTTTCTTCTATATTGTATATATTTTACATTTTATGATTTTTCAAAATTGATTGAAAAATCAATACACATTTTTAGATCTTATAATGAATTTTATTGGGAGAACAATCAGTCAAATATTTGGCCATCTTCCTAATGGTATTCTGTCATAGCATCTGCAGAGTTTAGCTTATTTTGCAGAGCACAAATGAAAGCAATCATGTTCATATACATATAATAATTTGAATTTATAAATTTTTTGCATATTATTTTTACAAAGCCATACTTTATAATAAAGTTAAAATAGTTTTCAGATCCCCAAACTCAAAATGCTTATCACAAGATAGCGGTTCTTTCTAGCGCTAAGTCCTTTTTACTCTTGATGTAATGTTTAATTTATGTATTACAATATAATTGTCATATGTAATTGACATGACTTTGTTCCAGTAAATACCATTTCTTTTAAATTTTTGAAGTAAACTCTTGCTGGGCCATGTGTGTGTGGGAAAGAGGGGAGTGAGAGAGTATCAGTGTCCCGCCAGAGTTCTGGGGCAGAGGCAGGAGGACAGTGCATGTTTGCCACATAGCCCTGGGTAAGCATCTGGCTGTGTTAAGCCACTGACCCCACAAAGTGGGTGGTGGACAAGGGGCAACCCCAGGTACCACATCCTATGCTAGATACAACAGAGGAGCTGAGAACAGAATAGGGGCCCCAGGGCGGGACTGGGCCCCGGGGGAAGAAGGGAGAAGAGGGCAAGGAAGAGGGGGGCGCTGGATGGTTTCCACAAGAGCAAGAGTCCTTGGTCAGGTCAGGTCGGTGGCTGGAGCACAGGATGGCCTTCTGCCTGGAGGTTTGACGAGGCTCCTTAGGAGAAAGCCTATCCCATCGTTCAAGCACAGCAGGCCTTCATGATCAGAGACAGTCTATGATTTTAGAGCTTTATTTTAGAAGGCAGATACAAAGGAGAGAAGGTAGAAAGAGAGAGAGACTGGCCATGGCCAAGTGGAGAGAGGGGGAAAAGGGAGCAAGAGAGAAGGAAGGCTATAGAGTAAGAAAGGTGAAGGCTAAAGAGAGCAAGGAGGGGCCAAGCAGCCCCTCTTAGAGTGGGCTGGGCTATCCTACTGTTGCTAGGTAACTGTGGGAAGGAGCATATCTGACTAAAGTAAGGAAACTGTGGAGAAGTCTAGCCAGAATGCCAGAAGCTTGTGACATTGTATGCATGACTGATTCACAGAATTATGGGCAGGCACTTTATTCTGGGAACGTGGCTTGCCTTTGTGTCCCTTATAGATTTCTCTATTGGGTCACAGAAACAAGCCCCATTCAATCAAAATAGGCTGCCTATCACAGTCCCACAAAATCTGGCAGTTAAATTATTCACTTTCAATGCCTTCTGTTAACCAAAATCCAAATCTTTTCTTCAGCAGGTATTTCATTCCCACAACCTTGAAGCTTTCCTTAATTTCCCTGGAGCTCAAGTGAGCTGTGTCTTTAAAACTTCTACAATCCTTTAATGCTCATGAATCTTGTTATTTTTATTTTTTTAGGCATTAAAGCCAAAATTAACAATGTGGACTTCAGAAAACAAGGTAAAACCTCTTTCTGATAAATGCCAGTATTAATGATTATAATATGAGTCTGTTTCATATACAAAATGAAAGTAACAATGAAAATTTCAGTTAACAATGAAAATTTAGTGATAAAAAGTGTTATTTAAAGTTTCTAACAAGTTTTATTTGTCTAAAATTGTGACATACACAAATATGTATATTTTTTTCCTGGAAGTTGATGCATGCAATAGATATGGAGAATATACAAATACACAGTCATGTGCCAATTTATTGTAACTAATAAAATTTTCCTAACATCAATATTTCTAAACTGTGAGTGACTTGAATCTTGTTAAATTTCTTAATGCTTAAATTATATAATTTGCTGCCTAATTTTGAATTTTTGCCCAAATTTATCCTAGGTTATACTCATAAAACACAAAACAGAAAAAATGTGTTTCAATAATTTTTAAGAATGCCCAGTTTGAGTGCTCAGTGAACCATTGTATAACTGAATGTGCAATGGAAAAAACATTACAAAGAATGCCAAAATACTATGTTAACATTCTCTCCACACCTACTAGAAATCTTTATGTAACTAATTTTCCACTGTCATGTTTATGTTTGACACATGCAGTATCTTTACTAAACTATATTTTTAATATAAAGTTGGACATTTAGTAATTAAAAATTTGTAGTTATATAAATGTATTTCATTTAATTTTGCTATCTTAAATTGTTATTATTCATAGGCATATTGACATGATTACCATTCTCTTTAGATTTTATTTTCAATCAAAATCTCAGGAGATTTTGCAAATTTATAATAATGCACTTTTGGGATATGCATATGGAAATTTAATCAACATTATATTCCCTGCAATTTATTCAACATTGCAATGTAATGGGGTGAAGAGAGGAAGAAGAAACTCTGGTTTCTATATGGTATAATACTTGAGAGAATAAATTAAAAATAAAATCACTTCTCTGAATAGTTACAGGCAAGTATTGCTGTGTATTTCCTTTCCCATTTAACTGCAGAAGTGAGTAGCTGCAAGATATTTGCAAGATTAAAAGGGAATCCCTGATCCTTACTCCCAAAAGCAGAACATAAGGACAACTCCTTGGAACCACTACTTCCTCCTTAGTTATTCCCTGTGTTTACACATCACCTTAATGGCTACTGCTTCTGCTGAGGGTAAGTGTGAACTACATTCACAACATTGACTGAGAAACCAAGTCAATAGCTGTTGAGAGAGCTTCATCATTGGAATCAAAGAGAACAGTAAAGTTTGCTACTTTCCAGTAAAGCACAAACCTACCACATTAGAACAACACAGCAATGCTTCTAGAACATAAATATCCATCACTGAAATGCAAAGAAAAAATCATCCAGATCTGAAGTATTCTTGCTGATGATCTACTGTGTGCCAGCTCAACACTAAATATCTTTCTATGGTTGATTTTCAGCATTTGGCTTGATCCAGATTCCAGGGTCCTGGTCATATTAATTGTTGTCATTTTTCCTAGAGAAAGTAAGGTCCCTGGTTGCAATAGGCTCCAGGACCTGCACTATGATACTTGCCTTTTCATTAGTCACATCATGCTCTTAAAAGTATTCCCAGCTATACAAATAATTTTCATCCCGAGTATATTTTCTTGCAGTGGAGAAATGTAAAGAGTATACTTTTATACTATTGCATGGTGATTGGCTAACCCTAATATAAAATGTGACCCTTTCCAGTGATCAGTTTAAACTCTCAAATGTAAGCAGATCAAATACTAAATATTCCATTATCATCATGGCTGAATGATTATTAAGACTCCCCAGCATCCTCGCCTGGACCTCATTTTTCCCCACCATACCCAAGGCTTAATTTGAATTGGTCATCTGTGTGGGTGTTTTATATGTTGTAATTCATCTACTGTACAGGATAGTTTTCACTGGATAGGCACCCTGGTCTCAGTTACGTGTCTCATGGCAAAAAACTAAGACCTTGCAACTCTCATCATGGCCTCCTTATGATCCCATATGTTCATGTCTCTTCAGGAGAAGTTACCCAGCAGAATTGATGCCCATAGAGACAATAAAAGAGCCAAAAGGGTGTTGGGAAGAAGTAATTTCCTTTTTCCTTGCAGAAAGTGTTGAGAAATTCAGTTGAGGCTGATCCATATGAGTGCTACCATTCCCTATGTGGTATGAAACAGTATGTGTACAGACAGTAGTGCTGTTGCATGTCCTCGGCAATGTGTAGGTAGTAGGACATGGAACCAAGCCTGAAGCACAACTATACAATAAATGGAGTCCCCAACGAGTATATAGATGCTCTATAAAGCATTGATTGATGAGAAATTACATTACAGGAACTGAATGCAGCAAGTGTTATGGGGATGTAAGCAGGCCAGGGTAGATTGTTATTATCTACTAAGTAAGAAAAGAATTTTTAAATAAATTAGTCATGTTAAGAAGGTTAAGAAATGGATCCTATGTCCTGTCATTTTCTATGTTGTCAACACTCATTGTAGGATCATTCATTTTTCCCTGGAATATATATTGTGATATATGTCAGTGTAATAGTAAGATTCAAAATTTTAAAACGGGCAGGTTTTAAGGTGATGCTTCTTTTATTTTTCTTTTTTTAAATATTTTTTATTACGTATTTTCCTCAATTACATTTCCAATGCTATCCCAAAAGTCCCCCATACCCTCCCCTCCACTTCCCTACCCACCCATTCCCATTTTTTTGGCCCTGGCATTCCCCTGTACTGGGGCATATAAAGTTTGCATGTCCAATGGGCCTCTCTTTCCAGTGATGGCCGACTAAGCCATCTTTTGATACATATGCAGCTAGAGTCAAGAGCTCCGGGGTACTGGTTAGTTCATAATGTTGTTCCACCTATAAGGTTGCAGATCCCTTTAGCTCCTTGGGTACTTTCTCTAGCTCTTCCATTGGGAGCCCTGTGATCCATCCATTAGCTGACTGTGAGCATCCACTTCTGTGTTTGCTAGGCCCCAGCATAGTCTTACAAGAGAAAGCTATATCTGGGTCCTTTCAACAAAATCTTGCTAGTGTATGCAATGGTGTCAGCGTTTGGAAGCTGATTATGGGATGGATCTCTGGATATGACAGTCTCTAGATGGTCCATCCTTTCGTCACATCTCCAAATTTTGTCTCTGTAACTCCTCCATGGGTGTTTTGTTCCCAATTCTAAGAAGGGGCATAGTGTCCACACTTTGGTCTTCATTCTTCTTGAGTTTCATGCGTTTAGCAAATTGTATCTTATGTCTTGTGTATCCTAAGTTTCTGGGCTAATATCCATTTATCAGTGAGTACATATTGTGTGAGTTCCTTTGTGAATGTGTTACCTCACTCAGGATGATGCTCTCCAGGTCCAACCATTTGCCTAGGAATTTCATAAATTCATTCTTTTTAATAGCTGAGTAGTACTCCATTGTGTAAATGTACTACATTTTCTGTATCCATTCCTCTGTTGAGGGGAATCTTCTTTCTTAACAATACATTTTTTAAAAAATCAAACAAAAGGAAACCCATTAGAAATATGACAAGTATGCAGTGCTTTCTAATTAAAATTAAATTTAATTTTACATTAAAATTAAAAGGCTTTACATGAAAATTTCAGTAATTTTACATTAGTGATATTCATTAACTGTTACACTATCATCTTTTAAAACTGCTTTAAAATTGAAATGTTTAATTTTTGTAATTTTTAATTAAACTATAAATATATCCTTTAGCTTTTTCCGTATCTACTTCCTTCTTCCTTCCCTTCCAAGGTCCCCTTCTACCATCTTCTTCCATATAACAACTCAATTTCTTGAATATTTTCACACACACTATTGAAAACCTATGCATCAAATTATTCATCTTAGCATAGAAGCACCTCCAACAGTTTTAATAGAAATTCAAATATCTTAAATGTTTAGATTTTATATATCTGTTAAGGATTTTTCCCTATTCTATAGGTTGCCATTTTGCTTGTGTAATGGTATTCTTTACCATACAAAAGGATTTTTTTTAATTTTATGGGGTCTCATTGTTGGCCTTTATGCCTACAAAATCAGGAGTCCTGTTCTGAAAATCCTTTTCTGTGTCAGTGAGTTTAAGTTTGTAATTTTCTTTCTCTTTTTGTCAAGGTATGGGTTCTTATGTTGAGGACCTTGTTTCATTTGGAGTTGTGTTTAATGCAGAGTGAGAGAACAAGTTTGAGATTCATCCTTTGATATTTAGCTATTCAATTTAACCAACACCATTTGTTTATGTTATTTCCAACATAATGGATATATCTAAGATGCATTCAAGTCTTCATTTTCTAGAATGAAAAATTTTTCATATTATATTTTTATATTTTAATTTTTTTAAACTCCTGATTTTATTCCCCTCCCAGCATACCCTCAAACTGTTTCACATCCCATGCCTGCTCACCACCTCCTGGTCTCCAAGAGGATGTCCCCACCCCCACCCCATCAGACCTCTAAACTACCTGGGGCCTCCAGTCTCTTGAGGGTTAGGATATTATATTTTTAAAAGTAATGTTTGCGTTAAAATATTAATCACTTTATTATTGAAGAGTTGGTCAAGTACTTTCAGTTGCTTATCTATATCCTACAATGAAATAATTATCCACAACTGTATTTAAAGTATACTATTACAAGATATAATTCACTTTATAGGAGTCCAGTAGATGAGAGTTTATTTTCAAAGTTGACAACTTTATTTTACTCAGTTCCTCAGCAGAAGACTGACTCTTGCACTGAACTCCCATCAAATACTTAAATTGCTTTGCCAGTCCAGCCAATGATGAACAAGTAGTTTCAACCTTCCATTTAGGTATGAGATTAGAGTGGCATGGTTCTGGGGCACGCAATCATTTAGCAACATCCCTTTTCAGTTAAATGTCTGCATCAGGATTTAGGTGCATTCACTGGGACCTCTATGGTAATTCAATTCCTGTGTGATATCCCATGTTTTTAAAGGAAAAAAATTAAAATGCTATTCAGCCCTAATCCATGTATTAATTTTGTATACAAAGAAGAAAATAAATATATAAAATACTTTTAAGGTAAACAGAAAAGCAGATGAAATAATTTATGGCAATTTTGACTTTACAAGTTCAATTTTTAAGTCTAGCTAAGTAGGCTATTGTTACATCTTTGTATAAAACCTATAAAAGAAAAAAGAAGAGGAGGAAGAGGAGGAGGAGAAATAGGAGGAGGAGACAAAATGCAAAGGGTTCAAGTTTATTATTCTCCCTTTCCCTACCTGATGGCTGTATTTGCTGTTTATCTCAGTACTGAAATGAAAAATTACAAAGGCCTTAATGTTATCATTCCATATCTTGTGCCCAACGAAATACTACTGATAGTGTCTCAACAATCACAGGCAGGATTGCACCCCCCCTTTTAGTAAATTGATTTCAAGATATTCTGAAATTTTCATCTCTAGGTGATAATCCTGCCTTTATGGGTCTGATTACCTTCTTGCATTCAGTATCTACCATTTTGAAAGTCAAAGATTTGATAAGTACTTTCCTAGCTAATGGATTAATACCTTTCTATTATATCTGCACTCGATATTTGTAAAAAGTCACTGAATGTTTCTTTTGGACCTTGTATAATCTATGTAAATGGTTCAAGTCTTTTCCAAGTTTCTTCAACGTTGTCCAAAGTCCTTAAGACTTTCATGTAACATAATGGCAAGGATGTTTCATTACATATGACTTGTATCTGTACCTCAGCATATGGACTTTCACCTAGTAGCTATCTTGAGAAATATTGATACATCAGGCCTAATTCTCTGTTCTATCTCCCTAGTCTCTTCTCATCATCATGAAGTACACTGTAACTGCAAACCAGGTTCTAATATTGCTTTTGTCCTACTTTACAATCTTGGAAGATTATCCTATTTTGATTATCCAAGAATATTCTACTTCAAGAATAGTGAATTCATGTGTTCATTTACACAATGGAATACTTCTCAGCTGTTAAGAACGAAGACATCCTCACTTTTGCAGGCAAATGGATGGAACTAGAAAATATCATCCTGAGTGAGATAACTCAAACCCAAAAGGACATGCATGGTATGTACTCATTAATAAGTGGATATTAGCAAATACAAACAAAAAAACAAACATACAAAATATACAAGATAGAGTTCACAGAATTCAAAAGGCTCAACAAGCTGAAGTGCCCAAGTGAGGATGGCTCAGTCCCACTTGGAACAGAGAAGAAGGCAATCACAAGTGGGGAGGGAGGGAGGGATTTGGGAGGGAAAGTAGACAGGGGGTTGGAGGAGGTAGAGAGGGAAACCTGATCTGGTAATGGGTGAGAGAAACAACTGACGCCCTGAGGGCCAGCAGAAAAAAAAGTAAACAGGCAACCTCAGGAAATAGGTTGGAGGACTCCCCCCAGAATACAACAGAGACCTGGGAGATGAGAAACTCCCAGGACTCACAGGGGGAGACTTTTGATGAAATGCCAGACAGTAGAGAGAGTTAACTTATAGAGTCCACCTCCAGCAGGAAGACAGGACATCAAGTGAGGGATGGGGTTGCCATTTCCACAGTCACACCTCTGAAACATAATTGTTTCTGTCTGAAAGAATCACAAGGATGGAAATAGAGAGGAACCTGAGGAAAAGAAGGTCCAGTGATAGGCCCAAAGTGGGATCTAGCTCAAGGGAAGGTTCCAAAGTCTGACACTATTACTGAGGCCATAGAGCACTCACAAAAAGGGGTCTATAATGACTGCCCTCTGAAAGACCAGACAAGAAGCTGAAAGAGTCAGATGCAGATGTTTGTACCCAACCAATGGACAGAAGCTGCTTACTCCTATGGTTGAATTAGGGAAAAGCTGGAAGAAGCTGAGGAGAAGGGCAACCCTTTAGGAGGACTGGCAGTATTAATTAATCTGGACCCCTGAGATCTTTCAAACACTGGACCACCAAACACATAGCATACACCAGATGATTTGAGACTCCCAACACACATACAGTAGAGGACTTCTAGGTCTTTGTTTATTCAGACATGATGCACCTAACTCTCATGAGGCTGGAGGCCCCAGAGAGTTCAGAGGTCAGGTAGGGTGGTGGATGGGGTTGTCATGGGTCATGGGTGTTGCAGCTGAATAGGATTGTTTAATTGCTTCTTCTCCCTTGGCAGCTTTCATGGTATTCTGTACCTATGTTTGCTAGACCATAGGAAAGAGACTTTAGGGTCAAATGCAGCTCAAATCAGCTCTGTCATCTGTCCCAAGTATGTGATATCTTTCCTAAATAGCTCATACTCAACCCCTGAGAAACAATCAACAAATAATTGGAAAATTTGAGAGTTTTGACTACACTTATCCACCATTTGAAGTTTCTTTGTAGAGGCCTTTCAGTTCCTTGGTTAGGTTCATTCAAAAATATTTCATTACCTCTGCTGCTATTGTAAATGGATTATCTTCACACATTGTGTTTTTCATTAGTGTATGGAAAAACCTACTGCAGAAGACAGACACAGACCATTCAAAATTATTATATTTAACTGAAGAAAGTGAGACAGAAGAAATATGACAGGGACAGAATGATCCCAATGTTATCGATTTCTATATCTTTGTTTTAGCTTTCAATATCTATTTAGCCTGGAGATCATGTAGAAAGAAAATATTGAGGTTTTAGTTTAGAAAGTACAAGCTTATTATTTAATTGTCTGCACTAAAAACTTCAATATGATCTTACCTAGGTTTGTCATATCTTCTATCAGAGCAATATGTGCAATTACATATTTGACATTTTTTTAAAAATATATCTTATGAGTTGAATTTTAAGGACTCATTTCTTAAGCCTCAATACTTAATAAGCTAAGGGTATGTTTACCCAACTATAGTTTAAATGGTTTCAAAGAATTCAGTGATAAATCAGTAAAACTGTAGGAAAAGCTACTGGAAAGTCAGATTTTAAAAAATAGAATTATATTCTATACTTACTATGTTACTTAATGAACTGTATTTCCTAGTAGAAGTCACTACATTTCTAACTTTAATTTTTATAACTTAAGTACCAGTGTATGTATATAATTTTCTAGTATTGATTTTCTTTCTATATATTATAAAAAAGTTCTTTGAACTTCAATTTCCTTGTTATTGTTACATTTTTAACTATGTATTTTCACCTGTGCCTATCTTCCTCCTTTATATATTTTACACTTTATTTTCATGATCATTTAATGTAATATTTCTGTTTAAGTAGAATTCACAAAAATGATCCTTCTATTCTTATCTATAATAAAATTGTTCATTTCTCCCTCTATATTCTTTTTTGCCTTTCTCTTTCCTTTTATTAAAACTTGTTTTTATGTTTTTCATTTAACATTTTTTCTTTTTTTGTCATCTCTGTTCTTTTTTTTTTTAATTAGGTATTTTCCTCATTTACATTTTAAATGCTATCCCAAAAGTCCACCATACCCCCCCCAAACCCCTAACCACCCACTTCCCCTTTTTGGCCCTGGGGTTCCCCTGTACTAGGGCATATAAAATTTGCAAGTCCAATGGGCCTCTCTTTGCAGTGATGGCCGACTAGGCCATCTTTTGATACATATGCAGCTAGAGTCAAGAGCTCCGGGGTACTGGTTAGTTCATATTGTTGTTCCACCTATAGGGTTGCAGTTCCCTTTAGCTCTTTGGGTAATTTCTCTAGCTCCTCCATTGGGGGCCTTGTGACCTATCCAATAGCTGACTGTGATCATCCACTTCTGTGTTTGCTAGGCCCCAGCATAGTCTCACAAGAGACAGCTATATCTGGGCCCTTTCAGCAAAATCTTGCTAGTGTATGCAATGGTGTCAGCGTTTGGAAGCTGATTATGGGATGGATCCCTGGATATGGAAATCACTAGATGGTCCATCCTTTCGTCACAGCTCCAAATATTGTCTCTGTAACTCCTTCCGTGGGTGTTTTGTCCCCATTTCTAAGAAGGGGCAAAGTGTCCACACTTTGGTCTTTGTTCTTCTTGAATTTAATGCGTTTAGCAAATTGTATCTTATATCTTGGGTATCCTAAGTTTCTGGGCTAATATCCACTTATCAGTGAGTACATATTGTGCGATTTCCTTTGTGATTGTATTACCTCACTCAGGATGATGCCCTCCAGGTCCATCCATTTGCTTAGGAATTCCATAAATTCATTTTTTTAATAGCTGAGTAGTATTCCATTGTGTAAATGTACCACATTTCCTGTATCCATTCCTCTCTTGAGGGGCATCTGGGTTCTTTCCAGCTTCTGGCTATTATAAATAAGGCTGCTATGAACATAGTGGAGCATGTGTCCTTCTTACCGGTTGGGACATCTTTTGGATATATGCCCAAGAGAGGTATTGCGGGATCCTCCGGTAGTACTATGTCCAATTTTCTGAGGAACCGCCAGACTGATTTCCAGAGTGGTTGTATAAGCTTGCAATCCCACCAACAATGGAGGAGTGTTCCTCTTTCTCCACATCCTCGCCAGCATCTGCTGTCACCTGAATTTTTGATCTTAGCCATTCTGACTGGTGTGAGGTGGAATCTCAGGGTTGTTTTGATTTGCATTTCCCTGATGATTAAGGATGTTGAACATTCTGTTCTTTAGTTTTATTAGATGTTTTCATTATTTACATTTCAAATGTAATTCACTTTCCTGGTTTCCTCTCTGAAAACCCACGATCCCTTCAGCTCGCCCCTGCTCACCAACCCAACCAATCCTGCTTCCATGTCCTGGCATTCCCCTACATTTGGGCATCAAGCCTTCACTGTACCAAGAACCTCTGTACTGATGTACAACAAGACCATCCACTGCTACATATGTGGCTGTAGCAATGCATCCCTTCATGTATTCTTTGCTTGGCAGTCCAGTCCCTGTGAACTCAGGGGTTACTGGTTGGTTCATATTATTCCTCCTATATGGCTGCAAACCACTTCAGCTCCTTCAGGCCTTTCTCTAACTCCTTCACTGGGGAACCCTTGCTCAGTCCAATGGTTGGCTACAAGCATTCACATCTGTATTTGTCAGGTACTGTCAGAGCCTCTCAGGAGACAGCTATAACAGGTTCCTGTCAGCAAGTTCTTGTTGGCATACACAATAGTGTCAGGGTTTTGTAACAGTATATGGGATGTATCCCCAGGTGGGGCAGTCTCTGGATGGCTTTTCCTTCAGATTCTGCTCCACACTTTGCCTCTGCATCTCCTCCCATGGTTATTTAATTCCCTCTTCTAATAAGGACCACACTTTGGTCTTCCTTCTCTTTGAGCTTCATGTGGTCTGTGAATTGTATCTTGGGTATTCCGAGTTTCTGTACTAATATCCACTTAACAATGAGTGCATACTATGTATGTTCTTTTGTGGTTGGGTTACCTCACTCAAGATGAAATTTTCTACTTCTATCCACTTGCCTAAGAATTTCATGAATGATTGTTTTTAATCGATGAGTAGTACTCCACTGTGTAAATGTACCACTATTGCGTCCCACTCGACCGGCAAGAAAGACGCAACAAACTGGAATCTTCTGCGGCAAAAGCTTTATTGCTTACTTCTTCAGGAAGACCCTGAACCGGGAAAATGGTGCTGCTTATATAGCCCACAGCGTGACATTTCAGCACCTGATATGGCATGACAGCTCCTGATACGTTGCTCGCCCATCACCGCACTACTAAGCCCCGAGAATGGGCAGTGACTAGGAGTGAATTCACTCTCACACCTGTGTACAAGGCTTGTTTACTAGTTAGGCACAGTGGAGGCCAGCGCCATCTTATAATGGCGATTGCTCTCGGCACATATGGATCTCCTCAGTGATTGCTGGCAGCACACATGCGATTGCTCGCGGCACGGCTCTCCACATACCACAAGGTCTGTTTCCATTCCTCTGTTTAGTAACATCTGGGTTCTTTCCAGCTTCTGGCTATTATAAATAAGGCTGCTATGAACATAGTGGAACGTATGTCAATATTACATGTTGGAGCATCTTCTGAGAATACGCCAAGGAGTGGTATAGCTGGTCCTCAGGTAGTATTATGTCCAATTTTCTGAGAAAACTACAAACTGATTTCCAAAGTGGTTGAACCACCTTGAAACCCAGCAACAATGGAGGAGTGTTCGTCTTTCTGGACATTCTCGCCAACATCTGCTGTCACCTGAGTTTTTGATCTCAGCCATTCTGAATGGTTTGCGGTGGATTCTCGGAGTTGTTTTGATTTGCATTTCCTTGATGACTAAGGATGTTGAACATTTATTAAGGTGCTTCTTAGTCATTAGATATTCCTCAATTGAGAATTCTTTGTTAAGCTTGTACCCCATTTAAATAGGGTTATTGGTTCTCAGGAGTCTAACTTCTTGAATTCTTTGTATATATTGGATATTAGCCCTCTATCAGATGTAGGGTTGGTAAAGATTTTTTCCCAAACTGTTGGTTGTTGTTTTCTCCTATTGACAGTGTCCTTTGCCATACAGAAGCTTTGCAATTTAATGAGATCAAGAT